>NW_016818964.1:5999523-6051366 GCF_001698545.2 Rhinopithecus bieti
TTTTTTTTTTTTTTTTTAAAGACAGTACAATTTAAGAATATATCTGGTAAGATTTCTAAAAGCATAGCCTAGTAGACTCTTTCAGCTGGACAAAAGACTTCTATGAAGGTAGAGTCCCTCTTAGTGTCTCTCTGGGAAAGAAAGGTGAGTATGATTTTAACCTAATGGTGCAAACCTGATATGCTTTGGATGTTTATCCTCTCCAAATCTCATGGTGAAATGTGATCCTCTGTCTTGGAGGTGGGATCTAGGAAGAGGTGTTTGGGTCACGGGAGCAGATCCTTCATAAATGGCTTGGCGCCCTCCCCACAGTAATGAATTCACATGAGATCTGGTTGTTAAAAGAAATCTGGGACTTCTTTTCTCTTTCTTCCTCCCTTGCCACGCCTGCTCCCCTTCCCTTCTACCATGCCTAAAAGCTTCCTGAGGCCTCACCAGAAGCCAAGCCAATGCTGGTGCCATGCTTGTACAGTCTGCAGAACTGTGAGTCAGATAAATCTCTTTTCCTTATAAATTACACAGCCTTGAGAATTCCTTTATAGCAAAGGCAAAACAGACTAACAGAAAACCCCAATGGGATCCATAGGAAACCCACCAAGTTTTATGATAATTGTATTGGTAGAAGCACTGCCAGTGTGGAGAAACAGCAACAGAGACACCATAAAATGAAAAGCAGTCTTAGGATACCTCATCTTCTACTCACACAGGGCAGAAGCAGGCTAATAAGGCTACTTGATTGCAAATGGGAACCATTTCCTATGGAAAATAAAGAATGACCCAGAAGGGAGAGCCAAGAGCCATGAAGAATTATTTACAAGGAGCATTACTGGCCCCTACTCAAGGAACTGGCAACATGTGCCAGGATGGGTTTTGGAATTACTGTAGACCAGGAATTTCAAGGCACTCCTGCTTTCCCCTGTTAGAGCAAGCATACCATTTGCAATTATTCTATTTTTGTCTCAACACAATAGATTGGATGAGTGGAGGGCAGAGAGCTTTTCCCTTTAGTCCACAGACCATCAGACTGAAAAGAACTATGTTTGGGGAAATGCACCCAAGCAGCATCATGCACACCTGTACTTAATACAGACAATAAAATGTTACGCTCTTAAGGCGTTGCAAAATTGTGATGAGACTTCAGGGATCTTGGGAAGGGGAGAATATATTTTTGTGTGTGTGAGGTATGTAAACAATCTGTGACCAGATGGTAAACTGAGATGGACTAAAGATGGGTGTAAATTATTTGACAATTCTTCCATCCAGAGGAGGGATCTATTTTCCCTTGCCTTAGATCTGGGATGGACTGTGAATGCTTTGACCATTACAATATGGCAGACATGATGCTATGCCAGTTTCAGACCTACCCTTTATGGGACTGAAAGCATCCATCTAGGATTCTTGGAGCCCTGAACTTCCATGTACAAAGTCTGATTATTCTGCTGGAAAGACACACAGAGAGGCTCTAAGACTGCATGGAGAAGGTCCAGTCAAGCTCAGTCTTCCAGCTGTCCCTATCAAAGTGGCAAGCATGTGAGTATAGCTATATGGAACCCCCCAGACCAGAGCAGCCTCCCACTAAATATCACCAAGTGATCCAGTTAACAGCCCATAGAGCAAAAAAATCATCATCCAAGCTCTGTCTGAATTCCTGACCCACAAAATAGTGAGGTAAATGAAATGGTTATTGTTTTAAGTCATTAAGTTTTGTGGTGGAACCATAGAGAATGAGAATAATCACTGCTTTCCTTATATAAATTTAAATAATTATGATCATTATGATGATGATACTAATGCTACTAAAAGTATCTTATACTTCTAAGTTAATCCTCACCGAATAGATAGATATAGATATAGTTATGGATATAGTGTTTATGCCAAGTGCAGCTATAATTTACTTTATAGCCACTGCAGTTGGAGATGGTGACAGTAAACAGTATTGTTATATTACCATTGAGGGGGAATATTACTTTTACTTGCCAGAACTCCATGGTCCAAAACCCAGGTCTTGCTTCCAAGCTAGGATAAGACCCATCTTATTGACCAACTTTTGCCCTGTAGTGGGGTGCAGACCACTTAATTGTCTTCTCTATCTCTTCTGTTAGACAGTGAACTCCTTGAGGGCAGCTGTGCTTCTGCCTCAGTCTCCCTATTTTGCCCAATGCTAACCCTGAGCAGGGTGCAACTTGCATGCTGGCAAAATGCATGCATGAACTATGGGCGTTTGGAGGACTTCTCTATTTTTCTGCATTTTGGGTCTCCCTCCAATTTCAATGGCACAGAAAAGCAGAATAGCACAATTTAAAAAGTTATTTTTACAAATCTCACGTTGATCACTTTCATGGAGAACAAATCTGGCATTTTATGCTGAGGGTAACAGAGAGAAATGATCGATAATGGCCCACCTTGGGCTTGAGACTTACTTTCACTCAGACCCAATCTCCCCATCTGTACATGGGAGAGTAATAACACAGACCTCATGAGATTGTTGTAAAGATGTGAGGATTGGTGTGTGTATGCAAAAACTCTTTATAGAGCAAACACTATGGAAAAGTGAGATTTTAAAAGCGTATTAATATATTTACTAGAGCTACTATTTTGAGATTCCTTGGAGTTTTCCAAAATGATATATGTATTAGTCCATTCTCACACTGCTCTAAAGAACTACTTGAGACTGGGCAATTTATGAAGAAAAGAGGTTTAATTGAATTGACTCACAGTTCCACAGGCTTAACAGGAAGCATATTTGGGAAGCCTTAGGAAACTTACAATCATGCCATAAGATGAAGGGGAAGCAAGCATGTCTTTACGTATTGGAGCATGAGAGAGAAGGTGAAGGGTGGAGTGCCACACACCTTTCAACCATCAGACCTCGTGAGAATTTACTCACAAGAACAGCAAGGGGGAATTCCACCCCCGTGACCCAATCACCTCCCACCAGGCCCCTCCTCTGACACGTAGAGATTACAACTTGACGTGAGATTTGGGTGGGGATGCAGAGCCAAACCATACCAATATGTGAATGTCAACAGCTGAGAAAATATTCAGAGTTTTGCTCAGTGCAGAAACAGTCCACGTGTAATACAAGACTTAACTGCAGTAAGCAAACCATTTGAGAGCATGTTCATGGCACCCAAACAAGCTCTTGGCTTTTACCGACAACTCAAGAGCACAGTGTGTTCCCTGGGCATTTTGTTTTGCACTTTTCTTTTTAATTTATGGTTTGTTATTAAACAATTACATTTGGAGATTGTTTAGCAGAGTGTGTTTGCATTTCTAATTGAACATTCTAATAATGATGTTTGTATTTTAGTTGGTTTTTAAAGGTTATTATAATTTCTATAAAGTTTCATACAATGTAGCAGCCAGAAAAGCTTTCATGGGAAAAATATAAATGTATTTACTTAGACATTGATGTTTTCTTGCAATGCTATTGGAAACAGCATTTTGCAAAACTGCAGCCAAATTTGCATCTTTGGAGCCGAAGGGAACCATGGTTCTTTTTCAATTGGCAAATCAGATTAGGAAGTAGAAGCAACCTGGGGGCTGTCTTGAGGATTCTGAGGCTATGTTTGGGCTCAGTGGGAAAGGGCTCAGTGATGGATTGGGAATGTCTGCCACAGTACACCCTCGAGAGGTGTGTGTGTGTGTGTGTGTGTGTGTGTGTTGAGGAGAGGGTTACCATCATGTCAGCCAATATTGGCCATACCTGATCTGGTACAATATCTACTCACTTCCTTCTCCCATCCTCCTTTTGACATGTGGAGAAGCACATCGATGAAAAGAGAAAGTGACTTGCTCAGGATCACACTGGTGAAACGAGATGGTGTCAGAACTTAAAGCCAGGAGATCTGTCACTAGGTTGAGTGCTCGTGAAACTCCTTTCCATATCTTTTGTATGGCTGAAGGAGGGTCTTGTTTCACGATACCCCTTTTGTATGGTCTCCTGGGTATGTTTGTGGATAAGAAACTTATTTAGTTCATTACTTTCTCATTTTCTGATGATGAACAGGGCAAAAACACAACTTGTCAGGAGCTTTGAACAAGAGCGTTGGTAACTGATAAGATGACATCTGTGGTGGCCTAGAAGGCAAAAATGCTCAGGGAAAACAACAACTAAAAATGTCCTATTTTCTCTTTATTTTCCGAATTCCCCATTGGTATGACATTTTACTATAAAAAAAAATTAGCTTAAATTGTTTTTAACATAGCTCTAAAGTTCAACAGAAATTGTGTGGTCCAGTTAAGAAATATAGTATTGTGGTTTCAAATCGGATAATCCAGATTTGGGATGATTAGAAATAAAGGGTTTATGTTGGACACAGAAACTTTGAGCTGAGCATTCCCCATCAGCCAAAATCCCCGGAGATTTAACGCATGCCAGACTCAGTTCCATGCATTCTGGGGAGCAGAGTGACAGCAAAGAGGTGGTCCCAACCTCAGGGAATATTATTGGATCAGAGAGAAACAGTAATGCATGAATCCTGGAAAGTTGGAAAAGTAAGAACTAAAGAAATGTTCACAGACCTGCTTTTCATAAAACCCAACCAAACCCCAAAAGACTTGCCACGGAGTGCAAAACTGCACCTTATGGCTCATGCATGTCAGCTACAATTTGAATCTCAAACTTGTATAGGGCTGCTCTCTCTAATAGGTTATCACAGGACAGAGTTTAAAATACCACTTGAGTCATAACCTCATCCACTTAGAGCTCCAGAAAGGGTTCCCACGGCTGATCAGAGACCTGATTTGCAAATTACTATAAATTAATGTAGTTATAGCTGGGACGTGAATATATGCTTGGAAATGCTCGCATAGTGTATAACGTATGCCGTGTCTTAAGATGATAATAGTGGTAATTTCTAAGATGACTTTTCCTCTGGCTGGCACCTTTCACCCTGTGATCTTGAAGTCCTTTACAAACACTAATTAATTACATTAATTTTATCATAAAGCTTGCTCATTACTGTACTTTTATTATAAGCTCTTGCCAGCTCAGATTTAATGCAACGCCCTTATTGAAATTCTGCTCTTCGATATTGCTAAGGATCCACTCAGATATTATAGGTGCCTTTATAGGCTTTTTAATCATACAAATAACAATTAGAATAAAGGCTCTTTCCCTTCCATGTGGGAATGCACAAAGGCACATTTAAGCGGAGCCCAGACCAAACACCCTGACCATACCTAGGACTGCACGGTAGGTGCAGGATCAAGGTTGGTGCTGCGCAGGGGTGGATTGCAGCTGGAATACCGAAGTGAAGGATTGAGAGTGCTGTCTGGTACTCTGGGCTAAGAAGGGTTCTGAGCCACATCTAGAACTGGCAAGAGCAAGAGCCCTGGCCATGTAGCCATGGACATGGGTGTGGGAACTGGGGGGTGTGAACTCTGAAGGTTTCCTTGTTGCTGTCCTTAGTATAGCAGTAAACATTGAGCTAAGATGCAGAAGATCTGGGCTCAGTTTCATTTTTCTTCTTACGAGGTATGTGACGTCACTCAATAACCTTACAGGACCTCTGTTTCTCTTTCTCTAAAATGGGTGTATGAATGCTGGTCTTGCTGTACCTACAGGGCTTTGAGGTGATGTGCTGATAAAATCATGCCTGTACAGAGTATTTCCTCAACTGCAGAGTATTTGAAGAAGCCAGTTAAATAGCAGAAAACATACAGGCAATAGAGTGGAGATGCATGGGTTACAAAGTCAGACCAAGTGTCTCTCTCATTTACATTGTGGCTTTGGGCAAGTCATTCACTCTCCTGAAGCCTCGATCTTTTCTTGTATAAAATAGGGATAATGACCTACTTGTATTACAGTCAATGCACCTGACTTGCAAATCTGTTCAGAGATTTAAGTGAAGCAAAAAGACAATAATGTGAATGATCGTGATCACTGTCACATAGTAGGTGCTGAAGAACTAGCTAAAAATTACAAACTTAAGATAGCACAAAAATATGCAAACAAAGAACTGTGAACAGAAATGCACCCAGATGATAAACTAAGTTTTTATTCAGGGGTAGCACTATAGTTAGCACTATAGTTATTATTGTTATTTTACTTCGACTTTCCAACATTTTCTCTAATGAATATGTATACATTTTAGAAATAGAAATCAAAAGCACTGTGTTGATTGCTGCACAAATCTACAGATGTGATAAAATTGCATAGAAACACACACACACGCACACACACACACACACACACAGGTGAAATCCCAATAAGACCTGCAGATTGTACCAATATCGATTTCCTTGTTTGACACATATGACAATTATGTGGGATGTTACCACCGGGGCAAGCAGGAGATGAGTACACAGGGCTTCTCTGTGTTGTTTTTGCAACTTCCTGTAAGTGTATACTTATAAATAAAAGTTAAAACACACTTTTTATTTATCGAACTAATCTGAGAGGGATCAAACAGTAGCTGCTCAAATGTTAATTCAATACGTGAATGGGTGGAGGGATGCATTCTTGACATTCCTACCTCTTTATTCATAAGTAAATTCCATCATGCTATAGACATGGTTGACACTACTCTTGTCTAATCATGAGCTTTTGGCTTGGGAACAAGACTCTCTCTGGAAGAATTATGGACACAATTTTGTAGGTGCCAACTATATCACCTTTGAGAACAGACATTTTGTCCATGGTGATGCCAGACTATGGTTACAATGGGTGTCACAGAAGCATTCTTATAGGCTTAAAAAATCATTCCCTAAGGCAGAGAGTGGTGGCTCACACCTGTATTCTCAGATACTTGGGAGACTGAGATTGGAGGATTGCTTGAGCCTGGGATGGCAAGGTTGCAGCAAGTCATGATCATGCCACTCCACTCCAGCCTGGGCGATACAGTGAGACCTTGCCAAAAAAAAAAAAAAAAGTCCTTCTCTGATTCTAAGTGTAGAGCCAGAAGAGAGTGGATTGCCATCTGCTAGCACGTTGGATCTCAGTGCAGAATGGGAACAGAAAACCAACCCAGTCATTGCTTTGGATGTAACAGACCCTGAATGTAATAAAAATTGTGTTTGTATGTTTCATTAGATAAGTAAAGCTGACTTTGAGGTTTTATTCAGTTCACCAAAAGTGAACTGAAACCAAGTTGACTGTACTTGTTGCAAAAAAGTAAATGCAACAGTGACTGTCAATTTTGAGTGTCTTCTATAATAATATATGCAGGAGCACTGCATATATAACGTCTTCTAATGTGGCCACGACCCTATGAGACACATACTCTAATCCAATCATGATCCTGTGGAATGCATAATCTAATCTGATCATGGTTCTATTGTATATATACTCTAATCTGACTGCGGCCCTATGATATACACATCCTTAACTCTGTTTCATGGAGAAATAAAATATCACTTAGAAGTTCAGTAACTGGAATTAGGGCAGGACGACTAGTCAAGTAATGCTTGCTGCTGTAACAAATGAACCTCAGAATATCAGTGGTTTAACACAGAAAGAGTTTATTTCTTGTTCACACAACAGTCCAATGTGAATGTCCAAGAGGTGCGTGGCTTCACATTTCCCACAAAGGGCTTCCAAGGTAGCTGTGAGGGTTAATATTGAGTGGCAACTTGATTGGGTGGAAGGATCCAAAGTATTGATCCTGGGTGTGTCTGTGAGGGTGTTGCCAAAGGAGATTAACATTTGAGTCAGTGGACTGGGAAAGGCAGACCACCCTCAATCGGGATGGGCACAATCTAATCAGCTGCCAGCACAGCCAGAATAAAAGCAGGCAGAGGAACGTGGCAAGACTAGACGGGCCCTAGCTCCAACACTGGGGATTACAATTCAGCATGAGATTTGGGTGGGGACACAAATCCAAATCATCTCAAACACTTAGCTGGCCTCAGTGACCTGAAACACAAAGGCCACTTCCACCCCTCTGAGATGCAGGTGAGAGAAAAACACAACCACTTCTGGCTTTTTGTTCCTGGGGTCGAGTGAACGTGGGCAGGGGAGGGACAGGAGGATGTGCTTTAGTCTTTGTTGTCAAGTCTACAATCAGCTAAATACATATGTAAATAAAATGAACATGCCAGATAGTGTTTTTTGTTTGTTTATTTTCCTAGTAGCTTGCCCTGTTTCATAGGAATAAGCAGAGCTGTTATGGGTGAAGTGGCAGAGAGGAAGGGACTGCAAAGAGGGTGGGAAGCACATGTATAACCCCACACACAGATTTCTTTCTTATCTGAGATGTCTTCCTCCATTCATCCCATTATAAATCCCTGGGGAACTCCTAGGTCCCCAAAGAGCCCAGTGTGGGAAACACTGGCCTCTAAAGTCCCATCCCCGTCCATCTCTGTGGTTTATGTTTGTAACTATGAATTCTTCTTTGCTGAGCAGTCTGAATAAGGTAATGCACACTTCTCAATGTTTATCCTCAAGGACTAACTTAACTTTGGGTTTGTCCAGCCCTACACTTAAGCCTGGAGTAGCCATTAGCCGCACATCACTATTTAAATAAAAATTAACTAACATTAAATATAACTAGAAATTCTTTTTCTCAACCCCGCTAGCCACACTGCAAGTGCTCCTAGATGGATATGGCTAGGGGCTCCATCTCAGCAGTGCAGACATAGACCATCACTGAAGAAAGTGCCACTGGGCAGAGCTGGCCAGTCCACTGAAATGGTCCTGCTGGTGTTAGAGGACGGATGTGGTGATCACAGGATGCTCTTGTGTTCCCTTGATAGCTAAGAGTTGATGAGTGATTCCAGAATTATTGTGCATGGAGTTTTGGTTTCATGGAATTTTCCATTAAGTAGGGGCAATTGTGGGTTAGTAAAATGAGAACCTGCCTAGTTATTCTAATTGTCTTGCCTGTTCAAAATTGAGAAGCATTCTACAAAGCACTCGAACAGTACTTCTCAAAATCGTCAAAGTCATGAGAAAACAAGGGAAGACTGGAAACTATCACAGACAAGAGGAGAGGAAGAAGACGTGACGAATAAGTGTAATGTGGTACCCTGCATGGATCCTGGAACAGAAAAAGGACATTTGGGGAAAAATTGGCCAAGTCCAAGTGAAATGTGAGATTTAGTTAATAGCAGTGCAGCAATAGTGGTTTCTACATTTTGACAAATGTACCATGTAATGCAAGACGTTAACAGTAGGGGAAACTGGGTGAAGAAACTCTCTGTACTATTTTTGCAACTTTCCAATATATCTAAAATTATTCCAAAATAAATCAAGTTTTTTTTTAAATAGTGGATTTTAATTTCTGCCTCTGTCAGCTACCAGTGGTGGTGCCCTAAGCAAGTCTCTTTTCACCCTTCTGCTTCTCTTCTTTTTATCAGTAAAATATGAAGAATAGCATCTGCTTCATAACACCGTATGAACTGATAAAAGCACTTGGAAAACTTGGAGGCAACATAGACGTTTGAGTATTGATTTTTTTATTATTATACTTTAAGTTCTAGGGTACAGGTGCACAATGTGCAGGTTTGTTACATATGTATATGTGTGCCATGTTGGTGTGCTGTACCCATTAACTCATCATTTACATTAGGTATATCTCCTAATGCCATCCCTTCCCCCTCCCCCCACCCCACAACAGGCCCTAGTGTGTGATGTTCCCATCCTGTGTCCAAGTGTTCTCATTGTGCTATGAGTGAGCACATGGGGTGTTTGGTTTTCTGTCCTTGCGATAGTTTGCTCAGAAGGATGGTTTCCAACTTCATCCATGTCCCTACAAAGGACATGAACTCATCCTTTTTTATGGCTGCATAGTATTCCAAGGTGTATATGTGCCACATTTTCTTAATCCAGGCTATCATTGATGGACATTTGGGTTGGTTCCAAGTCTTTGCTATTGTAAATAGTGACACAATAAACATACGTGTGCATGTGTCTTTATAGCAGCCTGATTTATAATCCTTTGNAAATGTGCAGGTTTGTTACATATGTATATGTGTGCCATGTTGGTGTGCTGTACCCATTAACTCATCATTTACATTAGGTATATCTCCTAATGCCATCCCTTCCCCCTCCCCCCACCCCACAACAGGCCCTAGTGTGTGATGTTCCCATCCTGTGTCCAAGTGTTCTCATTGTGCTATGAGTGAGCACATGGGGTGTTTGGTTTTCTGTCCTTGCGATAGTTTGCTCAGAAGGATGGTTTCCAACTTCATCCATGTCCCTACAAAGGACATGAACTCATCCTTTTTTATGGCTGCATAGTATTCCAAGGTGTATATGTGCCACATTTTCTTAATCCAGGCTATCATTGATGGACATTTGGGTTGGTTCCAAGTCTTTGCTATTGTAAATAGTGACACAATAAACATACGTGTGCATGTGTCTTTATAGCAGCCTGATTTATAATCCTTTGGGTATATACCCAGTAATGGGATGGCTGGGTCAAATGGTATTTCTAGTTCTAGATCCTTGAGGTATCACCACACTGTTTTCCACAATAGTTGAACTAGTTTACAGTCCCACTAACAGTGTAAAAGTGTTCCTATTTCTCCACATCTTCTCCAGCACCTGTTGTTTCCTGACTTTTTAATGATCGCCATTCTGATTGGTGTGAGATGATATCTCATGGTGGTTTTGATTTGCAAAAAGCAATGGCAACAAAAGCCAAAATTGACAAATGGGATCTAATTAAACTAAAGAGCTTCTGCACAGCGAAATAAACTACCATAAGAGTGAACAGGCAACCTACAGAATGGGAGAAAATTTTACAACCTACCCATCTGACAAAGGGCTAATATCCAGAATCTACAAATAACTTAAACAAATTTACAAGAAAAAAGTCAAAGAACCCCATCAAAAGGTGGGCGAAGGGTATGAGTATTGTTAACATGATAGGTGATGCCATGGTTTTACTTTGATGCTAAGAGTGTGTTGAGCTCTGTGAGGTTATATGGCTTGATTCTTGCCCTTGGGGAGCTTCCCACGCATTTAATAGGGACTTTGAAGCTACAGAAGGCACAGGAGGAAAGCAGTTGAGCTCACTGAGTACCTCCCTTGTGCCACACACTGGGCCAGATCCTCTTCCCTGTGTGATCTCATAAGAACCCTCCAGACTCCATGTGGTAGGTGCTGTTCCTGTTGGCCGGGGAGGCTCTGCAGCTCCAAAAGAGAAGTGGCTCCACCCTATTTCCTAGTTTGCCCCTTGACACCTCACCCCGCTCCCTTCATGGCCACCCTTATGACCAGCTTCTCATGACACCTTTGTCCAATTCTGTTCCTGGAGAGTTCTCTTGAGGGAGGAGCGTGGAGGTTGGAGCCAGTGTTTGTGTCCAATGTCCTCCACCTGTGAGTTGTGTCATGTGCCCTTGGGCCCAATTTCACTGACCTTCCCATCTCCTATCCTGTCAATGAGGCTGTCATCAGTGTCCCTTTTCTCAGATTACTCCTAGAAAGAGTGTTACTTTCCACAAGAAATGCCCTCAGGCACAGAGAGCCCTCCAGGTGGGAGCTCTTGAGTTCAGGAGGATCATTCTTGCTCACCTTCAAATCCCATTGCCTTCCTACTTCTGTTGATTCAGACATGCCCTGTCCTCCAAAAGGAATTTCTCCAAACTTTATCCTGTGACTGATACCTAAGGAATTTCAAAACTCTTCAACAGCATCCCTGGATCACATTTCACCCCAGAGAATATGTGCATGTATGTTACATGTGGCAGTGGCCTATGTGTGTGAGTGCATGTGTGTGTGTAGACACATACATGCTATCTTAAAAAAATGTGCCCGAAAGCAGACATCTGTGGAGCAGTAGCATTGAACACTGGAGAGAATGTGGGCTCAGGCCTTACTGCCCATGTGCATTGGTCGTGGGACCTTGAGCAGGTCCTTGCGCTTCCTCAACTCCCGTTTCCTGTTGTATACAATGGTGACTGCTATGTTCTAAGACTGCTGGGCCATTAGGCTGATCTCTTGATAGATTCTGTCTGCAGTGGGGCTTCTGGCACAGCACTGCGGGGGAGATTAATAAGAAGGGATCTCCACCCTCTGATTTTACTCTCAGCCAGGTCCACCCACGGCAGGCCAAGGAAAGACAATGCTGTTTCCTAAAGTGTTGCGTTTCATTTGACTCTCTCCTGAAAAGGCTGCTGGGGCGAATGTCTGGGTAAAAGTGGTGCCAAGGGAAGGTCCAGTCTTCACTGGATGGGCTGCAAAGGGCCCTGGACAGGAAGGGAACCCAGCTGTGTTCTCGAGCCATATCAGGGTTCCTAATCTCTTGGTTACACTGCCTCTCTGAAAGTGAAGACAAAGGAGGCTGAGAAAAGATTAGAGGCAGATTGCAAAGTCGTCTAGACCATATAGGATCTTCCTTCTGGTGCCAATGAGAAAGATCCCAACATTTCTTGTGACCCAGAAGTGATCTTCATAGAACTGTTTTTGAAAAAGTTTAACTGACTGCAATGAGGAAGATAGATTGGTGGCTGCTCAAATATAAGCTTATAATAATAATAATAAATTCTTGGTTTTGTTTAATAACTACAATTGTGCCTGAAGTCACCTCCCTATGAAACAGCAAATGTAAAAGTGCTTTGTAAAAGTGAAGAAGGTTATATGGATGCAAGGTTATTATTAATATGGTATTAGGTTATTGCTTGATTTGGGGACAATTTCTTTGTTCTTGGAAGACTTTGAATAGAGGAAGGGTTTCTCCATTGTTTAGCATTTGCTATTAGGGACGAAATTAAACTGGTTTAAATTTAAGCTCTTGTTCCCATTTTAATGTCTTATGTAATACCGGGATTTTTTTGTTTACAATTTATTCCTGTTTCTGCAGGTGCTCCATGGGGTAGGATCCTGCACCTGAGAACGATAGCATTAATTTTGACAAAAAGGGTTTAAAAATATAAATGTCAGCGTCTCCGGCGTAGTGAAGGTGGCAATGGATGACAGAAGGGCATTCTAGGATGGTGCTCCAAAATAGAATTCCAGATGCCTCCTCAATGTTCCCAGAGTACAGGCAGTCGTGCTGGCCTCATTTGCTCAGCCAAAGTATTCTGTTATTTAGAAACTTCCTGTGAGGCTGGATGGTGTGGTGTAGGGTCAAGCAGACTGATAATTATCTTTGCTGCCTTCTAATTGAATGGCCCTGGACAAGCCTCCTAACTTCCCTGAGTCTCAGTTTCCCCAGCTACAAAATTGAAAGACGGGAATAAGTTAAATTCGTTAATAGTTTCAAAAAATAAAAATAAAAGACAAGCTCCATGAGGGCAGGGACTGCCTTATTTTTGTTCTCTTTTCATCCCTATGCCCATTCTGTGAAGAGTTCACAGCCCTGGGGATCACCTGCACATCACATTGATGCTGGTTTCCAGGGAAAACTTCCCAGCCCATGGGATACTGACATGGGATACTGACACGGAAGCTTCTTGGCTGGCTCCACTTGATCTAGGTAAAGACTCAAAATCATGACCCCTATTATGTCTCCCCAACACACATGGACCTAGTTCTCTGCCTGTCAGCCCTGCTGTCTTCATCTTGCTCCCAGCAGCCCTCCCTGGACTCCTGTGCCACCCGGGAGCCACCATCCCTATGTGCATGTAGAAGACAAGGAAGTCTTCACCCACCAAGCCTGAAAGTCGTACCCATTGCTTCACTTGCATGCTGGTTGGAATTTATGCAGGTGGACATCACTACCTACAACAGTAGTTGACAAATGTCATTTCACTCGATGGCTAGGAAGAAGAGGAGACGGGTTTTGACAAACAACTAGCACTCTGTTTTTATGCGGCAGATAAAGACATATCAGACTGGGAAGAAACAAAGGCTTAATGAACTTACAGACCCACCTGACTGGGGGTGCCTCACAATCATGGTGGAAGGTGAAAGGCACATCTCACATGGCAGCAGATAAGAGTACTTGTGCAGGGAAATTCCTCCTTATATAAATATCTGATCTTGTGAGACTTATTCTCTTTTTCTTTTCTTTTCTTTTCTTTTTTTTTTTTTTTTTTTTTTGAGATGGTGTCTTGCTCTGTCTCCAGGCTGGAGTGCTATGACACAATCTCAGCCCACTGCAACCTCCGCCTCCCAGGTTCAAGCAACTCTCCTGCTTCAGCCTCCTGAGTAACTGGGACTACAGGTGTGCACCACCACTCCCAGCTAATTTTTGTATTTTTAGTAGAGACAGGGTTTCACCATGTTAGCCAGGGTGGTCTTCATCTCTTGACCTTGTGATCTGCCCACCTTGGCATCCCACAATACTGGGATTAGCCAGTTGGCATGAACCACCACACCTGGCCATAGACTTATTCTCTGTCACAAGAACAATATAGGAAAGACCTGACCCCATGATTCAATTACCTCCCACTGCGTCCCTCCCAAAACATATGGGAATTCAAGATGAGATTTGGGTGGGGACACAGCCAAACCATATCCCACTCTCACTACAGATTGGTACCATCATCTTTAAAAAATGTTCTCTCTGGTAGATGTCATTTTTTATCTCTTATTGAAATGTCAACTTACAGTTCCCTTATTATCACAGAGATTCGTAATTTGAACATTATTTACCATTCATGTATCTTCTCGTGGGATTTGCCTGTTTATGACAGCTGTCCCTTTTAAAAAAGTTAGCTTAATTGCTTTTCCACGTTAATTTGAAGATTTGTTTTCTTTTGTTTTGGCATTACAGATATTGATACTTGTTTGGTTATGTGTTTTCAAGGATCTTCTGAATTGTGCTTTATCTTTTGTGCTTTGCCCAGGATGCCTTTCTCTTCAATAGAGAGCCCCTCCACCACCTCAATCCATGCTGTGCACTCCGGCCCTGCAGGGCATCCTTGGCCTTTGCAGCCTGGTGTGCTCCTTTCTGCCACCAGCTTTCACACACATGGCTCCTTCTGCCCAGAATGCCTTCCTTCTCCTCACTTGGCCCTGTTGAACCTTACCTATTTGCCAGATCTCAGCTTAAACGTCGTTTCCAGAGGGAAGTCCTCCATGCCTCCCTATTCCCCACCCAAATCTAGGTCAGGTTCCTTAGTTACCTGCTCTCTTGGAACCATGATTTCAGAGCCCTGTCTCAGTTAATAATTGTAGATTTGACTGGGTTTCTGTTGTTTAGAATGGTGTCTGCAACTAGTAAGCGTAAATATTTCTTAGGTGAATAAATACAGATTGAGTATCGCTTATCCAAAATGCTTGGAATCAGAAGTTTTTCAAATTTCAGATTTTTTCAGATTTTGGATGCATTATATTTACCAGTGGAACATCCCAAATCCCAAAATCTGAAATCTGAAATGCTCCAGTGAGCATTTCTGTTGAACATCATGTCAGTGCTCAAAAAGCTTGATTTTGGAGTATTTTGGATTCTGGATTTTTAGATTTGGAATGCTCAACCTGCATATGTCTCTTAGCACCTCAAGAACACAGACATAGCGTATGTTTAGTGATCTTTATCACCATCACACAACAAGGCTGGTGCCTTGTCCTCACAGAGACTCAATGAGTATCTAATGAACAAGCAAATCTCATTTTTAGTATATCTGATATACTCGGGCACTCCAGAATGTTTTTTAAATGAATGAATGTATGACTATATAATATCCTACAAAGCTCAGATTGTAGTAGGAGCACAATATATATATATATGTGTCCCCCCAGTCTTTCTTAAGTGAGTATGGCCTCTCCTGACTCACTGTTACATTAGAACATATTGTAACAGCAAACAACACTTTTTCAGTGTGTATATGTCTTAGGTACCAGGCCATATTAATCAGGATAATGCATGATAGATGCTGTAACAGACAAGCCCAAATTGTGGCTTAATTCAATAAAAATGGTTTAGTATGTGCATACACACACAATTTCCCATTCATTTCACAGTTCTACATAGGCCAGGTGGCTTTCTTGGTTGTCTTCCTAACCGGTGACTTAGGGGTCTGGATCTTCTCCAGTGCACGGCCCTGATGTATAGAAGGAAGAGAGAAAGTAAGCTAAAGCTCCAGTGGGAGATTCTAAAACCCAGACATAGCCTTGCATACATCTCCTGGGACAACTGTCTATTAGCTAGAACTAGTCACATGGCCACAATACACGTGCAAGGGAAGCTGGGAATTGTAGTCTTCTTGTACCATAAAACAGAGAAAGGATCAGGGAGTGTCCAGCCAGACTGTGCCAACAAACTAAAATCTGTTTAGAAAAAACAGAACCTTTTCCTCTGCAACTCCCTTTCCCCCTGAGTAGCATGACCCCGTGAAGAAACTGAGGGCTTTGGGATTAGAGAGAAAGGAGTTTGAATTTTACTTCCCCACTCCCTACTGCAGATGATTTTGTGAACTTGGTAAGTCTTTTGATCCTCACAAGCACTACCCAGGTCAGGCTAAATAGGACTCAGATTTGGGTCTTGTTTATACCCATCCACAGGATCTTAGTTTGAGCTCGGTGGCTTATAAAATACAATAATTTATTTCTCACAGTTCTGGAGGCAGGAAAGTCCAAGATTCAGGCATTGGCAGATTTGGTGTCTGGTGTGGGCCTGCTTCCCTGGTTCTTAGGAGGTGACTTCTTGCTGTGTTCTTACAGGGTGGAGGGATCAAGGGTCTCTCTGGGTCCCCCTTTAGAAGGGCACTAATACCCTCCATAGGGGCAGAGCCCTGATGACCTATTCACCTCCCAACAATGCCACCTCCCAATATCATCAACTTGGAGGCCATTTCAACATATGAGTTCTGGAGGAACACAAACATTCACATGGGTGCAAGTGCCTTTTCCTGGTCTCAGCTAGGCCGGCTGCACAGGGCTTAATGGGAACGCTGGCCTACACAACATGCTCCCATTGTGCCATTTTAAACCGGCTGTGTTGAGAGGAGCTCATCCGACAATGCACATGAATTATCTTTGCTTCTTTTCTGCTACCATAAAATGCCTGGAAACCAGACCTTCCCCAAATTCCAGCTTGATGACAGGCCCCATTCTTTTTCTGTTTGTTGACATTGTATGGCTTGTTTTCTACCAGTGCAGCCATTGTGGCTGGCTCCCCTGGGGTCGGACATTTTATTTTCCTTTGGCAAAGCTTCCTCCATTCTTTTCCCCACTGTAAGAGCCTGGCAAAAAACAGGCTTCAGTAAAATGGCCATCAGATCACTGTGTGCCTTGGCCCTGCTTGGCTATTTGTCTCTGGGGCACCTGTCAATTCAATTAAACAAGGTCAAAGCTGTGTTGGCTAAATGTATTATCACCACTTTAAAAATTTTTCACCTTATTGTAAGAAGTGGTAAGGGCATGAATTATAATTTGATTTCAAATCTCAATAACATACAAATACATAAAAATATAAACACGTCACCCTTCCACCCATACACACACACACAAAGAAAATAAACTGGAAGAAAACATGCCAAAAAATTTATAGCTGTTATCTCTCAGTAGTGGGGGTTTTGTTTATTTTATTTGCTTATCTATATTTTTCTATACTTTGCACATTTTCCAAAGTGGGCTATTATTATTTAAAGTCTCAGCAGAAAATACATGTCATTCTCAAAGATGAACTGAAGAGCGTTTAGTGAAGCAGCTGTTGATGGGGCTCAGGGTTAAGGTTGCTGTATTCGTCCTGAGAGGTGAAATAATACAACAGAAACAGCAACAACAAAACACCCAAATCTCGGGCCGGGTGTGGTGGCTTATGCCTGTAATCCCAGCACTTTGGGAGCCTGAGGAGGGCAGATCACTTGAGGTTAGGAGTTCAAAAGCAGCCTGGCCAACATGGTGAGACCCCCGTCTCCACTAAAAATACAAAAATTAGCAGGGCATGGTGGCACACGCCTGTAATCCCAGCTACTCGGGAGGCTGAGGCAGAAGAAATGCTTGAATCCTGGAGGTGGAGGTTGCAGTGAGCCGAGATCGTGCCACTGCACTCCAGCCTGGGCGACAGAGTGAGACTCCCTCTCAAAAAAACAAAAACAAAACAAAAAACACCCAAATCTCAGCTGAGTTCTTGCTCATGATATACATGTTTAGTAAATAGTCTATGTTCTTCTTCACATTCTTTTTTTTTTTTTTTTTTTTTTTTTTTTTTTTTTTTTTTTTTTTTTTGCCTTCTCTCTGTGGTATTGACTAATGGAATACCCTCTCTCTGGAATGTTGCTGGTCGTTGTGAAAAAAAGAGAAAGAGAGCTCTGGTAGGAGCACAATATATATGTATTCCTATATTGGCAAAGATGCTCCAAGCATATTCATATGGTCCTGCTGGATGATGAAGGAATCAGGAAGCATGCTCCTTCCTAGTATCAAACAGAAAGAACCTGAACGTTGGGCAAAACAGCCCGAATAACCAGCAAGAAAATAGCAAGAGACAATGACACATTTTGTGACTAGCAATAGTGGGAAGCTGTTGGTACCTTTGAGTCTGAACATGTTCCTGGAGCCTAGCAGGGGAGTGATCTCCATAGCATGTGGTAGTGAAGCACAGTGACTGCCAAGCCAAGGCTGTCAGGAAAGAGGGGAGTCACCTACTTCTCTTTCCTTCTGCAATCTGATCTTCCGATGATGCGTCCCTTTAAGAGAACCTGATCGGAATCCAGGGGACATGGAAACCTAGGTAACATAATCAATATGATCAGCCTTCTTGCACACCTGACAGGGCAGAAAAAGTAGAGTGGATCTGGAGGGACAAAAGATGAACAGTACAAGCTGTTATTAGTTGTAATCAGAAAATGAGGTGTTATTTATATAAAAATAAAACTCAGCAGACTAGAAACCAAGCAGCATCAGTGAACTCATTTGTACAGCCACGATTCTGAGCTAACCCTATGCTCAGCTTCAGGAATGCAGAGATGTTATCAGACATGGCCTGGGCTTTTGAGGAGTCACAGGCACCCTGAAGAAGAGAGACATGTAACCAACAACTAAAACACAGGTAGTGGGTTCTATCTTAGAAATGTGGACAGGGGCCAGCCACGGTGGCTCACATTTGTAATCCCAACGTTCTGGAAGGCTAAGGCAGGCAGATCACTTGAGGTCAGGAGTTCAAGATCAGCCTGGCCAACATGGTGAAACCCTGTCCATACTAACAATACAAAAATGAGCCGAGTGTGGTGGCGTGTGCCTGTAATAGCAGCTTCTCAGGAGGCTGAGGCAAGAGAATCACTTGAACCTGGGAGGTGAAGGTCTCAGCTGAGATTGTACCACTGCACTCCAGGCTGGGTGACAGAGCGAGACTCTGTCTCAAAAAATTAGAAAATTAAAAATTAAAAAAAGTTAGGAAATGTGGACTGGGTCCTTTGAGAGTCCTTTGTAGTGATATGTCTGTTCATGTCAAGGTGTATCAGGGTAAACCCACTTCCCTTTCTGACATTCGGATTTCCTGTCTGCAGAGAAAGCCTCGTTACTTCCAGGCTCAAAGCCATGACCCATCCAAAAACACCCCATTCCTTGTCCTAAGAAGGCAAAGTACTGCATGCATCTCTAGATTTGAATACTTGCTGAGATTAATCTGAGATTGTGCATTCCCTTGATCCTGATTCATTTCAGCTCATCCTGATTTGGAGAGGGTTTGGAGGTTATGGTCCTGTGCTTATTTGCTTATCTGTCCACATAGGCATGTGTGTGTAAATGCACACATACAAACCCATACACAGTTCCTCTTTACTGCTGCTCCTCCTCCACTTAGCAAACATGAAACACATCTTTCTGGCACATTATAGAAAAGGCTGGGAGGGGCTGGTTTTACTACATTAACTGAAGATGTGCTTGTGATGAATTATGAATGACCTAACATGTCTTAAATCATAAAGAAATCCAATTTAAGTTTCTACACACAGTTCAAAGTCTGCATTTAATCTATACTTTGCTCAAATCTATTGTGCATCTCAGTAGGTTTTGCACAGAGAAATGAGAAGCAAAATGTTGGGGTTTTGCATCAAGCAGATATTGACTAATACTTTTTGTTGCTTTTCATAGAGAAAGACCTCTTTTTCCTTTTCCTCTTTCTATCTCTGTGTGTATGTTTAATATCCAGTAGCAATAAATAGCACATCAGCCCAAGAGAAGAAACCAACTGCTATCTTTCATTCATTTCCACTGATGGTATGGATCTAGAAGACTCCTAGGAGGGAACAAAGAATTCAGTGCCTTTCTATTGGCATATGTTCATTTCAACAGAAACCCTTCTGTTTTAACTGTCTATTAAAGTTTCTTTTTTTGTGAGGGATTGGAGTGGGGAACAGTTTCCAGCACTTAGAATTTAGTAAAGAAAAGAGCAGTCATTCATAAATTCCATGTATGAAGTGTTTGGCTTTTTTAGTAGTTAAATTCTTATGTTGAGATAATTGCAGATTCACAAATATAGATGCGAATACACATACACACATGGAGTCTCTCTGTATTATATACGATACAATATATAAATACAATGTATAACATATACATATATTATTATATATTATATATTACACACATAGCATATTATATATAATTATATGTCACATACATAGCACATTACGTACAATTATATATCATATATAAATATATATCATGGCCAGGCATGGTGGCTCACGCCTGTAATCCCAGCACTTTGGGAGGCCAAGGCGGGTGGATCACCTGAGGTCAGGAGCTCAAGACCAGCCTGACCAACATGATGAAACTCCGTTTCTACTGAAAATACAAAAAATTAGCCGGGCATAGTGGCGGGCACCTGTAATCTCGGCTACTCGGGAGACTGAGGCAGGAGAATTGCTTGAACCCGGGAGGCGGAGGTTGCAATGATCTGAGATCATGCCATTGCACTCCAGACTGGGCAACAAGAGTGAAACTCTGTCTCAAAAATAAATAAAAAAAAAAATATATTATGTATGTTATATATATTTATGTAGTATACAAATTATGTAATATAAACTATATATTATATACAACATATATATTATGTATATATTATATACAGAAACTCAATGTATCCTTTAGCCAGTTTCCTGACATGGCTAGGCAAAGAGTTCTTGGGTTTAATTAAAAAATGTAATATATAAAAGGAAAAATTGATAAATTATTACTCCTCAAAATTATAAAATTTTGTTTCATGAAAGACTCCATTAAGAGGATGAAAAGAAGAGCTATAGACTGGGAAAAAATATTTGCAAACCACATATCTAATTACATAGAGAAACTTCACGTACACTTTAGCCAGTTTCCTGACACGGTAACATCTTGCAAACTACGGTACAATATTACCAACCGGGTTTTTGGCTTTCATATGACCTACAGATCGTATTCAGATGCCCCATTTCATTTGTACTCATTTTTGTGTACATACATGTATGCTTTGTTCTATTTTGGCAACATGTGTGGGTGTGTATATCTACCACTACAGTCAAGACCTAGAACAATCCATCATCACAACAATTCTGTATTGCCATTTTGCAGCTACATCCATTCCCACGACCTTCTGCCATTTCTGCTGTCCCTAACACTTGGTAACTACTAATCTCTTCCCCATTTCTATAATGTGTTTATTTCAAGAACATTGTGTAAATGAATTTCTACTGTATGTAACCTTTGAAAATGGGCTTTTTTTCACTTAGCGTAATTCCTTGGAGAGTCATCCAAGCTGTTGCATGTATCAATAGTTTGCTCCATTTGATTGTTTAATAGTATTCCATGATGATATTGATGTATCACAGTTTATTTAAACATTCACTTATTGAAGGGCAATGGAGTACTTTTTTGGCTATTAGGAATAAAATTGCTGTAAATATGTTTGTGTCCATTTTTGTGTCAACATATATTTTCGACTGGGTGCGGTGGCTCACGCCTGTAATCCCAGCACTTTGGGAGGCCAAGGTGGGTAGATCACGAGGTCAGGAGATCAAGACCATCCTGGCTAACACAGTGAAACCCTGTCTCTACTAAAAATACAGAAAATAAAATTAGCCAGGCATGGTGGCGGGCACCTGTAGTCCCAGCTACTTGGGAGGCTGAGGCAAGGGAATGGCGTGAACCTGGGAGGCAGAGCTTGCAGTGAGCCAAGATCATGCCACTACACTACACCCTGGGCAACAGAGTGAGACTGTGTCTCAAAAAAAAAAAAAAAAAAAAAGTGTTTTCACTTTTGTGAGATAAATGCCCAAGAGTATAATTGTACAGTAATTGCATATTTGGTTTTATAAGAACCTGCCAAACTATTGTCCAGAATGTGTGTTCCATTTTACATTCTCATCAGCAATACCTGAATGATTCTGTTTCTCCACATTCTTGCCAGCATTTGATGTTGTCACTGTTTTTTATTTTAGTCATTCTTGTAGGTGTGTAGTGATAGCTCACTGTGGCTTTGATTTGCATTTCCCTAATGACTAATGATGTTGGACATCTTTTGATGTTCAATATAAAACATTCTCTTGGGTGATATGCCTGTTCATGTCTTTTATCTGTTTTCTGGCTGGACTTTTTTTCTTTTTTACTGTTGAATTTTGAAAATTAAAAATTAAAACTTTCTAGATATGTCTAGTTTTTTATTGGATATGTGGTTTGCAAATATTTTCTCCCAGTCTATAGCTTTTCTTTTCATCCTCTTAATGGGGTCTTTCATGAAGCAAAAGTTTATAATTTTGATGAATATAATTTATCGATTTTTCCTATTATATATTACACTTTTGCATTAAATCTAAGAACTCTTTGCCTAGTCCTGGATCCTGAAGATATTCTCTTTCTTTTTTTTTCCCTAAAAGTTTTACAGTTTCTCATGTTTATATTTATGTCCATAACACATTTTGAGTTGATCTTTGTATAAACTGTGAAGTTTTCTTCTGCCTCTGGCCATCCAATTGCTGCAGCACTGTCTATCAAGAATCCTCCCTCCACTGAATTGCATTTGCACCTTTGACAAAAACCACTGGGCATATTTGTATGGGCTGATTTCTGGGTCTCTAGTCTGTTCCATTGGTCAGTGTAGCCGTTCCTCAGACTATATCACACTGTCTGGATCACTCCAGCTACATGGTTAGGTTTAATATGGAGTGGAGTGATTCCTCCCTCTTCGTTCTTTTTCAAGGTTGTTTTAGGTATTCTTGGGCCTGTGCCTTTTTACATAAATTGGGAATTAGCTTGTCTATGTCTAAAAAAAATCTATATGAGGTGTTTTTATGTGAGAAATGAGAAGCTCACACAACCATGAGGAGGACTGGGGGCGTGAGGGCAGCAGTGCCATCTTGGACGTCTCACAGAACTGCTGAAGATAAGGCTTATGCAGGACTTGTCCAGAGACTGTTAAAAACCTCAAGAGTCTCAGCAAAGCTCCTACTAATGTCCTCAGTTGGCTGCATTGAAGTAAGTGACTTCTCAAGAAATCAACCTGGACCTACCTTGACCTCCAGGCCACCTCTGTTTCTGCAACTGCTCCTAGGGAGCAATGGCCTTTTGCTCTCCTGCCTTCTTAGGGACTGACTTGGACCGGGGACCAGCACAGAAGGATGTTCTCCCAGAGGTTCAGAGAAGACCCTGGAAGAGGTGGGAGGGGGTCCAGGGTTGACACCTCATGGTTTTACAGTTAGGGCTAGAGATCTTGTGAATGAATTGCAAGGTCTCTGCATGGTGGATAAAAATAATTCTTCCTTTAAGAGTGAATCTCACAGAGCACAGTTTGCCGAGGGATAGAGGTATCTGGGAGTTAATTCCTAAATTCCAAGGAGTAGGCTCTCCATGTATGGATTCAATCAGTGTCTCAGTGGAAAGGTGTATCCATCAGCTAAGGAAGTGGCACAGTTCCCAGTGTAGCCGTCCAGAGAGGTGGGTGAGCTGGTCATTGCCGTGATGTCAGAAATGCTGTGAGAAAGGAGGCTAGGCATGCAGGGCATGTGTGTAGGGAGGAAGTGGGCCGGAGGATGCATCTAGCCCAGTCTTTGTGCACTGGGGAGATGTTGCAGGAGAAGAAAGTTCTCTCCTGGGATCCCAAGGTGCACTGGAGTAAGCAGGTGAATAGGGCATGTAGAACCAAGTATAGAAGGGAGCATCTTCCATTCTCTCTGAGTGAGAGATTTTCCTGGAACCAAGGAGAAAGGCTGAGATATGGGTACACTAATAGGCCAGAGTGCAGATGCCAACACTCTTGTATCAGCTCCTACAGTGACATGAGGAGCTGTGTGACAATCCCAGACTTCCAAGAAAAAGCAAGAGTAAGTTGATTATTTCGGTTCCTTTCTGTACCTGAGTTCTATGAACCAAGCACTATGTATTTTCAAAACAGCCAGTAGCTTATGTAATATAGCACTTCTCCCTCCCAACCCCCAGAACCCACCAGCACCCTTTACAGTTCGAGTGAAGACTGAGGAGTCTCCTTTGACAAAAAAAAATATTGCAGATTGCACTTGTTTTATCCAAATGAAATATTTCTTTATCATGTACAGCTCTCACATGAATGACACGTCAGTTCCAATTTGTGACAGAGAGCTAAGCTAATCTGGCTCCAGCCCTTGCAAGGCCACTCAGAACACATCCCGGAAAATAATAATGCAATTGTTCAAGTGTCACTGCAGCAGGGTTGGGAGGTAGGCTGTCTGTGACTTGTGCCCCCATGTGGCAAAACTGTCCAAGGTCTGTGTTACGCAAAATGTGCTGGGCAGTGGGACAGCTTTGTGTGGTGGTTATAATTTTTTCCTGGAGGTAGATGTGTCCTTCAAGAACCATTCAGGTTGGGGGCCTTCAGCTCCATGGTCTCAAGATGTTCCTCAGTGGTCAACCCAAGGTCATGGCCTCAGGTGGTTCTTCATGGTCTCAGGATGTTTCCTAGTAGTCCAGCCAAGGTTATGGTCTCAGACCATTCTTTGTGGTCTCAGGGTGTTCCTCAGTGGTCAAGCCAAGGTCATGGTCTCAGGTTCCTCCTCATAGTCTCAGAGTGTTCCACGGTGGTCAAGCCAAGATCACAAAACCAAAGTAAGGGAGAAATAAAAATCCTGGAATGTGAAAAAGTTAGAGACAGTCATGGACTCTTCTCCAGGGCTTCCCAATCCTTCTGAGATGGTCACTGTGACCCATCACTGCCCTAAGATGACCCTGCCACTGTTCATCCATTCATTTAGTTAAGGAGTATTTACCTGCTCCTACTTTGGGAGTTGGACTGTTCTTGACTCCTCTGTGCATACCCTACATTTATTTTGGACTCCACATCAACCCACACTGACTCACATTGACCTTTCTCATTCTCCTGCATCACTACTGCCTTGATTTAAGTCCTCATCTCTTACCTCACCTATTTTCAGAGCCTTCTGACAAGTCTTCTTGCCTTGACTCTCACTCCCAGGCACCTGCTAGGCATGCCCAAAACATTTTTTGAATGCATGCATGGGTCAGCCTTCAGGCTAGGACCTATAGCTCTATGTTCTTGTGGAAGATACAGACCTGCAAGATGTAAATGCACAAATAAATTAATTTCAAATTACAAAGTAAACAAATGCTGGGCTGAGATGGAAAGGGAGCAGCTATAGTAGCTAGGGGTCAGGGGACCTCTCCAAGAAGGTGATATTTAAACGGAGATGAGAATGTAGAGAAAGGAGGGTGAAACTTGAGCCAGCAACATAGAGACTAGGAGCTCCAAGTGGCGGATTGCTATTGAAAAGACTCCTTCCAGTGACCTGAATGACAAATCACTAACGAACATTAGTATTGCACTCTGTAACATGCCATAGCTCCTTTCCCCATGATCCCTCTCCCAGAGAAGTTTTGATGTATTTTGGGTCATTATTGAGAACATTTGTCATTTTGGGTGCTCAGGGTAGAAACATTGTTTTGGTTTAGGGGAATCACAAGGAAGGAGGGGAGTCAGAGCCGTGTCTCCCTTTTTACAGCTAGAGTGGAAAATATATCCCTTCTCCTTTCACTTGGCTCATGGGAGCTAAGCAGATATTCATACTCAAAGGTAAGGTGAGCTCATTTATCCTTAGCAATTGATGTGATTTAGCTTTGTTCCCACCCAAATCTCATCTTGAATTCCCACAAGTTGTGGGAAGGACCTGGTAGGAGGTAATTGAATCATGGGGGCCGGTTTTTCCCATGCTGTTTGCATGACAGTGAATAAGTCACATAAGATCTGATGGCTTTATAAGTCAGAGATTCCCTGCACAAGCTCTCTCTTTGCCTGCTGCCATCCATGTAAGACGTGACTTGCTCCTCTTTGCCTTCCACCATGATTGTGAGGCCTTCCCAGCCATGTGGAACTGTAAGTCTATTTAAAGCTATTTTTCTTCCCAGTCTCAAGTATGTCTTTATCAGCAGTGTGAAAATGAGCTAATACAGCAACTGTGAGCCCGGTGGCATAGAAGTGAGGGTGCAGTGGCTCAGGTATTCCAAGAAGACAATTATGGTGAAAGGTCATTGGCTATGTCCTCCTTCTGAAGCTCTTGCCTGAGCCTTGTTTTTCTGGCTTCTTATTAATTCCATGAGCCTCTCTCTCCTCTTCTAATAAGTTCTTAACTTGCTCAAGTTTGAGCAAGTTTGAGAAAACATTAAGAGGTGATGTTAATGATAATTAACAACTATAAACTCTGACCAGTTGAGTGGCTTGGGGATGGGGAATTGAGAAGGGGCTACGCATTCAGATCTGGAAGGGTATCTGCAGTGTGTCAGGGAAAGGAACAGGAATATGGAAGTGGCAGAAAGTCAGAGCTTTAAAATGTAATCCCTCTAGGAATTTACAGAAATTCTTGAGAAGGAAGACATCAAGGACTCAGAACAGGGTGCATAGATATTGCCTAGATTGCAAGAAAGTTGATTTATCCTAAATGACATCTGGATTCCAAATAAATGTTTAAGAGTGGAGGAATAAATTAATGGAGGAATGAATGAATGAACCTATGAATTATACAGCCCACACAATCTTGACAGTCAGTGACAGAGATTAATTTCAAATCACAAAGAAAACAAATGCACTGAGATGAAAAGGGAGAAACTATATTAGCTAGGGGTCAGGGGACCTCTCTAAGGAGGTGATATTTAAATGAAGATGAGAGTACAGAAAAGAGAGGGTGAAACTAGAGCCAGCAACTAATCAAACCTCATTGAAAACAGTTGTTTTGGTGAAATGAGTCAGTGGAGGAAAGACGAGGGAGCAGAATGTTGAAAGAGAAGGGTCAAGAATGAAAGAACTGTGTAATTTGATGTCCATCTCTCCCCTCAGAAGCAGTCCAGAGAGGTGCTGCAGCTGCTGGGTTGTTGGTCACCAGGGCTGTTGGACACCTGTGTGGAGGATCTGGGAGAAGTATTTTGCTCCAAACTTGCTCCTTTCCTGCCAGGTAAGTTATGCAAACCAGAATCTCCAAATGACCCTGTCTCTCTTGCCCCTCAAAGTTGGACTACCATATCCTTTCTTGGGTTTTCAATTCGGTTTAACAAATGCAATAACATGCAGAAATTATGAGTGTAAAGGATGAAGAATTTCTGCTCTTGTACACACTGCGTAAACACCACCCAGATCAAAATATCAAATGTTTCTATGTCTCTAGAAAGTTCCCTGCTCCCCTTCTGGATTACCTCAGCCTTCAGTTTACTGATTCTAATTTTTGTCAACATTGATTAGTTTTGTAGCATCACCTCTTAATGTTTTCATGGCCCTAGAAATTTTCTTGCTCCCCTTCTTGATTACCTCAGCCCTCAGTTTACTGATTCTAATTTTTCTCACCATTGATTAGTTTTGCACCATCACCTCTTAACGTTTTCTCAAAATATTGAATCTCTCCATTTGTATCACCAACTTCCTAGGCCAAGCAACTATTTCTCACCCTGGACCATTGCATTGCCTCCCAGATGCTCCCTTGCCTCCTCTACTCATTTCGATTGCTGTGTTGCAGCAGGAGTCACTTTATCTGCTAAAAACTCTTCATCAGCTCTCCAGAAAAGCCTTCCATATCCTACAAGTTGCCCATCTACCCACACCGACCAACCTCCTCTTGAGCCTTTCTCATTTTGCTTCCTGAATCTTACCCACCTATGTTAACCTTGAACTCTTCCTCCAGAGCACCCACACTAATTTATGCTCACACCTGCCTAAACTCTGAGCTCCACTGCCATTTCCTCAGGAAAAGCGACCTATACCTCCTTAATGTGTCAAATTCCCACATCACCATTGCATAACTTCTGCTCCCTTCCTTCATAGCCCTTGTTCCAGTGGTGATTTTACAATCATTTGTGTGACGATTTCATTTATTTATTGTCCATCTTCCCCACTGGACTGTAAAGTGAGGGCCTGGGTCCAGTTCCACTCCTCACTGTATCAGTTCTCCATGCACTCTACCATATTTGGTTGAAAGAGTGTGCTCAGTAAACACAGTTGAATGAATGAAGGGAGGGAGGAATGAATGACTGAACATGGTTAGATTCTGGCCTTTATCAGTGGCATAGCAATACTGCCAATTGTCAACCTATGGTGCGTGGACCACTTCCCAGGTACCCAATCTCCTTCCATTTCCTTCTGCACACACTTACTGAATGCTTCTCTGAGCCAGGTTCTCTGTTAAGACAAGGAGATGTGGCGCCTGCCTTTAGGAAACTCAGTATGAGAAAGCCAACAATGACAACACTATATGGCAGGAGTTATCATACAGGTCTGAGAGCCCACCACAGAAGCACAGAGGAGGAAACCCTCACTCTGTGGGGAGGGCCAGGAGAGGAGCTCTAAGAATGAGCAGGAATTCACCTGATAAGAATACTGGAAGTGGTGCTTAAGTGGCGGGAACACCATGGGCAAATGCATGGAGGGTGGAAATGCATGCCGAGTTTCAACTCCAGCAAATGGTTTGGCTACATCTCAGCTTGGGTTAAGGACAAGATAATAAGAGTGTCATATACAGAATAGGTGCTTGGAAAATCTTGATAGAACTCCATTAAGAGGTACTCCAGCCTTCTCTACTTGACATTACTATTCAGCTTGTGGTTTATTTAACATTTGCTTTTTGTGAACTTTGGTTAGTTTTGATATTGCTGGAATTGGCGGTGAAAGGTGTTATAATACTTTCCACCTCAAAGACCGGGAATGAGAGTGCAGAGATCCAGATGACTCCTTGAGTTACACGGTGGACCACCACCTGAAGGCAAGACCTCATCCTGGTGAGGAGGACTTCAATGGCCCTTGTTCTCCACCATCATGTGGGCAGCGTCTGGGCTGTTGGCCCAATCTTGTGAGGATAAAACCTTTGCAAAAGTGGCTGAATATTCATGGAGTGCTTGATAATTAATGAAAGGATTCATGTACAACTTAGTTGATGTAAGAGAAAAATAAGCAGTGGGCACATCTACCTAAGGAAAGAACAGAAATCTGAACAGGATTCCCAAGACATAGTTGGAGGGAATTAGACTCTGTGCCTCACGTGGATGACCTTATGAAGGATTTTGATGTAAATGTATTGTGGGGACTGAGCAGTGACTCAGCTAGTGGTTCAAGAAATTGAAGTTTGAACGTCAGCCTTGACACAGGCAGTGCAACCCCTAGGATAGGTGACCTCTCTACTGTGAGGCTCACTGTTTACCTGTGAACAATGGGAATACTTAGAATCTGCGTCATAGATTATTGTTTATGTAAAACCTACTTTATCACATTGTCCACTGAACTGTCTGGCATAATCACTGTTCTGCAAATAGTAGCTGCTTCTCATAGAGATCTTTCACCTCCTTGATTAGACATATTCCTAGGTATTTAATTTTTGTGTTGGCCACTGTTAATGGGATTGTGTTCTTGATTTGGCTGTCAGTTGGAATGTTGTTGGTGTACAGAAATGCTGTTGATCTTTGTACATTGATTTTGTATTCCTAAGGGTTCATTAAAGCTCAGAGTTTTCTCCAGCTGGTGGTAGAAGGGGAAGTCAGAGTGATTCCAAGCAAGAAGGATCCCACCCTTGGTTGCTGGCTCTGAGATGTGGCAGAAGTCCACAGGTGAGCCACTGAAACCAACCTCCAGTTGCTGAGAGCTGTTCCAGTCTGACAGTCAGTAAGGGAGCGGGGACTTCAATCCTGCAACTGCAAGGAACTAAATTCTGACAGAGTTTGAAAGCATATTTTTCCCTAGAACCTTCGATAAGAGCCTGGCCAAGGCTGATACCTTGGTGTCAGTCTTTTGAGTCTCTAATAGGAGAACCCAGTGGAGCCCACCTAGGCTCCTGACCTGCAGAACTGTGAGCTAATAAATGGTTATTGTTTTAAGCTATTTCGTCTGTGCTAATTTGTTACACAGCACAGAAAATTAACACATTCAGATAAACCACAAGCCAAAACATTCCCATTTTACAAATGAGGAAACTGAGACCCAGTAGGATTGGTCATCTTGCCCAGCATCATGCTGTCTATGGCAGGGTATGGACTTGAACCGTATTCTGCTAAACTCCCAGTGTATCACTCTGCTGTGCCACACAGCCATGTGTATTTAAATAGAATAGCTCTGTGGTATATATTTCTTATTCAAATTATTCAGCCATTCGATCATTATTTAAATATGCAGAAATTGCTCAAAATAATAGAGAAAGGAGCATGCAATATTATTACCTTTGTTGGCACTTAACAGGTAACGTGAGACTAAGCTTTCTCATTACTTAATTATGTGACGGTGACTCTAGGAGGCCTCAGCCCACAGGCCTGGTGTCTTTGGCTCTCCTGGCAGATGCAAAGGTGACAGGCTGTGGCTTATTGATCATAGGCCATAGATTTGGCCTAACTTGCATTATGGCGTAATAGCACCTAGTAAATTGTAAAGGAATGGCAAAAGCTAAATGATGATCACATGTAAGCTATTAATGTAATTGTGTTCTTAAAGCCGCCTTCCTTAATTTACTCGAGTGGTGATTTCAGATTGAATTGGAGTCACAGCCCAGGAATAATTCATCCCCAGGCCTCACCCTGCATTTGAGTCAACAGCACACGACACACATGGTGCTTGCTGCTTTATTGTTGAAATCCCATAATCTATGAGGCATTCATGGTCATGAAGTAGCTCGTTATTAAAATATAATATTATGTTCACGTGTGATTATTATTTTAATTCAGTGCTCTGTTGACTTATACAAGGTGGCCCACATTCTTTTAGCCTCTACTCTCCATTCTCCTACAGTAAAGTTAATTTATACCAAGATGATAAAAAATTTGATTTATTTTACAACAGATCAGTAATTGTGCTCTACAAATAAGTTCGTAATGATAATCAACAGCATTTTCAACATAATTTAATTTGTCTTCTCCCGAGAGGTAGTTAAATGCAGTAATAATAACACCAGTGTTATGGACTCTGCAGCAGTTAATCATGGTCTGAATATGCAGACAGCCCCAATATTGTATTGACAGAAATTAAATTAACCATCAGCTTGGGCAATCAGTGGCTATACAGCTATTAAAAGCAATAAAGGCAACAAACCCCAACCATTGCCAATTACATTTTGACATATACAAGGAAAAGGACAGATGCTTTTCATTTGAGATTTTTATTTCAGTGAAAATAAGAGGAGAATAGCACCTTGAACTTACCAAGAGCTTCTTCTCCAAGGTGTGTTGAGCATGAGACGCATTCCCATTGGTGTTCTCTACTGATTGTCATCTGTTTGTTAAAAGATAAAATAAAATTCAATGGCCGGGAGTCATAGTTTGTAAAATTTTAAGACATTTCTCTGATCTACTTTGCCTTTCAGTGTCCCTAACACACACAGTTCCCTACTTTTTCATCCTAGCACTGTGGCATCGACATAAGCACATTATGAGGACTGAGTTTTAAGGGGTAGGGTAAGCAGGGGAATAAGAAAAGAAGACGAAACCTAATATTTTTGAGGTTATAAAGACTCAGATTTAACAAACCCAATGATGCTTTGATAAAAGAGCATTTCAGCATTATCTGGGGGAGATTCTGAGCTGGTTTAATTCAGTCCAAAACAAAATAGAGGCATGAGGTAGTAGGACTTCTTTCCTTCTTTCTTATATTGTTCTCTCCTTTTTTACTTCTTTCTTCTTCCTTTTGTGTCTAGCATGCCACCCACTTTCTTGGGGAAGCTTTCAATCAACCTCAGTCTTTTAGTCTGGAAGTTTTCCATATAGGATTAGTTATATAGGGGTCCTGACTTAGCCATGGAGCCCAGATGGGCTTACCCCTACTGAATGGTTGATGGACACCATATTGTAGTTGATGGGAGGAGGCTCTTGCTGGACATTGGTCGCAAGGGTGATCAATAAGTCTTCTGGACACTGGCATTGGGCATCGTACTCTTAAAGACTGGACCATCCGTGGACCTGGTCATGACTCCCATGAAACTCTCTGGTATAGAAACAGATGGCATTTCGAGTTGGGGCTAGGTAGGGTCTAAATGCCAACTCTGTCTACATCGCCTTCCTGAGTCCTATTATTCTAGGTCCCCTTGGACCTCTCCTTCCCTGTCACCTGCTGTTTCTCCCTGCTCTCCAGTTTGGAGAATATTTGAGGTTGGCTAAGATGCTTGACTTTCATGGTAGACAAAATATTGACCTCCTCTTCCCACAAAAAGACGTCCACACCCTAATACTCAGAACCTGTGAATATATTATCTTACATGGCAATGACACTCTACAGATGTGATTAAAGATCTTGAGATGAGGGGAAATATCCTGGATTACCTAGGTAAGCCCAATGTAATCACAATGGCCTTTAGAAAAGAGAGGGAGGAGGTTCAGAGAGAAGAAAGTGACATCGCAATGGAAGCAGAGGGTGCAAAGGAGATAGGGTGATGGTCAGAGTCAGAGAGAGATTTGAAGATGCTACACTGCTAACTTTGGAGACTAAGGGAAGGGCTGTGAGCCAAGGAATGAAAGTGGTCTCTAGAAGCTGAAGAAGACCAAGAAGTGGGGATTCCCATTTGGCCTCCAGAGGGAGCACACCCCTCCTGATATCTTGATTGCAGCGCAGTGCAATCCACATGAGACTTCTGACCTCCCAAATGGGAAGATACTACATTTGCACTATTTTAAGCCACTAAGTTTGTGGTAATTTATTGCAGGCACAGTAGGAAATGAACACACTTCTTTATCTTTTTAAAAAAACCTGTTGCTTGTAAAATATATTATGTAGACTGAGTTCTTTGTATGTTAGATATTTTAAACCCCAAAACTCAGGTGTTTTGCGAGTCTGCAGTGTTGGCTTTTGAAACATGCTAGTGTTCTGCCTGCTTTTCTGCCATGCCATGTGATCCTTCTTCCGAGGCAATGGAAGTCACTGAAGGATGGTAGAAAGGACAAAGAGAACAAGGAGAGCAAAGACAAAAGAACAAAGAGAACAAGAAAAAGAACATTCAATCAACCTCTCAAACTGTTGTTCTGGCAGTTCTGGCAGGACCCATACATGGTGCCCTGAAGGCACCATGTCCCAGCCTACCCTCCTGGCCGTGCATAATGCAGGGCCTTGCCCTTCTCCAAAGTGTGGAGAAATGGTTTGGGTAGGACACAGGCAGCGTAACCAATTCAGCTCAGTTTTCCTGGAACTTTCCCATTTCAGTGCTGCAAGTCTTGTGTGCCATAGCTTTCTTCATCCAGGGCAAGGGAGGAGTTACTCACCCAAGCCACAGGTCATAAAAACCACAGCTGGGAGGCTGTCAGGGCTGCCAGAGTCACCAATCACCTGGCATTGTTGTCCTCAAGCTGTGTCCCAAAGAACCTTAGAAAGTCCACTCACTTTTCTCAGGGACCACAGGGGAGGTATGAGAGAGTGTGTGGCAAGGACATAGCTTCGGGCTCTATATTCCTGCTTTAAGCAGTGACTCTGCTGTATTAGGCTACATTTTGAACAATGACTTTTGGCCAATAACAATGCAAAACAAGGCAAAATTAGACCTGAAGAAAACCTGGAGAGGGGCAGTGATTCTGGAAGCACCAGGGCTAGAGCTCAGCTGTTTGCACTTCACGTTCATGCTCTTTTCGCAGCTTGCGTCCTTGCCTTATACGCCATGTTCCTATACCTCTGCTCCAGCTCTGCATTCCTGATGGTGCCTTAGCCAGTAAATCCTGCTCTTAGGCAATGATCCATGAATACACAAGAAACAAGGACCCTGGCTCCTTGGAGTCTGCAGGAAGCAGAATGGTTACCTCTTAGAAACATAAATTGTGTTTCTGGGAGTATTAAACCTATTTCATTCACACTTTTGCCACCACTTAAGATCATGGAGCTAGGTCTGGCAGAAAAGAGAGAAAGTGTCCTTGGAAAATATTTTTCAAAAGCGCAGTCTGCTATCCACTGAAGGTATAATGCAGAGAGATACATCCCTGCCCTCAAGGGGATTGTAATCTAAAGGAATATTGATGCCAATAAATGAGCAATGACAACAGGATAGCCACATTCTGGGCAGCAGAAGTCAAAGGTGGCTTCGGAGTCCAGAGGAAGGGAAGGGATCCAACCTGGTACTAGGGCTGGCAGGGGAGGTCATGGAAGATTTCTCAGAGGAAGCTCAGACTAAAGACTTAGAAAAGGTAAACCAGGCAAGAAAGATCATCATCCACTTTGTTTCCCACAACTGGCCTGGGAGGGAAAGGCTCTTCAGTAAGAGAAAGTAAAAGAAATTTTCTTTTAATAGACATGCAAATTGGGACCCAGAGAATTTGCTTCAAGTCTCTGAATTTGGTGGTTGTGGACTCTGATTGGAACATGGACTTATTCATTCCAAATCCAATGCTCTTTCCGCTTTGGGAGAGGTAGGGCTTGGCACTGCCTTTTCACAAGGGCATAGGATGGGCAAAAAAGAAAGATGGTGGCATCTTTGATTCCTTGAGGATCAAGCAGATAGCCTTTGAATGGGAGCTGACTTTACTCTTCAAACCAACTTCCCCTTCTTAGAGGATGAGCCCAGGGCTCTGCTGATGGAATTCAGATTTCAAATGGAATTGGGTATTTCTTGACCCAATCTGATATTATTAGGAGGGTCCTAGCATCTCTTATACTGCCTGGATTTACTAAAGGGAGTACATCAAAATAAGCCCAACACCCAATCTATTTCAACAAATACCACTTTTACTTTGTTTATTATATATATTTATGTAACTAAAGAAATTAGCTACACGTTACGATTTCATTTGAGTTTCTAAAGAATCTTTGACTTAAAAAATTGTTACGACTTCAATTCTAGGCATTGCTGTTCTATGGAGGTTAAAACACTATCTGAAAAATGACCATAACATGGACATTTCATTTAGAAATGGGAATTTGAGGGATTTATAACCTCTAGATTTATGAGCATTAAGAAAAATACCACAGCCAGCAGAACCTATATAGTTTACAGTTGATATCAGACTGGAGATTTAACATGTGAATCAGCTTGGGGTTGTGAGTGGAAGAATATAATCTTCTATCTTCCTTTTGAAAAGCCATGTGGACTTGACATTAAATCATTTCAGCTTCTTGAAAGAACAATCAACTAAAACCTCAAAGAAAATAAAAATGTTAGTGACATTTATACAATTATCGGTCAAACTCAGTTTGATCTTCAATTTAAGAGATTGCTCGGATTCATATATTACAGAGACATGACAATAGTGGAAGTATTTATCAGTAATAAAGTGCATTTTAAGACCACATATTGGTCCCTTAAGAATATCTATAGAGCATAATGTGAGGGGCCAGCATCAGAGAGGCAGCTTCCTATTTATTGTCCCTGGGCTTGCACTAATGAAGAAGTCAAGGTATAGAAGTAATGTCATGAATTGATCCAGGAAAATATTTTCTAGATTATAGAGACCAGAAAGATCAAGGATCATAACTCTTCTTTTTAGTGGATAAAAATAAATGAAGCTCAAAGCAGACAGATGTCACGTCTAGGGGCTGCACAGACAGTTCAGGGAAATGATGTCAAGGATAGTTTTGTGGCACTGCTCACTGTGATATGACATTTAGGAAAACTTATGGACAATAATAAAATAATAAATAATAAAATAGTAATAAATAATCTTACTTTGTGTTTCTAGTTACTCCTAAGCACCTACCAGCGTGCCTGACTGTGTTGGGCTGAGCCCAGAGGATGTAGAGATGATGTCAACAGCGCAACAGCAGCCCTGAGGTCAAGGAGGCCTTTATATAACCACAAAACAGAAAAAAATACATCTATTGTGCATCTGGTTGGGGGGGCAGAGTTCAATGAAATGAGGGAAAGTCTGTATATTTGGAGATAATGAAGTATGGTAAATGCAAGGGCAATGCAGGTCAGCAGGTTTTAAGATGAACCTAAGAACAGGGTGGGGGTTTGAAAGGGGTCTCAGGAGCAGATATTCCTGTGGAAAGACCTGAGAGGTGAAAAGCACACAGTTATCAAACTAGAGAGGTGAGTTTAGGAAGAACCCACTCTGCTCCTAGGGAAAGCAGAGGAGATGTAAAAAGAATGACACTGGCAAGCGTAGGAATTAATACCAGTGGTCCTGGATTGCAATGCTGGTGTTTGGATTCATGTATTTGATCAGGTCTGCAGACTATAGCTTAGGGCACAAATCTGGCCTGCCACCTGGTTTTATAAATAAAGTTTTATTGGAACACAGACATGCCCATTAATTTACATACTATCTATGGCTGTTGTCACAATACAACAGCAGCACTGAGCAGTTGTGACACAGACTGTGCCCAGCAAAGCCTAAAATATTTGCCACTCTGCCCTTTAAGGAAATGTTTGCTGGCCCCTTTCTTAGTCACTGGGAGGGCAGGGGAAAATTTTGAGTGAAAAGAATAATCTGGGCTTATCTAAGGTGAACTGGATGGGGAAGGCTCAGAGACCATTTCCCCATTACTCTTTCTTCTCTGCTTCTTTGCCTATCAGTGGTGTGCTGGTCAATGTTTAACAACTAGCTCTTTGTGGAGGAAGAAAAATCCACCAAACCTGAAGTACAGAGTTTGCCATTTTCTGTGGTGTAAATACTTTCACTGTGGCTGATCTCAAACTAGCAGGTGAAGTCACTGAAGGCAGAGTCGGTAAAAGAGATGTGCACAGCCTGCTCTGGAGGACCGAATGAGCTGAGTCCAACACACCCTACCTGGCATCCCCTATAGAGAGGCACAGTAATTCACTAGCAATCCTGGAAAGTCTCATGTACAATAGAGCCACAGAAAGCCACTTGCTTCCTGTCTGGCATGAGCACTAGCCCTTCAGACACTTTCTGGTCAGACAACCTGTCAGCAGCTGCAGAATTTGACCCTGGCGAATGCAGCAAAAGAGCCATGTGCTGGAAGCCTGTGGGAGAGAGAGGTCACAGGAATGATGCAAAGGCTGAATAACCACTTTTCTGGAAAGATGCTGCAAATCTAGGTATCTAGGGAGGAGGTCCTAGGCAGGACACTGGGGATGCTGGGGATCTAGGCAGCAGGAGCCACGTGGCTTTGCAAAAGGAAGGTTGTGTAGAAGGTGATATTCTTCTACTCAGAACCCCAAGCTGATCATGTTTTTTGTGTAAGAAAGTCACTACATGGTGCTGACACAAGCTGGCAGGTGAGAACCTTGGTGTGGGGCCTCATTTGCTCAGCGCCTGCTTGACAGACACACCAAGCTAAGCACTATCAATACATTCACTTAAATCCTCCGTGTAACATCTGATATAAAATGCTTACTGTGGACCAGGCACAGTGCTGGACACTGGGATATGAATATAAGTAAAAAGAAAAACAAAAAAACAAATGCTACCCTCCAGACCTTGACATGTCGGGAAAAGAGGGGTGAATATTCCAGTAACTGCAGTTCAGTCTGGTGGATAGTTAAAAGTGTACACCCTGTGGTACTGCCAACCTGGAGCCACTGTCATCTGAGTTCGTGTCCTCACATAAATGCCTTTAAAGAGCTACATTTTCTTGCCACATTTTCATCAAGGCTTTTACTACAGGATCATATAAAACAAAGATGAGAAGATGTATTTCTGCATTTTTTGGTAAAACTTCTGTTGAAGATAGTATTCATTGACTTGCCTGGTGCGTAAAAGTTCCTACAATAAATTCTTCTAAGAGTTTAGTGCTAGGAAAAAAAATTCCTGTCCTGTCAAATGCTTTGCTGAAACTTTTGTCAGATCATGAGACTTTGTGACTTACTCTGCTTCTCTTTTTGCTTCAATTGCTAGGAAATTCCCACTTGGTTAGATTGAGAACATCACCACCATAATCATACTTGTTGATATGGCTTGGCTGTGTCCCCACTTAAATCTTATCTTGAATTGTAGCTCCTGTAATTCCCACATGTCATGGGAGGGGCCCAGTAGGAGGTAATTGAATTGTAGAAGTGAGTCTTTTCCATGCTGTTTTCATGATAGTAAATAAGTCTTGTGAGATCTGATGGTTTCATAAATAGTAGTTCCCCTGCACACACTCTCTTGCCTGCCACCATGGAAGATGTGACTTTCTTCTCTTTCACCTTCTGCGATGATTGTGAATCCTCCCCAGCCATGTGGAACTGTGAATCAATTAAACCTCTTTCCTTTATAAATTACCCAGTCTTGAGTATGTTTTTATTGCCAGAGTGAGAATAGGCTGGGCGTAGTGGCTTATGCCTGTAATCTCAACAGTTTCGGAGGCTGGCGAGGGTGGATCAGGAGATCAGGAGTTCAAGACCAATCTGGCCAATATGGTAAAACCCCATCTCTATTAAAAATACAAAAATTAGCCAGACTTGTTGGTGTGAGCCTGTAGTCCCAGCTACTCAGGAGGCTGAGGCAGAAGAATCGCTTCAACCTGTGGGGCGGAGGTTGCAGTGAGCTGAGATCACCCCACTGCATTCCAGCCTGGGTGACAGAATGAGATTCCATAAAAAAAAAAAAACTAGAGTGAGAACAGACTAACACACTTGTTCTAGATTTTTAGTTCAATTCTTTGTTCTCTGTATTACCAACTTTATTTCTGGTCCTCTTCTATCTGAGGCTTTTAAAATAAACTGATTGAAATTATTTCTGGAGCCAGTTAAATTATATATAACAATTTTAATAACTATTATATATAATAAAGATCATGGCATCATTTTCTGAGAGTCAATATTTGATCTGATGTGATTCTGATATTTTTAGAACTGGACAGTCTTATTGTTCAACAAATTTAAGTGAAATCTCTGTAAAGTTATGTAATGGAAGTATACACGTGTTCTTGCCAAAAATCATTGTTGTCCCATTCCCCCATCTCTGTAATTAATCAAGTTATTCTCCAAGTGGCTTGACTGGACGTGCTGCTCCCAAGTCCCTCCTTCCATCAGAGTCCCCTTGGAACATATATTTCAGTACTGGACCCTCACCTGGGGGCCCACTTGCCTCACCTCTTGTGAATCTGTCATTCTGACCCCCCGGGTTTTCCTGGTCGCTCTATTGTTGTTCACCACTCCATCTCTCCAACTGCCAGTACTGCGCCTGGTCCAGAATTCACAAGAGACAAACAGGCTAGCTCTGCTTCCCACCCGTTTTCTCATCAAGGTTCAAGCAGGAAGATTCTAAGAAACTTTTCAAGTATTTAGGAATTTACATTGGATGAATGAGGTTCAAACTGGCTGAACGTGTGGCAGAAATTCTACTTTCAGGGTGGACAGGGGAATTTATTGCGTTAGATAAAATTCAGTTCAAGAAGCCACAAGAAACCTTACAGTGGACATGAAAGGTGGCCTGCAGTTTGAATGGCTTTTTAGGGACCTAAAGGAGATGTTGTCTGAAGACATCAAAAACAAACTGAGACATAGATCTGCGTGAACTGTCATTTTTCTCCTTTCTTCCTCCTCAGCCACATTTTAATACTTCCTCTGTTAAGGTCACTTGTCTCATCTTTCCTTTGCAAGATATTTCCCAATGAAGGATGAAGAAGGGCTGATGCATGACATGGAAAATTACTTTTCTGGTGACTGAACTGGCTGTAGATTTTCTTCCTGCCATACTGGTGTCCGCCCCCTACCTGCAGGTTGATTTGTTAGATGTGGGGCCTCTTCTAGGTGAAGGAGAAATAGGTAGAAAGTTGTCATAAAACTGCAGGTCACTGTGGCTTCTCTGGTTACCTCACTCTGAGATGAAAAACTGGATTACTATCTCAAAATGACAAGTCCCCCTCTAAAATATTAAACATATATGCACACGTGTACACAGACATAAATAAAAGGCACTCATTGCTCATCTAAGCCAGAGACACTACTAATATATAACCAACCAGGAGATTTTTCCAGGTGATATTTCCTTACTTGCAAACATTCACCCATATATTACTGCAATGATGGCAGAAGCCGCATTACTAGCAGTTTTATTTTCCATAACAGTTACCCAAAGAAGTTTCTGCCTTGCTGAATGGCAGGTTTGCATGCACGGACATAAGACCATGGCTGATACTCTGTTATGTCATCCATCTTCACTTATAAGGAAAGATAGAGTATTTCTCTGGTCTCTCTATCACTGGTGAGTTTTCCTCCCTTCCCCCTCTATAAGGATATGTCATAACAGAGATCAGCTTCTAGGTAATTTCTCTTTCTCTATGCAGAAGATATGAATACTGCCAATTGCAGAAAAGAAGTTGGTAGGAAGAGGGCAGAAGATTCCACTTGCCACCTGTTTGTTGGAAAACAAAGAGCATGGAGAACTGCCTTATCTCCTCAAGCAGCAATCAAACTTGGTTTCCTTTAATGGTATCCTTATTTTCATAGATAGCAGCTCAGCTGAGCTAGACCATATTCCTTAATCACTTATCAGACTCTTTTCCCCCAACAACGCTTTTACCTCTCATCTATTACCTCCTCCAATTTTCTCCTTGGTCAGGTATCGTTTTCACTCTGCATCTCTCCTTATGTTCTCTCCCTTGTCTCTGAATAAGGGGTGTATTCCTACTTTCCATGCCAAAGTCTTGTCCTTGTGCTGCTGATACAGACCCTTCATCTTTCTCTAGGAACTTGCTTCATTGGGGTAAGCCCATTCTCTCCAACACATGCAGCTTCCCTGAATTGCTGATTGAAGGGTTCTAGCTGGCAACTCCAATTAGCCATGCCTAAGGCACCACTAGCTCACCTTGCCATCTCAATAATCAACATATACTCACTCACCTCTTTCACTCATCATCTTAATTTACCTTCCGAAGGAGCATTTGACGTCCTCCTCCTTCATATGCTCTCTTTTCCTGGCTTCTGGAACATCACCTTCTCCTCCTTTTTCCTGGGGCAACCTCTTTGTTTATTTTACTGGCTCCTCATTCTCTGTCTGCCCCTTAAGTCAGTGTTTCATGTCAGCTAAGAATGCATTCAGTAACAGAATATCCAACTCTCAATGACTTAAACAAAGAGGAGGAAGAAGATGTCTGAAGGTGAGCAGAGGCTGGCATTGCTTTGCAGTTTAGTGATGCCATCTTGGACTTCTTAGTGGGCTGGCTTCTATTCTTATGCTATCTACCTCTTGACTATCAAATGGCTGCCACCTTAAATCTCATCTCCTCACAGCAGCATCCAAGGCAGGATGGAAGTACAGGTGCAAAAACCATATCTTTTTATGGTTTTCTCAGAAGCCCCAGCAGAACTTATCTTGTGTCTTGTTGGATAGAACTGTGTCACAGGTCAATCTGCTCACCTCCACATGTAAGAGAGGCTAGAAAGTGGTTGTCTAGCAAATGGAAATGGGATTGCCATAAGAATCAATCAAGATGCATTCCCTGGGGCTGGAAGAAGGGCTCATCTTTTTAGAAATCAAAGTGCCACTATGTGTAATGGGTTGAATTTTGTCCCCCAAAGAGCTATGTCCACATCTTAACCTTCTACCTGTGGGGTAGGTATCAATGTGATCTTAAAAGGAGATAGGATCTTTGTAGATGTAACCAAGTTATGGACCTCAAGATGAATTATCCCGAATTTAGACACACTTTAAACCTAATGACTGATTATTTATTTATTTATTTATTTATTTTTAGACAGATTCTCACTCTGTCACCCAGGTTGGAGTGCAGTGGCGCGATCTCAGCAACCTCTGCCTCCTGGGTTCATGCCGTTCTCCTGCCTCAGCCTCCTGAGTAGCTGGGACTGCAGGTGCCCACCACCACGCCCGGCTACTTTTTTTTTTTTTTGTATTTTTAGTAGAGATGGGGTTTCACCGTGTTAGCCAGAGTGGTCTTGATCTCCTGACCTCGTGATCTTCCCCCCTCAGCCTCCCAAAGTGCTGGGATTACAGACACGAGCCACCGCCCCCGGCCGACTGATGTTTTTATAAGAAAAAAGAAAAGGATGTTTGAGACACAAATAGACACAGAGAAGAGACATCAGGTTGGAGACCATGTGAAGATGGTGGCAGAGATTGCAGCAACATAGCAGCAAGCCAAGGATTGCCAGGAGGCCCTTGAAGCCAGGAGGTGCAAGGAAGGACCTTCACCCAGAGCCTGTGGAAGGACTGTAGCCTTGATTTTGTAGTCAATGCCTTGATTTTGGACTTAAGGTCTCTAGAACTGTGAGAATAAATTCCTGTTATTTTAAGCCACCAACTTTGTGCTATAGCAGACTGGGGAACTAACAGACCATTCTACTCACTGAACCTAACATTGAAGTTCCGTGAACAGGGAAGACAGAGTAGATTGGTGGACAATTAGTGAATAGTTGCATGTCAGAGGCACGCCCCTGCTGCTCTGTCCTTGAATATTTTGTTTCACAACAAACTTTCCCTGGTTGACCTCATCCACTTCCATGACCTCAGCTTTCACCTTCAAGCCAGAGACTGCCAAATCCCTGCCTCTACCTCTCGCTTTTCACATGAGCTCCAGACCCCCCTTTCATTTATGACTGACTCCAGCAAATTATCGGATGGTCTCATGGGCATCCCAAACTCACAAAGTCTTGAACCAACCGAACTTCTTTCCTGAAACCAATTCTTTTTGTTTCACCCACCCCATTGCCTACACACACATTGATGCCTCAACCTCCACCTTATAATAGAGAATTTTTACATAAGTTGGCTTTCATATCTAGTCTTGAAACTGTATTTGCCAAGAAATGAAATTTTTAGAGAAGAGGTGTGCATCATCAAACTTTATAAAACATTTTGTTGGTATCCCTGGAAGGCCTTTCTTGCCTGATGTTCATTCGGCCACAAAATCCTGCAGAATTCTGCTATTTGAATCTCTCGTGGGCTGCCCCTTCCTCACCACCCGCACTGACTGGGGTGAGGCTGAGACACGAGGGTGCAATGCATGACTCACTGAAAGGTCGGCCTTGGGATACCAAGAGGCCATCTTGACAATGTCATATATACAGTGTTTTAACAACTGTCAAAACTTGGGGTGTTAAATATCTTTAGTGACTCAAATTTGAAACAAAAATGCCTCACTTCTTTTAAGAAGTCCATTTAATTAAAAAGTATCATAAATAATTGTGCTGGTGTTTTCTAAGAAAAAAAAAGGATCTTAAGTATACTAGGTGAGTTACTGAAACCCCAAACAACTTGTTACCATTTGCAACTACTTGACAGTGTGAACCAGGATTTTTCTCTCCTGTACAGATTCCAGGTCTCAAAGTCTGTATACACTTCTAGCATGGCTTCATCACCCTGTCATTACCTGTACAGGTGTTGTTTCTGCCTATTAATCTCACTCCCTTGAGGTAAAGGCCATGCAATGTGTTCATGCTTATCCTTTGGTTATTCGTTCAGGGATTACAGAATACTGATGGAGCCCTTACTATGATGAAATAATGACAACAAGATGCAGAAGCTTACAGCTTTATAGAAGGATGAACATATTTTAGCAAACATAACACTGTGCTAAATATGATTAACCGAGTGTGGGAAGTGGGGCCCTTCCAGTGATGGTTAGGGGAATAGAAACGGGGATAGATGAGATCTAACCTTGCCTTGGGAATAAGGGAAGACTCCTGAGGGAGGAATCTAAGGCAGACTTGAGGACAAGAAAGAGTTAGCCAGGGACAAGCCATTTATGATTTCTCTTTACATTCGCTAGCATCTATTACATGCCTGGTGTATAGCAGAGGATCAACAAAGCTTACTATTCAGATGGATGGGTGGGTGGATGAGTGAACAGATAGACGGATGGATGGATAACTTGATAAATGAATGCATGAGAGAATAGATGGGAGAATGGGTGGATGGATGGATAGATAGATAGATAGATAGATAGATAGATAGATAGATAGATGGATGGATAGTTGGGTATCTGAATAAATCGGTAGTCCGAAGGATGGGTGAAGAAATGAATGGACGGGAGAATGGATGAATGAAAGGATGGGCGGATATATGGAAGACGAATCAATTACTAGCCTTGACAGTTTTCAGTGGAGGATATTACTATTTGAAAAATGATTTTCTGGTCATTATATTATACAAGTCTCAATTACTCCAGGTATTGAGTATTATTCCTGTTAATTTGGACAATGTTTTAATATAGAAAAGAAAGAAAGGTACTATTCATTTCATAACCATATTTTGAATCCCGAGTTCTGGATTAGTTGCTAAGATACTCAAGGGGCTTGCCTATGGGAGAAATTATTATAGTGCAAAGTGATAAATGCTGTGGGTACAGGTAGTCATGCAAGAAGGGAAGCAGGAGTCTCTGACTCTCCCAGCCAGATCAGTCCCCCTGATGCAAGTTCCATAGGTACACCTAGGTACTTTCTGCTTCAGAAGTCTTTTTACAGTCGTGTGCTATTATTTTGGTTAGCATCTACCTTTCCTTGTGGATTTTAAGCTCCATGAGGAAAGGAACTGTGTCTGGTTTTGCTCACTATTTAATTTCCAGCTCTTATCACAGTGTCTGACAGATGACAAAGTTTCAACAAATAAAAAACGATTGGTTGATAGAATGAATAAAATAAATGAACAGCTTCCCAGAGCAGATAAACTGTGTTCTTGAAGGAACAAGAGATCCACTGTTCAGGTTGACAGGGCTGGAAAGGACTTTCCTAGCAGAAGGAGAGGGAGGCGCAAATATTCAGAGGGGAAAGTCCACAGTGAACTCAGGGAGGTACAAGCCACTCCTTCTGTCTGGACCACAAGGGCAGAAGTGGGTGATGCAGGGTCCTTCTGGATACAAAGTGAAAGAAAAATGGGGAAGGATATCAGATTATCACAGAGCCGCCCATCACAGTAGGAGAGGTCATCCCCTCTTGTGAGACCTTGGAGACAAAGCCCTGGACCTCTCCAGGCTTCAGCTGTCCCAGCTGCACATTGAGAGATTGGACTCATCACTTCTGAGGTCCTGCAGCATTAAGCATGCTCGACCTAAAAATGAAAGCCCGCTCTGTCTGGCGATCCCACTAACATCCCCCTGAAGCACCGCCCTTGTGGATAATGGTTCTTTTAAAGCCACTCAGTGCTGTATTGACAGAAATTAAATTAGCCATCAGTGCGGGCAATCAGTGGCTATGGGGCTGTTAGAGGTAATAAAGGCGATGCTCTCAAACCATAGTCAATTAAGCTGTGACACAGCCCTGAAAGGGGACAGCTGCTTTGGATTGGAAGGGTGGCTATGAGGCCTGCCTCCCACCCTGAAGGCACAGGCTCAAACTTCGCCTGGAGGCTGTTATTTCTAATTGGGACAGGCACCGTAGGGCTGATGTGACTCTGGGGACACTGCCCTTTGGAGGAAAGCTAAAGGCCAGGTGACTTTAGGGGTTTTGAAATGGACTCCAGAGCCTGGGGGAATAGCAGGGGCCAGACAAGCTCATAGACTTTCTCCAATCAAGTAGCTGAGGCCAGCAGGGAAAGCCCTGGCGTGGCATCAGGGAGCCTGCTTTGACACTGCTGCTGTGCCCCAGGTTTGCTAGCACCTTCGGAAATGGTGGTCACCTCTCTGACCCTCAGGCTCCTTGTCTCCCCGATGAGCATGATGAAAACTGGGTCACCAGCATGTTTTAATGATTTTGAGATAACTTATGCTGGGTGCCCAGCTCAGTGGGGGCTCCATGAATGTTACTTTCCTTCCCATAATGAGGGCCAGAGCCAGGCATGGACTCCAGGCCTCTGAAAACAGGCCCAGTGCTGCTTCTATCCCATCATGCCAGTTCTAGGTCAGAGGCCTGACCTTCTTTCTTTGCAGCTTTAGGGATTACCCAGGCTCTCTCCGTGTCAAGGGAGGCAGTGGTGGAAAGGGGAGATGCAAGAGCTGAGGCAACTGAAGTCTCAACTCTCTTGTTCCTAGGTGTATGGCAGGAATGCAAGAGGACTCCTGAGACCCTCAGTTTTCTCCTTTATCCAAGGGTTTGTGATTCTTCCTATCTATGAGGATGGAATGTTTTTCCATTTGTTTGTGTCCTCTCTTATTTCCTTGAGCAGTGGTTTATAGTTATCCTTAAAGAGGTCCTTCACATCCTTTGTTAGCTGTATTCCCAAGTATTTTATTCTCTTTGTAGCATTTGTGAATGGGAGCTCACTCATGATTTGGCTCTCTGCTTGCCTTTTGTTGGTATAAAGGAAAGCTTGTGATTTTTGCACATTGATTTTTTATTCTGAATCAATATCGTAAAAATGGCCATACTGTCCAAAGTAAATTATAGATTCAATGCTATTCCCATCAAACTACCATTGGACATTCTTCACATAATTTGAAAAAACCATTTTAAATTTCATATGGAGTCAAAGAAGTCCCCACATAGCCAAGACAATCCTAATTTGGGCAAAGTATCATTATTATTATTATTGTTGTTGTTATTAAAGACAGTGCCTTACTCAATCATCCAGCATGGAGTGCAGTGGTGTGGTCACAGCTCACTGCAGTGTCAAATTCTTGGGCTGAAGCAATTCTTCTGCCTTAGCCTCCTGAGTAGCTAGGACTACAGACACAAGTCACTGCACTCAGATAATTTTTTAAATATATTTTGAAGAGAAAGAATCTTGCTATGTTGCCAAGGCTGGTCTAGAACTCTTGGGCTTAAGTGATCCTCCTGCCTCATCCTCCCAAAATACTGGGTTTACAGGCATGAACCACTGTGCCCCAACAAGGCAAAAATATTATTAATGCCTCTCTTCCACCACTAGAAGGTAATAGCCAAGATAATAATAATGATAATAGTATTAATATGAATAGTGATAACTATGGGCCAGGCACTATTCTAAATTCTTTAGATGTGTTAGCTTGTTTCATTCTTGCAATAGAGAGTTACCACTACTATGCACTTTTTACAGTACAGGAAATTTGCTGAAAAATGCACAAATAGTTAAGTAGCAGAGTAAGGCAGAGTCTGTGCTCTGAATCATCACAGTTTTCTATCTCATTGAAGTCTTCATATCACATACCTGCGCACTCATGCACACACATATACCTGCCTCCGGGATGCCTTCTGGATGCCCTGGCTGTGGTTCACCCTTGCTTTCCTGTTGCTTCCACCTCCTTCAGAAGCACAAGGCACAATGACGGCATGGCAGGCGTTACAATCATTGGGCTTGGGTCTTGACTCAGCCCTAGCGCACGTGTGTGATCTTGGGCAAGTTATTTACCATCTCTGAGTCTTGGTTTCCCCATGTGAAAAAATGAGGTTGCTAACAGTTGTTGTGAGCCTTATAAAAATTTAAATGCAAAGGCTGCACAGGACACAGTGTCCAGTGCATAGGAAACCCTCTGTAGATGGTAGTAATTGTGAGGATGCTGTTGGTGTTGTTGCAATTTCAACACAGTACACCATTGAAACTTCGTTCAAATATTTGCCCTCAGGACCTAGGATAAGACCTAGCCTTTAGCAGGCACTTAATTAAAGGTTTGCTGGATGGAATTTAATATCTCTTGGTGAACTCAAGGAATCTTTTAATGCCTCATTCAAGGCGTATGACCATTCTTTTCAAAAGACAAGCTTGGGTTGGTAGTTTCCTTTATAAATGAATGTTAACAACAGTTGAAAATATGTGTTCAATATATTTTTTGTGCTGCCAGTCTTAGTCATCTTTTAATTAAAAGTACTTTTTATTGAATGTTAAACTGTCAAGATTGTCTTTGTGTGAAGAGTGGGGAGGTTGCTATGGAGAGGATCATGTTGCTATGTGACTCTTGTGTCAGAACCGGAATCAAAATGGTAATGGTCATGTCAATTCTGATATATATAAAAAAGGATCCTCAACAGCTTCATTAAAGAGGGGAACTTTTATTTCTTCCTTTCTTGTCATTGTGCCAAGCATAACAGAAGGGGAAATATTGAATTTTGTAAAGAGGCAGACAATGGGGCCAGCTGCGTGCACTGTTAATGGCGAGAAAGTTCACACCAGTTTGCTGGAAGAGTCATGGATGGTCCCTTTTCTCCAGATTGGCTGCTCCGTGGGAGGACTTTTTAATTTTATTTTTTATTTATCTCACTTTTCATTTTTAAGCAATTTCTTCTTGTTGGAATGTGAGATCATTTTGGCTTTGACCCAACATCCCAGATGAGTTAGGGACAATGTCCTTCAGACCTCCCTGTTGGACTCAGCCTGTCTAAGCTCAGACCCAAGGTGTTGCTCAGGTCCTGTAGACTATAAAGAAGGGTAGACTCACCTTAAGTGTTCCTAGGCAGCTCACCTCTGGACAGCACAAGAACCTTGCCTCCAGCATTTGAACTTTTATTTTGAACAGGCAGATGGACAGACATGGTCATTGCCATGTTCCAGGGCCCTTTGCTCTGCCAAGACCCTGGGCATCCCTCTTACTTTCCAGTCAGTGCATCTTTGCTGACACTCTTCCCTTCCCCAGGAATACTCTTCCTTCTCTGTGTCTTCTAGCTTCTTCTTCTTCTTTTTTCCTTCATCAAAATCCAGCTTTAGCTTTTAATTATTCTTTGAAGCCAAGTGTAATGGTCAAGTGTATAGGCTCTGAGGGCAGAAACATGATCAAGTTTGTATCACCATGGACTAGCTGAGGGATGTGGGTAAATTCAGCAACCTCTCTGTGCTGGGATGTCCTAAGTTCCTATGAAAGAAGGTGGGGTTGTAATCTTTTTTTTCTCATTTCCTGGCCCAGCAGGCCTCAGCTCCTGTGCTATAGATCTCTGAGCACTGTCAGTTGTTGTTACTACAGTTTCTCAGGGGTGGGTTTTTACTAGTAAGGGAATCAGAGACTAGGTCAACAGGTCAACTGGTGTCATGTATGGGAAGATATTTTTTTGTTCTGAAAACTGGCCTTCAATGGCGCCACATCTGAGAGAACCTTCTCTCTTGTGAAGAGTATTTTGCTTTCAGTGTGCTTCTCAGAACAGCAGCATCTCCTGGTTGAAATCACTGGAAACACTATTCCTTTTTCAGTGGTTTATAATCATGTTTCTGTACTGACCGGCTGAATGGTTAGCTAATCAAGTACAACTTTCCTCAGCTCTTACTCTATACTGAGCACACATGTAGACCTTGTAGGCCACAAAATAAACGTAAAAATGGGTTCTACATATTTTGGAACTTAAGCCCAGCAGAGCAGATGCTATGGATTGAATTGTGTGCTCCTCAAAAATGTTGAAGTCCTGACCCTTGGTAATGGAGAATATAAATTATTTGGAAATAGTCTTTGCAGATGATCAGGTTAAGATGACATCATTAGGGCCCTAATTAAATATGACTTGTGTCCTTATAAAAAGACACACAGACAAATGCACATGGCAAGAAGCCATGTGCAGATGAAGGCAGAGCTCCGGGTGATGCGTCTACAGGCCAAGAAACACCCAAAATTGCCAACGACCACCAGAAACTGGGAGAGGAGCCTGGTGCAGATCCTCCCTCACAGCCTCAGAAGGAGCCAACCCTGTGGACACCTGGATCTCAGTCTTCTAGCCTCCAGGACCATGGGGAAAAAAACTGCATATTGTTTGAGCCACTCAGTTTGTTATACCAGCCCTAGGAGATGGAGCCAGGAGATAAGACTGTTAGCACAGCAAATCCTGATGTAAGGTGGCAACTGTTAAACACCTTGTGGAATCAAGTGTTCTGAGAGGAGGGGAGGCAACAGATGACCCCCAGGGAGGCTTCCTGGAGGAGGTGACAACATACTGGGCTTCGAAAGTTGGATAGGATTTGTGGATCCAATTAAGATAAGTAAGCAACAATGAGGAAAGGGCCCCAAGTTGGGGAGGGCCCCAGGTCAGGGAGAACAATGAATAATTGTGAGAAATGGCTAATCAAAAACAAAGATCTCCTTCCGCAGGCACAATGACCTTGTTCTGCAGGTAGCCCCCTCCAGCATGAGCCCATAAAACTTCCCTCCAGCCCTTGTCTCTTTGCAGACGGCCCCTTCTCTGCTGGGCTGCCTGTTGCCACCTTGCAACATATTTTCCTACTTTCTCTAAAAAATCTACCTTTCTGTACCTATAACCATCTTAGTAAATTCTTTACTGCCCAGGAAGCTGGCCCTAGCTGCACTTGCAACAGGATTGAGATATGTAGAGATGATGGGTGGGGCTGAGTAGGATGGGGAGAAAACTTGAGAAAAATGTTAGCACTAAGGATGTTTGTGCTAGGCCTTTTATATGCTTTTTTTTTCTTTTCTGATGGAATTGCTTTCTTCCACATTTAGTTGTCAAATTAAGCACTGGTGCCTCGTCATAAAATAAACTGCCCCTTTTCGTCCTTGGGATTCCCTGATGCAAGTGAGGACTGCCTTACTGTGAGGGTTTTGATTTGGAAAGGGATGCTATCTATTGCAACAAAAAGGTGATGGCATGTGCAGACATTTCAGGGCCAAATCCACGGATGTGTCAGTTCCTCTAGAAATTCTACTTTGGTAAGAATTATTAGAGATTTGAGCTGACGGGGGGCTTCCGCAACTAAATGTTTCCGTGGCTCATTCTCACCAGGGACAATATCTGCTGCCCTGCACTTCAGGACAGAAGTTTCTGAAGAGATTTCCAAATGCCAGCTTGTTTGAATTATTAAATGTTAAAATCATTGCGTGTGGGGAGGGGGGCGGGGGTTGGGGTTAAAGGATTCTCCATATAATTCTAAAAATCAGAGTCAATATTGGTTCATTCATTGTGATAAATGTCCTGCGCTAATTTTACAATGTTACAGATGGGATATGGGGTACCCAGGAACTTTCCTCACTATCTTTGCAATTTTTCTGTAAATCTACATCTGTTCTAAAACACAAATTTCATTTTAAAAAGCCAAAGCGTACACAGATCATCGTCTCATCCCCACTTCCCACCCACACCTACCCTTCAGCCAAGCCCTAGTGCCCTCCAGCCTTCCATCGTGTGATGTCTAGTTTATCTGGGTAATTCTGCCTTATGCTTGAAGGCTGTGCTGTTGGTGTGAGTTACCTGCATGCTTACCTGTGCAGGCTGTGTGTGTGTGAGTGGCATGTCTCTATATTATGCTGGTTATGTTAATTGTGCCTATTTGGTTGCCATCACCTCTGTGTGCCAGGCCATTGTGTGGTTACGCACAGGCAGACAAATGCTCTCATGTGTAGAAATGCATGCCAGTGTGCTGGGGTGCTTTCAGGGTTGTGTGTGATGCTGTGTACTAGGGGTGTGAGCTTAGTCTTGTGTGTGCTTGTGGCTTGAAGTGTGTGTGTTTCCTGTGTCTGTGTGCAGGGTGAGTGGGGGTGGAGAGGCTGTGTAGAATGTTGTCAATATGCATGTTTGGATGTGTCTGTGGGCTGTGCGGGCTTGGTGTGTGTGTGTGTGTGTGTGTTTGTGTTAGAAAGATGTTAGTCCATTCCCAGGCTTAGCTTATGTCCTTCAGAGCACCACACTCCCATTTTCCAAATGGTTCCAAGCTTCATCCAAACTGAAAATTGCAATTTCATCTTTCCCCTCTTGCTCACCCTTTTGGCTTCTGCATTCCCTTTTCCTCTCTCCTGTCCATGACATCATCCAAACTCTCAATGAGAAAAGAGGAAATTTTAAAAAATGCCTTCCCTGGCAACCGAAATACCTTTAAGTGTAGCGTAATTACCACCACTCTGCCCCCTTCCCTCCCCCGCTGGGACAATTCCACCAACCCTACAACATACACTTAAATCTTCAACTTCTCAGAGACACTACACGCAGATGGGAAAGATTTGATTAAAATTGCAGTGCTTTAGGTTCAACTTCACTTATTAAGAAAAAAAAAAAAAAAAAAAAAAA
>NW_016818964.1:6052446-6108921 GCF_001698545.2 Rhinopithecus bieti
CTCTTTTTTCCTTTCTCTTTCTTTCTCCTCTCTGTTTTCCCCCTTCTTTTCTTTTCTTTCCTTTCCTTTTTCTTTCTTTCTTTCTTCTTTTATTGGTTCATTTTTTCTAAGTCTTCCAAAAGGACAGGAGAGTTGGAAAGAAAAGTAGATGCATTCTCTGTCCCCACGGTGAGTTGAGTCTTCGTGTTCCTGTGGAGGAAGCTCTCCTGCCTTGCCGTTGCCTTCTTGTGCCTCTGGGGCTGCTGCTCCCTGAAGGGGGATGCAGGCCAGCCTAGGGCTGAAATGTCCCCTCCCTCAGCCTCAGGGCTACAGTGCCCTCCTCCTCCAGGAAGTCTTCCTGCAGGCCCCTCACTCCTGGAACTCCCTCAGAGCTTTCAGGATCCCTGCGTGCCTGTGGGATAGCACGCCGGGCTGTTACTCAGTTATTTCTGAGCATGTCTTCTCTCTAGCCTGATAGCTCTCCCAGGGCAGACATTCTCACCATTCATTTCCGAACCCCCGTGTTGTCTGCACACAGTGGGGCCAACTTCTACACTTAGGCTCAGCAGCTACAGTGTCCAGTGCCTACAATATTTTTTGGGAACCACTAAAATGCTTTAGGCTTTTAAAATAAAAGGAAAATCATATTATAATACTAATGAATAATATAACTAGTAATATAATACAAATAGAGTCCTAACATATATTTTTCTATATTTTTTTCTGATGGAGGAAGGGGCTCAGGGAGCCTAAAGTGTCTAAGGCCCAGGAATATCCTGTCAGCGTTTGCGGACCGGCTGTGTGCACACCGTGTCTCAGAATTGATCTTCCAGAGCAGGAAGATCTGATTAGGCAGCAGGACCCTCCACAAAGGCTTCGGAAGCTTTCTCGACACCCAATCAGAATCCTCCACACAGACTTCAGAAGCTTTCCCCACACCCAATCAGAACTCTCCACGCAGGCTTCAGCCGCCTTCTCCGCACAGGACCAACCCACCAGAACTGACAGCCGATTAGACCTAGTTCACATCTTTTGGTCTGTGAAGATTCATTTGTTTCATTATTTCAGATTCAGCTCATCAGCTTTGGTTTGATGTTGCACTTGAAAGACAAGAAGAAGCTGTGACAGTTCCGGGTCTGGGGTCAGAAAATGTGTGTTCCAGGCCTGGGGTTGTGGCTGGCCTGCCTGTGAGCCTGGGGGTGGCACTTTGACTCTCTGGGGGTCAGTTTCCTCATCTGTGGAATGGGCACCATTGCCTCATGTTTCACGCCATGTTACTCTGTGGGTCAGGCTAGAGGAGCACAAGAGGCCCTCACTTAGCACCAGCAATGGCTTCTTCATGATTTGTCAAAATGCAAGCAGTGGGGACCGCTCACAGTGGAATCAGGAGAAAAGTTCAGCAAACAGAACCTGAGAGAAATGTGACCACCCCGTCTGGGTTCCTGCCTCGCCTGGCTGAGGTACTACTGGCTTCCTTGGCTGGGCCAAGGAGGACCAAACAGCCCGGTGGCCCCCGACTCCCAAGAAAGCTGGCTTGGTGGACACTAGCCTCCTTGTTTACAGGGTGCAGGCCAGGATTCCACATGACGAAGAGGAAGATTATCACAGCACGGGGGAACAGCAGCTGCGCTATCCTCCTTGTGGGCCTCTGACTGGCTGTGCAGCCGTGGGGAAGTTGCTTGTCTTCTCTGATTCTCTGCCTCTTTATTCACTGACTTGTTCAACAGATGAATACTGAGCACTGGACTGGGCCTCCGGGGAGGTGGCTCTAAGTCAGTTCTCCAGGAGGCAGAGCTCGGTAGGTGGCTGGGGTCATATTCAGCTCTGAACTCCTCGGTTCAGTGCGTGCCTCTAACCCCAGGAAGCTCTGATTTTCTCCAGACGGTCCAAAGTTGGTTTTCCTCTCCTCTCATTGCCTGGAGCGCTCTCTCTGCTTTCTCAGCATGAATTTCAAATGTCAAGCTCCTGAAGTTGCATTATGTACACCACTTGCATTTGGGTTAGAAAATGAGCCCAATTAACACAGTGGTGTTTAGCTGGGAGAAGGGAGGCTGATTTGCTGATTGTTGGCAGCTCCAGGTTGGTGAAGGGCACTCGGATGAGACAGAGCCAAAGGGCCTCTCTTCTTCTGAGGAGGACCAGGTGGAATGGCCCGGACGTCTCAGGAGGTTAAGGCAGCCTCACACAACAGCAATTACTTGATGAAAACCTTCTTGGGTCTGGAGAACAAAATTTGAAAAATCATGAGTTGGGCTGGGCGCTGTGACTCACGCTTGTAATCCCAGCACTTTGAGAGGCTGAGGTGGGTGGATCACCGGAGGTTGGGAGTTCGACACCAGCCTGACCAACATGGAGAAACCCCATCTCTACTAAAAATACAAAATTACCCGGGCATGGTGGCACATGCCTGTAATTCCAGCTACTTGGGAAGCTGAGGCAGGAGAATCGCTTGAACCCGGGAGGCAGAGGTTGTGATGAGCCAAGATTGTGCCATTGCATTCCAGCCTGGGCAACAAGAATAAAACAGTCTCAAAAAACAAACAAACAAACAAACAAAAAAAAAAAAAGAAAGAAAGAAAGAAAGAAAGAAAAAGGAAAGAAAAGAAAAGTCAAAATGATCATCTGTTTCCAGTTTCCACCCATTTTTCTTGCTTTCCAATGAGGTCTGATTAATGCCACATCTTTATCCAGCAGGCAAAGAGATAAAAATCAATGATGAGTTGAAGCCAAATGATATTAATTGAACATTATCTCAGATCCTCCTAGCCATTTTCTGGGTTAGGTAGACATTAAGATCCTTGTTTTAGAGAAAAAGAAATGGAAACAGAGAGGTTAAGTGACTCACCCATGGTCACACAGCCCTGAAATGGCTGAGCTCAATCAACTTCAAACCCAGGTAGGTCTAGAATGTTTGCCTTCTATAAGAAGGCTGGTTATCACAATTAAATTATCCTCTGCCATGATGGTCATTATCAATTGAGCACTTTATATCTAAATTTCATGGGGTTGGGCTGATAGGCATTGTCTATACACAGTGCTCCTTGGCAATGTGGAATGACCTACTTTTTTTCTACTTTGCAGAGATCCACATTGATATGTGACAATTTCCTTTTTTTTCTTTTTCTTTTTCTTTTGTGTGTGTGTGTGTGTGTGTTAGGACTGAAACACTACTAATGACAATTCTGAAAAATATAACAACAAGAAGCTCCATTCTTAATATCCAAGCCAGCCCCTTCAACAAAATTATTTTCACTTTCACATCGTTTTTCTAATATTTCATGTAATTGTGATTGTATCACACTGTTTCTTTCGAATTTGACTTTTATTACTTAAATTTTATCATTAACTTTTCCTCATGTTTTTACATACTCTTGATTTACTTTTAGGAGCTGGATAATACTTCATTTGGAGATTATTGTGCAGTATTAATCAGTTTCCTCAGTGTTGGAGTTTAAACTTACTTTAACTTGCATTTCTTTCATTACTACAATGAAAAGATTTTTTTCCTGCTTATTATTTGTATTTGTATTTTATTTTTTTGGAAGTCTGCCCTTCACTCTTACCCAGTTATTTATTGGAATCATTTATTTCTAACCAGTTACACACAGTGATTTATGTATACAGTTTATTTATTATATACAGGAAAATAGTAGTCTTTTCTGTTGTGAGTTCTTCCAGCACGTCAAAGCTCAGAATGTTTGCAATCCTCCAGAATTCTGATCATTTAATTTTTAGACAATATTTAGATTAAGATAATTTTTTTAAGAGATGAGGCTTTACTTTGTCATCCAGGCTGGAGTGCAGTGGCACGATTATAGCTCACTGAAGCCTGAAACTCCTGGGCTCAAGTGATCCTCCCGCCTTGGCCTCCCAAACCACTGGGATTACAAGTGTGAGTCACTGTGCCTGGTCTAAATTTTTTTTGTATTTAAATCTATCTATCAGAATCTATTCTGTATTATAGAATACAATTTGAATCTAAATAGATTTTTCTCTGAAATCAATAAGCAATTGTTTAAAATGATTTTACTAAATAAGCATTCCCTTTTTACTTTCTCATTTCTGATTCACTCAATAAATATTTGTTAATTGTGAATATATGCCAGGCCCCTGCTTGGTCCTAGCAATATACTGAGACAGGATAGAATCTTCAGCACCCTCACCAGCTATCTGGGCTCCTCACTTTGTCCCAGTGATTGGGATGTCAAGTCTTTCTGTTCTTACCACACCTTTTCAGTAAGTGTCATTTTAGAATATGTTTTAACATGTGGTAAGGCAAGATGTGGTTTCAAATACTACTTAGGAGAAGTATAACTGTCTTTTTCTGGATAAATCTCATCATCTTTGCATTTGACTTCTAGTAACACTGCTGTGTGACCATTTTCCATGGGGTTCCCCAGTCGTTATCATTTCAATAAGCACTAGTTCTCTGGAGCATGATGCTATACCAGGTATGAGAATCATGGATTCTTAGAGTTAAGAGACCTCAAGGAACACCTGTCATGGGACTTTCATGTGCACCTTTTCTGCATGTGCTTCCCCAACTCAAAAAGGATCTACCGCTGGTGCAGAAACTTGTGGCTAGGAATGACCGATCTAGTCTAATGTTTCAGCCGGGTTTGTCTCCTTTTTCCAATGATCCTGCCAAGCAGCTGCCCATTCTGTGCTTGGACACTTAAGGATGAGGTACTCATTTCCTGTTTTTGTTGCCTTCCCAGTTAAAGCTCTGAGAAGATGGAAAGCTTGCTTTGTGTCTCTGAAAAAGAAGGTTCAGAGTGGGAGAATGAACTTGGCTCTATAGTTTTGAGCTCTGAGCCCTTGAGCATCCAAGGGCTGTCAAGCAAATAAAAATGTCCATTTGAGTCACTAAAGACCCCTTTTTCCCCTGAGAAAGGAAGAGCTATCATTAAACTGCCAAGAAGCAACATTTATCAGATTTATCAGAGATGTTTGACCCTCCATTCATCTGGCTGAGTTTCCTCAACTTAGTCATGAGCTGTAAGCTCCGCACTGGGGACCTGAGAATCACCACTCCAAGAGACTTTCTGCAAGCCAGAACCAAAATGCATCTTCTTTCTTGATTTTCTTTCTTTGTTTTAAAATTTTGGTGGGTGTTTTCATTTCCCCTTTTATTCAAGTTTGCTATATGTTTTGACTTTTATTTTGGACAAAACGAGTGACCACAGAGAACAAAATTGGAATGGACTATTTTTTTCTTCAAAAATAATAATCAAGAGAGAACAAGATAAAGAAATGAAAAAAAAAAATTCCTTCTGGATTTGGTTCCAGCTTTGGTAAAGTTTCAGGCCTGTGCTTATTTTAGCCAAACCATTTGTCCCATCCCTATTTATACAACAGGATGCGGAACAAGTTGTTCTTGCCTCATGTCCTGCTGCCTGTCAAAAAGAAATCTGCCTTGGAGGAAAAGCCAATTAACTCAAACGTCTTTCATTTGGATGTGTTTCACTCTTGCCTGGAGTCTAATCAACTCAGAGCTATAGGGCCTGGGCAGGTGCAGGGCAGAGCCCAGCAGGACCACATGGAGGGGAAAAACTTAGAGGTGGATCTAGAATTGAGGTTCTTTCTCTTACCAACTCTGCAAACTTAGTTAATTTGCCTGTCTCTGCTTTCTCCTCTGATTTGTAGAAATCATAGCAGTCATAATAGCCACCACTCAGTACTGCAGAATGATATGAAAACAATAATAACAATAACAACAACAATAATCTGCCGGGCACTGTGCTAAGTCATCTCTATGTATTACTATGTATTATCTAATTTAATCTTCATTACAACTGGAGAGAGAGTATTATTATTATCCGAAGTTTATAAATTAAAAGTCAAGCTGCTCAACTTGTTTCTGTCTTCCAGGTCTCCATGACACCTTGACATTCACAGAGTTATCATATGGAGACTTCATCACCCATCAAGAATACTCACATATGGCAAGTCAATTGAGTCCCAGGAGGTTAAGCGATGTCCCTCAGGCACCAACACCAATACCCAATTGCAAGTGTCTTTAGTTGACTCCTATGTCATTTGGGATGATGCTAATCGCCCTAACAAACAACAACCTTTCAGCGGCCAGCATAATAGAAGTTTATTTTGTGATTACACATCAGATTGGTGTGAGTGTTTGTGTCTGTCCCCCTCCACTTGGTGATTCAGGGATTCAACCTCCTTCCACCCGGAGACGCTGCTGTCCTCTGCCCAGTTGGTGGTTAGGAGGACACCCTGGAGAAGGTGCACAGGCTTCTTAACCGATACTTACATATCACTGAAAGCAACTGACCACATGGACACACCTAGATGCAAAGGAACCTGGGCAGTGGAGTCCCTGGCTGGGCAGTGGCTTCTCGATGACAGCTCTCCACACTGGAAAAAAGAGCTCACATTCTGGAAAACATGCCTCTGTCACGACACCTCATCCAGTTTTATTCTCCTGTATCACAGAAAGTTGAGGCAGGAAGATTCAGCATCTGGTCCTTCTTCCGAGTAAAGTTAAAGTGCCACAGGTTGCACATTAATTGACTTGGAGATTTGGAACAAACTCTGTACAGACTTCACTGCAGGCACCATGGAAGATTTCAGGGCACTCTCTGACAAGCAAGATGCACTCCTGCTCTCCACAAATTATCTTCAGCCTGTGTCCTGGAAGCCCCGACCTGTGTCTTTCCTTCGTGTCACATTTTATGTTACCCAGTTTTTGCTTTTTAGAATTTTACATGAACATAATAATGAAGTGAATGCTTCCCACATCTGCTTCACCTCTGCTCGCCTTGGGCCCAAATATTTCAACTGGGATCATTACTTTGGATAGGAGAAGTGTAACTTGGATGAATACAATAAATACAAAACTCATTTTCATTTGCAGAGAGAGGGAAAAGGGAGAGAAAAAAAAAAAACATTAACTTTGGGAACAGGCCAAATGCGGTGGCTCACACCTGTAATCCCAGCACTTTGGGAGGCTGAGGCGGGCAGATCACCTGAGGTCAGGAGTTCGAGACAAGTCTGGCCAACATGGTGAAACTCGATCTCTACTGAAAATACAAAAATTAGCAGAGTGTCATGCTGCGCACCTGTAGTCCCAGCTACTCAGGAGGCTGAGGCAGGAGAATTGCTTAAATCCAGGAGGTGGAGGTTGTAATGAGCTGAGATCATACCACTACACTCCAGCCTGAGTGAAAGAGTGAGACTCCATCTCAAACAACAACAACCACAACGAAACCTTGGGAACAAAGATAGACACACATGCACGTCCAACTGAAGCAAGCTGAGGGGAAAGCATCATTTTGTTAAAAAAAAAATAGAGGCATTTTGTATTCCACAGTCAATATGCAGGACTTATAGCCACTCATTGGATCAAAGCATGAACTAGTTTGGGAAAATTCTAAAATCTGTGCCAAAGAGAGAGAGAGAAAGAGAGAGAAAGAGCACTTTTAAGTTACTTACTAATATCTTAGAGTTCCTAAATTTTAGAGCTGGTTGGAAACTCAGGATTCTCTCAACCATTGCTCTTTTGTTACAGGTGAGGATACTGAGTCAGAACTTTGACATCTCTGCTTCTAAAACCCTCTCCTTTAGCCATTTGCCACTTGGCTGCCAGATCTACCTTTCTAAATTAGTAAATATTAATATCTGACAAAGTTGCTTCCTCATCTGAAATCTTTCCGATTGCCATCACCCACCAGAAAAAAAAGCTGATATTTGTCCATCAACTCAACCCTGTCCCCCGCTGGAGTTTCCTCAGGCCGCCCTGCTGAACTGCCTCTGGCTGTCCTCATCCACCCACCACAGTGACTCACACCCCCAGGAAGGTCTCTGTGCTTGGCACTTCCCTTGTTTCTACTTTTCCTTTGTCTGCTCCAGCAAACAGAAAAAATTCTCTTCTCTGGATTCCTACAATGCCTCTTGTCTAACCCTAGCCCAGTGCTTACCACAGGGTACCAGAAAATAGCTGTGATGAATGTGTGTGTGATGGTTTACCCCTCTAAGGCTTTCAGGCTGCCTGATACTCTCTTCACATGACGATCCCCTTAATAGACTGTGGGATCTGGAAGGCAAAGGCTGTGTTTCATTGGTTTATTATCAATCTATTCCCCAGGACTGGTGTAATGGATGCTTTATAGTAGGGGGGTGCAAAAACCACCTGTGTACCTGTTGGCTATGGTTGGGCTAAGGTGACATTCTTGCTAAGCCCCTTGAATTTCCTTTGCATGGATATCTGCATGGCTGGCTCCCTTACCACTTTGGGATTTGAAATACTACCCACCAGAGTGGGCTTTCTTGACCTCATAACCCAAAATAACACCCATCACTCTATTTCCTTATCCTGTTTTGCTTTCTTTATAGCATTATTATTATTATTATTATTGCCATCTGATCGAGTAAGTCTGCATTTCCTTGCTGACTTATCACCTGTCTCACCATCACTGGACATGAGTGTCACAGGAGTGGGCCCTGTTTGTTTTCTTCACTCTTAAATCTTTTATTCCTAGAACAGTGCCTGGCACATAGTAAGTGGGTCAAGTGTTATTGGATGAATCATACAACCATTAGGTGTTTTAATCCATTATGCTTTCCCAGAAAAACCCCATGTTTTTTTTTAAAAAAAAAAAAAAAAAAAAAAAGACTAAAATCTTTCTCAAAAAATGCCAAAGTCTCAGAAATAGAAAACAAGAAACAGTTAAAATAAACAATTAAGCCAAAACCTCCCCAACCTGCAGTGATTCATCAGAGTACAGTCAACATGCATCCTTTGAAATCTTAAGACGCACGTGCTGCAAAAAGCAACAAGGAAGAAACAGCAGATTTCTCTGTTTTACTTTTATATACCAACTTGCTAGTTAACAGTGGGCGCAATCAATAAACTTTAATAAGATGCTATTACTTTAGGGTTGTAGTAAACTGAAGAATAAAGAATAATAGCTTTTCAACCTTTTATCAGTCTGGGGAGCTAATTTAATATGCACGGAAAATGCATTACAATAATTTTTATAACTATGCAGTCCAGACCTCTCTAAAGATTTTCCAGGAACTAAGTAATGTGCAAAGAATCCAACCCGAATATATAGTACAAAAACCATGGCTACAATAAGAGGGAAGCCCATACTAAAAAACCCTGGATGTTTATATGAAAAATGCCACTGGGCTCTGAACTGGCACGAGACACTCATTGCTGTTCTGTTTTGTGTGTTGTGTGTTTTCACCCAGTCTTCCCTTAATGAAGTGGACTGATCATTCTCATTTGGAATCATTCAGACTGTAGACAAATATGCTAAAGCTTTAAGTATATAATTTTTAACCTCTTAGAAAGGTTGAATGATGTGTTATGAAACTATTACTGTGCACAGTTCAAATTCAATGCATCACAAAGGAGCTCCATTAATCCTAATTTAACATGCATCTGCTCACAATTTGGTAGAGGAAATAGGCCAAGAAGTGAAGAAACAGCCCGTGATCATGCACAAGAAAAAGCTTTTCGTCCATGTCCAGGGACCTGGGCAATTGCTTGACTCTCTTAGAACTCTGAACCTGCAGGAATATTGCAGGCACATCTTATCTTTTCCCTCTTCCTACTGACCTTCCCCGGCCAGTTCTCCACTCTGCAGAGTGATCGTTCCATACTGCAAACCAAATCTACTTTATACCTGTGACCTGTGACCACCTGAGATCCACAGCAGTAAGTCCAGGGTTAAGTGCCCCAGATAGCAGGCTGGGAATAGCATGAGTAAAACAAGCCACTCATCCTGGGTGCAAAATTGAAGACAATACTGAACAACTGAGTCATCAAGGTAAATAATATTTGAATGTTCTTTAAAAAATTCAAAGTTAATGCAAAAAAAATCTATCATGCACAAAAATCCATCACGCACAAAAGATCAAAATTTTAAATCCATATGGGATCAGAAAAGCTCAGCTATAATGGAGCCCAAGGCAAAAGGAAAAACAAGTGAGACCGAGTCTGTCTTTATTTAAAATTTTGATCTTTTGTTCACTGTGGATTTTTTGCATTAACTTTGATTTTTTTTAGTGCATTCAAATATTAATCTTGGTTACAGTTTTCAATGCCCCTCAAATTCTGTACCCGAGGCGAATGTCTCATCTGCCTCACCACAGTTCTAGACCTGCCAAATAGAATTAGAACCTTCTGCCTCTGCACTCCTATAGTCCTTTGTTCATTTTGTCCTATGACACCAGCCGAATTGGATTGCAGGTATGTCTCCACCCTTACCCTGGGAGGATGGTTATTATCTCATTTGCTTGCATCTCCCCACAAGACATCCTCAACAAGTATGAATCATGTTGATTGAAACATGTAGAGTGCAGAGGAGGGATTCAAAGTTTTTACCCTAGCCTCATCCCAGCCACTCCTTCTTCTGACCCACTTCCCACTCTCGTTCCCAGCCTCACTGAACTTTTCAGTGTTTCCTGATTTTTCCCAGTGGCAGACTCTTATGTTCTCTTTCTTCTGTTTTCTCACTTTGGAACTCCTTCCCCTTTCTCCCTTGCCATGTATATGGGTGAAAGCCCGAGAGCTGGTGACAGGTGGCCTGGGGGAGCTCCCTGATTCACTCAGCCTCTCTGTGCCTCAGTTCCCTCACCTGTAAAATGGAGCAAGAACAGTGTCTATGTGGTAGGATTTTTGAGAATTAAATCAATGAATGTATGTGAAACCTTTAGCACAAAGCTGATGGGTGATAAGTGATAGGAACTAATCAGGTATGATGCAATCGCTGGAACTAGAACTAGAGGCTGTTTTCACACCTTGGTCTGAAGGGCAAGAAAAGGGAGCAGTTTCCCAGACCCAGACAGAGTGCTGCGTGGGGTAGACTGTGGCTGCATATCCAACCCACGGCGTCGTAGGGAAGAAGTTCCCGTCCTTGCCCTGCTTTTGCTCTCACATCTCTTGCTGTGCCCCCTTAACTAGATCTGGGATCAGGGTACAGGGGCCTCACACAGGCAATCTACAGAGGTTAGACTAACAGGCCCAGTGCAGGGTAAAAAGGGCTGGCCAATGGATTTGGGGTCGAGGAGGGCAAGAGGAAGAGAGGCAGTCCAGTAGCTTTGCCAGGGAGTCAGCAAACACTGTTCCATTAGGTTGGTGCAAAAGTAATTGCGGTTTTTACCATTAAAAGTATTAGTAAATAAGACCAAGTAAGGGGCAATGACTTTGTCTCCTGTATGGCGATCCCAAATGAACCCGACTTCCTGTGCAGCAGAAGCTTCTTTCCATCCTGCCAGGCACTCCCTGGGTCTCTCCATTGTGCAGAGAGGCTGGGGAAAATGTCTTTGGTGCCCTGATTGGTCTGGGGGGACCAATAAGGTCTTGTTTCTCTTGAGAGGAAACTTGCTCATGGGAGCAGGTTTCCCCAAGCCCTATCGGCTCTGATGATAATAGGCTTGTGTGTGCTACTGAATTAGTCTGTGCCCGTCCAACCATCTTTAGCTTACGTTAATCACACCCTTTTACTCAAAACAATACAACTCCGATCTAAACCAATTAAACCTGTGTTGTTTAGACAAAGAGATTAATATAACTCCAAAAAGCATAACCTTTGGCCATAGAGGTGTCTTAAGATAATGAGTTTGATTCAGTAGGTTGGCTTTGCGGAAAGGTATGTTTTAGAAGAAGATATCTATTTGTAGATGCTAAATCAGCAGGAAAAGAAATCCACCCAGACAAACAAGTTCTAGTCGTACACATGCAGGTATAAAGGAGGTTAAGGCAGCGCGATTTAGAGTTGATGGTTAGGAAATACAGATCTTTTCTCCCTTGGAAAATCCAGCTGACTCTGACAAAGGAACAAAATACAAAATAAAATCAAGCAAAGGCAATTACAGCTATCGCACAAGTCTGAAGTAGATGGTTTATGAAAAGTGTTGCTCAAGATGTAATCCTTTCTGCTCTTAGGGGAACAGGGGAGTGACTTCATGGAGGGTATCTGGGAAGAGAGAAGCCATGGCAGTGTGGTGTAATGCAAGGAGCACTGGGTAGGAGTCCTTACTACTAGGTTGTGTTTTCGTTGAATGCTTGAGTGCTCCTATGGACTACCCATTATGCTGGGTGCTGAGGACGGACTGATGAGTGGATTGTGGTCCCGGCTTTCAAGCTGCTGGCTGTCTCCTGGAGGACAGGAACCCGTCAAAAGAAATGTCCCTGCCTTGGTGAGGCTGTGGGCAAGACGAGCACAGTTGCCTGGGAGCTAAAGATCAAGACACTGAGTCCACCCCCCGGGACTTCAGCCAAAGCTTCTGAGAATGAGTAAGCTCTGAGCTGAGTCTTAAAAGATACAGAGAAGATCTCCTGACGGGAAGGTGTAGAAAGGAACTTTAGGCAGAGAGTGAGCAAAAGTATGAAACAGCAAACCGTGAAAGAAACGTCTTAGCCACTCTTCTGAACTCCCAGAGTGTAAACTTTGAGATTAGGAATGGGTGAGGACCATGGTCCCTAAATTAAGGTGCTTGGAGACTGTTGTTCAAACCATGAAAATAGGAAGGGCTGTAAGCACAGGGAGTGGTCAGCATTGTTTCCGGAATCACTGTGGTTACCACCAATTAACAGTGAAGCCCTGGTTACTTCACTTATCAAACCTCAGATGGCTCATCTGAAATGGGTGTGTTGGTTACCCGGGTCTGTGAAAGTCCTTTTCAGCCTATACTAATAATGTTTTTTTATTCTGTGTTTTTCATATTTTTTCTATCTTGGATACTTGACTCTGGAGAGACTGCCCCTCCTAGGGTTAGTTAAGTCCCAGAGAGAGCAAGTAACTTACCCGTGGAGCAGGCTTTCATGGGCAAACCAACCAATCGGAGCTCATGCTCCCAACCACCTCCTTTATTCAGCACTTACCCTCCTGGTCACTATTCCCCTGCCCTAATCATCTGGCTGGGTACTAAATAACTAAGGGTAGCCTCCATGCCCCACAGCCCACTTTATTCAAACAAGTCACTCCTAAACCTGTTTAGCCTACCTTGCCATTCTTCCAGAGAACACCACAGTAAAGATTCTTGCCTGTGTTGTCTCTCCCACCCCTCCCTCCACCTCCTGACCAGCCCCTGGCTACCTCATGGGCCCCCCAACCATGGTGTGGTGCATCCCTTCCTCTTAGGGTCTGTGAGTATAGCAAGCTACCTTTCAATAACAATGATCTCCTGATCTGCCTACTGCATATATAAATAAGAATAAAACCTATATGTTCAAACACAGCAGTATTCCTTAATCACAAATTGAGCCCCAGGCCAGGCAAGTGGGGCTGAAACACAACCTTGGGCCAAAACCTGGACTGTGTGTGTCAGCCCAGAGGTGTGTGTATGTGTGTGTGTTTTCAGTTTGCACAAAGGTGCCCTGCAGGCTCGTGTGGCCCCGGGGCAAGTCATTTCACCTCTTTGAATCTCAGTTTTCTGATTTGCAAAATGTGAGCGTTGGTCTAAATGTGGAATGTGTTTTCCAGATTTGAGATTCTCTAACCTTCCTCTCTGTAGGACCTTAGACAAATCTGTTGTCCAAGTTCCCCATCTATCAAGCGGGTATAATTTTCCCTATTTCCATCTTTCCTTGTCCTACAGATACTGAGTGGGAGAAGCTATCTGAAGCTGCTTTGTAAACTGTAAACTCCTGTGCCAAGGGGGGGTCTGCTATTAGCGGTATTGTTGGGTATAAGCCTGTCCCTGGCTGTAGGTGGGTGAGGCTTTCAGGGCAGTGGTATATGATTTAGCAAATTATCTCTTCAATGTGCTACAGAGTCCACCAGGAGTTTGCTCACTGCAGGATGAGGGAACAATAAGGCCTCGTTGTATTCTCTAACAGTGGTTTAATTATCATGATTATCTCACATTTGTATAAAGTCTTTGCTTTCAGGATCTCAAAGTACTTTATAAACATTAAGCCTCTTGGTCCCCCAAGGGGAGATACTAAATTGATACACGAGCTTGCAGGTCTCTCCACTTCCTGGCTCAAAAGTGGTTTTCTCCCATCCAGGTGAGGATGAAACAGAATCTGACATGCACTGTGCAATGTTCAACATCAGAGGTTTAGGGTGTATGTGCGATGGGCCAAGCTGAAAAATATTGAGAATGGGAATAGCCACCATTTATTGAGAGACAATTATGTACAAGACTAGACCCCCGACTTGCATTAGATCGTGTCATGGCAGTAATTACCCCCTCACTGTATAGGTGAGGAAACTACAGTTCAGAGAAGTTGAGCTGCATACCCAAGGTCACACAACCAGGGAAACTAGACATGTGTAGGTGCGACTTGGATACAGATCTGTAGGTCTCTCTGAGACCAAAATCACCACTCTGCACCATACTCAGCTGCCCTCCAGGGCAATGCTTGCTTTGAGTCAATGCCCTTTGTTTTGCACTCTTGGAAGGTGACTGTGTTTCTCTCACCTTGGCCTTGAGATTCGGCTGCATAGAGTAGGAGGAGGTGACCTTTTCAAGAGGCGGCAGTGAGCAACTCTGTGCTGACTCACCCAGGGGAGCCAGAGCCACACCTCTGCCCAACCTCTGCTGCCGATGCTCCAGTTACTATCGGGGTGTACATGTCACCCCTCACATTAGTCAGATTGCACTGCTATGACAAAACACTGTGGACTGGTGGCTTATAAAAACAGGTGTTTATTTCTCATAGTTCTGGAGGCTGGAAATTCCAGATCAAGGTGCTAGCGTGGGCCAGTTCCGGTGAGGGCTCTCCTTCAGTGTGCAGACTGCCGTCTTCTTGTTATAGTCTCACATGTGGGAAAAAGGGCTACAGAGCTCTCCAGGGTCCCTTTATTCAGGGCACTGATCGCATTCATGAGGCTCCATGCTCTTAACGTAATCACTTCCTAAAGGCTCCACTTTCGAATACCGTCACCTTGGGGGCTGGAATTTCAATATATAAATTTTGAGGGGGACACTTTCAGTCCATTGGACCTTTAAACTTAGCAGTTTACAGCCACCATTTTATGACGTTCACACGTTCTGTTGGTTAAGAATTTGGAAAAGGAGACCAGCTAGGCCAATCTCCTATGCTTCAGCCAGGGAGACTTAAGCAGCAGTGGTGACTCAAAGGCCCAGGTCTGAAATCATCTGGAAGTGTCTTAATTCACATGCCTGGCACCTGGGGTTGCTGATGAGATAATGTACACACAGCCTCTTCATGTGGCCTGGGCTTCCTTACAGCATGGCTGCCTGAGGATACTGAGGCTTCTCACATGGCCACTCTGGGCTCCAAGCATGACTGTTCTATAGAGAACAAAGTGGAAGCAATGTGTTTGCTGTTATGTTTGTCTGTTCTTGAAGTCACACATGGTCACATCTGTTGTCTTCTATTAGCTACAGTGAATCACTAAGATTAGCCTAAACTATTAGGTTGGTGCAAAAGTAATGGCAAAACCATAATTATTTTTGCACCAACCTAATAGACTATCTGGGTGCCCACTGGACCACACTCCCTTCAAAGGCTGTAGGAGAAGAGTCCTCCCTGATGTCTTCCAGCTTCTGGTAGTTCCAGGCATTCCCTGGCGTGGAGACATATTCATTTATTTATGTGTCTCACTGAATTATGAGTCCTGGAGGACAAGGAATATGTCTAATATATGTTTGAATTTCCAGAACCTGATTTTAGATCTAGCACCATAAAGGGTGACCAGTGAAGACTTGAAGCATAAATGAGTCAATGAATGCATGGGTGAATGAATGTATAGTTGGGGATGATCTCTCTTCATGGACAGCCAAGTTGCTAATCTTTTGGACTCCTTTCTACATGAGTGGAGTTTTCTTGTCCTTTGTTTTCGAGGAAATGAACCTTATTTGTGATTTGTATTTTGATAGCCTGATAAGGATTTTCTGAATTGCTGGAGGGCTGTAAGCATTGACGAGCTCACAGGTGTCTTTTAGCACTAACATGATGTACTTTCTTTTTGCTATTTGATCCTGTGATCTGCTTCCAAGACTAATGGGTTGCTTTTTGGATTAACTGTATTAATCAATGTGCTGTAGAGATGTGATTGCTGTAAGCATCTTTCATCAGGAGGAAGGTGAATGAAGAACTCGGGTCTTCGGAAAATACGTCCATGTGGCTGTTGTCCTGGGTCATGTAACAGGTGCGTTTGCATAGATTGCATCTTCATAAACATCCATTTTATGCCATCATGGTTTAAGTTCAAAAAGAATTTCATTGGCAAAGTGATTAGCTGCAGGGGCAAAATCATCCCAGTGAATACTGTTTTCCCTTTGATACATCTCCAAATTGATGTTTCCATCTCATTGTTTTTGTATTTGTTTTTTAACTTTATCTAAAGATTTTTTTAAAATGAGAATTATTTTACAAAAGGCAAACTCTCACCACTTTTCTTATGTAAAGCTGATGTGACAATGCAAGTGTCAACAAGAGGGCAAGATCCGTCTCAGGGAAATCTTGAAACCTCTAAGTGGAATTTGCATAAAATAGTTCTGGTATTATTATTCACTATTCTTTCCCTGACAGATATGTCAAGGCCTTGAAACCTAAAAGAACAATTATGCTATTGTATCTCTCAGAGGATTCAAGGGGTGTGTCTTTGGTGGAAAAAGTGCTATTAGAGCTTTGAAAGCCGTTAAAAGGCAACCCAAGGGACTCTTTAGCTAGTCATTTTATAAAGAATGCCTCTGCTTTAAGTGTCTTAAAGTACGTTTATTCAACTCTTACTTTCGGCTTTAAAAAAACCTGCTAATAATTAATGTCTGTACATTTTTTTAAACGTTTGCATTAGCTATAAATAAAAACTTCAGATGGAGTCATCATTAAGTTTAACTATGATTCTTGTGCGATGGGACCTGTATCTTTGTCAAATGCCTTGCAACAAATTACCTGTAAAATTATTTTTTTATTTAGCTAGCATAGTGGAAGCCATTGCCATTGCCAATTATGGAGCAAATCAGGAACTAATCAGTAAATTCTTTCCCTGCACAAGCTGGCTTAACTTAACATGTCTGAATGTTAAAAAACGAAACATTGATAAGGCATGTCTCGTTGCAGCTGGATGGGGTGCGGTAGGCAGTGATCCGACTTTAATTTCCTCTGAAACCTGCTGATTATGTTATTCTCTGGTTCGGCTGGGTTTCCCTGGAAAAAGGCAATGCCAACTTTTGATGAGAATAGTTTTGAAATTCAAGAAAGACACAGAAAGGCACAAAATGCTTCTGTCACTTAAGGTGATAAAGCCAGTACTGAAAATGAATGAACCAGGAAAAACTTCAGTCAAAATGCTGCGAAGACTGTGCGGTCAGGAAAATTTTGATTCCAGTGACCAAGAACTAATATTCACTGGCATGGATGAGTGCTCTGTGTTTTTAACAAGCGGTAAAGTGGTGCTCATTTTGTATACGCTAAAGAATCCCAAGATGATGTTCATTTATTTTCATGTGTGTGTTCTTTCACTTCATAGTTTTTGGGAGTGAGAGGTGCCCTTGAATCCATCTACTTGGACGTGCTGTTTTGTGGATAAGAAAAGGAAGGTTCAGGATGGGTAAACCGAGTCCAGTTATCCAGTGATGAAGGACGGAAGAGACCTGTATAGACTGTGAATACCCCCAATATCCATGTCGCCTCTTCCACAGTTACAGAATTCTGGCGAACACAAGGGTAACCTTAATAATGAGCACATTTCCCACAGTCCTGTGTGGCTATGCAAAGCCATGTGCTAAGGGTCTGGCCTACTAGATAAAAGCAAAAGTGGCCTATAAAATTCCTGGAAATCTCCAGTTTTCTCTTCCACTAGCACAGGACCAGCCACTTTGGAAATGGAGGCATATACAGAGTATAGCAACACAGAAGGAGACTGACTTTATAGGGTGCCACCCCAGTCTTGGCCTGCCTGCCTCCATATAGGTGAGAGAAATACAGCTCTGATTGCTTAGGTCATTGTAATTTTGGGTCTAGTTCCTTGCATCCATACTCTATCTTAAACAAATGTAGTAACTACTGAAAGTGCTCCAGGTCGGGTGCGGTGGCTCATGTCTGTAATCCCAGCACTTTGAGAGGCTAAGGCAAGCAGATAACTTGAGGTCAGGAGTTTGAGGCCAGCCTGACCAACATGGTGAAACCCCATCTGTACTAAAAATACAAAAAAAAAAAAAAAAAAATTAGCCAGGCATGGCGGTGCATGCCTGTAGTCCTAGCTACCTGGGAGGCTGAGGTAGGAGAATGGCTTGAATCCGGGAGGCGGAGGTTGCAGTGAGCCAAGATTGTGCCACTGCGCTCCAGTCTGGGCAACAGAGCAAGACTCCACCTCAAAAAAAGAGAAAAGAAAAGTGCTCCTTTGGCTCCAAGCAGTGTGCTGAATAGATTACTTCTGTCAACCTTTTCCAAGCATGGTGGCAACACAGCTAGAATCTAGTGGTCTTAAGCACCCTACTGGATGCTGTTCTCCCAATGGACAATGGTGTCATTTACCAGGAATCTCAAGCACCCAGCAGAATCTGACACTCAGAAAGTGCTCAATTAAATTTTATAAGAGATCAATGAGTGAATAACACTATATATAAGGATTCTAGATTGTCTCTCTGCTATACCACATGGTACCCTGGGTGTACTCAGTGGAGAAGTACAAGTCTAAGCTTGAAATTTTGGCCTGGTTCATATCTCAATGTATTGTTTGATGACAAAGTGATTCATTAAAACCTTGTGGATTTGTCTCTTGCTCGTTCTCTTTTCTTTTTCCTTTCTAGTATTGTTGTATATCAATATGATATAAACAGAGCATAAATCTTGGCTTTTGCCAACTGCTGTTTGGTTGGAATTGCCTGTATTGTCTTGACATATGTTGGAGTCTTTAAATTAATGGAGAAAAGAACTGATTTAAAAAATGGCATTTGCATTAAGAGTTATAAATGGGCAATTTGGGAAGCATGAAGACAGACATGGAAAGTTATGCACAAATACTACAATTAGCATAGCAGTGGGGTCTTGACTCCACGAAATACACAGTCTTGTACATTCCTCGGGAACATATGCTGTGTAAAGTATATATGTGGCATCATTTTCATATCCAAGACTCACAGTGAGCCAGAGGGTCACTTCCAACCTGGACAAGCTACAAAATCTCAGATTCTTGGTGGATTTCAGGCATGCTTTGCCCCCCTTACGTCTTGAGTTTTCAAATGCCTTTGTAATGGTTTTGGGCAGACCTTATTTTTATATGTGATTAATGGCTGGCTCTTTTCAGGATCCCAGCTCAAGAAAATCTCACCGTACCCACAGGGTGAAAAGCACTGCCAGGATCCCAGAATCATTAGATCTAGAACCTGGACTACCTATCTTCAGTTGCTTGGCCCCTCCATTCTCTCAACTCCCTTAGCTGTTGACCTCTGTTTGTCGCTTAAAGTTACTGATGGCTTGATTCATCTCCTGGCTCAAGAGTTTCCTTGATCCTGACAAATCAATTCTTCACTCAATTATTCATTTAACTATTGTCTACCCTCTATTCACAGGTATTGTGCCGAGTAGGAGAGAGAAAGATGAATAAGACCTAATTCCTTCCCTTAGGAGAGCTCACAGACTAGTAAGGATGCAGACAAGGAAAGAGGTGATTCCAATATGATGGAGTGAGGCTGGCCAAGGGGAGCAAAGGAAGGCTTGGAGACCTTGTAGGAGTTAGCCAGGGAAAGAGGAGATGGCCAGGGTGAAGGAAAGAGAAAGGCAAGAGATTCTGAGTAGGGCACTTCAGAAAAATTTTAAGATGGCATCAGAACATGCTGGACAGTCAGAAAGGAAACTTTAGAAGGAATGCAAATATGAATGTATAGACATGGGTTTCCAAACATTTAGAAAGCTGTGTCTGTTTTTAATTATTATTATTATTACCAGTAGTGTTAGAAGTAGTAATAGTAACATGTATCCAACATAAGAAACTCATAAGGCTGGCTGCGGTGGTTCACATCTTTAATCCCAGCACTTTGGGATGCTGAGGCAGGTAGATCACCTGAGGTCAGGAGTTCAAGACCAGCCTGACCAACGGGGAGAAACCCTGTCTCTACCAAAAATACAAAATTAGCCAGGCGTGGTGAAGCATGCCTGTCATCCAAGCTACTTGGGAGGCTGAGGCGGGAGAATTGCTTGAACCTGGAAGGCAGAGGTTGCAGTGAGCCAAGATCGCGGCATTGCACTCCAGCCTGGGCAACAAAAGCGAAACTGTCTCAAAAAAAAAAAGAAAAGAAAAGAAAAAAGAAAAGAATAAAAAGAAAAAAAAGTAGTATTTTCAGAGCAGAGTCCTGATGGCTGTTCTGAGTAGATACCATATCGATCTCTGGCTATAGGTTTAACATCTGTAGGTGGGTGAAGGGTGGCAAGATTCAATGACACGCCCACGGGTAAACTAGTTTGTTGCTTCCTTTTTTGATCATACAATTCTAGAAACATATTCCTATTTCAAAGACATCAATAAATTAGGATACAAATCACACAGCAATGCAAGGGCTTACTTTTCGTGATTCTTGCTACCCACAACCCAAATATGAGAAATTCCGTACATTTTCACCATTACAAGCATTAAAAATAATAACAATAACGACAATAAATGCTTGTGTAGCTTTCCCCACTTGCCAAGCACCATTTCAGGGCTTTTATTACTCACTTAGGCTTCTCTACAGCTCTATAAGATTGATACCATAGCTATTCCCATTTTTAAAGGTGAGGAAACTAAGGTGGAGGCATTAAGGTCACTTCACTGAATTCACACAGTAAGTGAGGGAACCAGGATTTGAACCCAGGGCTCCCGAGTACAGAGGGCAAGCTCCAATTCCCTCAGTGCTGCTGAAGAAAGATGTTGTAATCTTTTGCTTTATCTCCATTTTACAGGCTAGGACACTAAGCCCAGCAACACTGGATAATAATCACCCCCTTGTCATGCATTTGGCAGTACTGTAGCTAGAATGGTCCTTTTGCTCCCTCCAAAATTTAGGCTTTTTGAAATGCAAAACTCTACATTAATGTTACAAATTACCTGGGCAGCTTTTATTTTGGGGAATGGGAGTATGTCAACAGGTGGTTGACATTTTTCACCTGAAAAGTCTGGGGATTTGTCATTGTGTGGGTGTCGTCCGCCCTCTGCCATCCCTTTTCACTCTCTGACTCATCTCCAAGTCTCTCTTTCTATTCCTAGCCTCTTTCTTCTCCCCAGTTCCCCTCCACCACACGACTCTGAAGATGTCAGCCATCAGATTTGCTTCCCTTCCTGTTTCCCAATGTCTCCTTGACCCCGGAAAGCTCCCCGAAGCTCAGCCTCAGCTCACCTTCTCCTGTGACTGTCCCGCCTACTCCTGTGCCAGCAGGAGTCTGCAGAGCCCCACTCAAGCTGTCCAAGTTAAACTTTAAGCAGTACCAGTCAGACAATGAACTGTGGCATGATGGGAAATTTAAGTTATCAAAAGAACTTTTAAGTAGTCTGCAGTGCAAGCTGAAGTTGAACTAGCTGGGTGAATAAAAAGTAGCAAGGTAGACAGTACATGGGCAATGCATTGAGTCGAAGCATTCCAAAAGATAGGAGAAACTTTAAAAACGGTTTTAGGAGTAAGATTTAGCAACTGGGGATATGGGATAAAAAAAAGCAACTGCACAATGGTTGGGTAGAGAAAACCCTCACTGAGTCCAGACACCTTGATTCTAGGATAATTTCTCCTCCTACCTAATTAGGTAACATTTGGAGACATTCCTAAATTGTATTATTTTTAGTTTCACTGACCTTAAGAAAACCCTCCTTACAAAATATTTTAATGCAAATTTTGCAGTTTTCTTGTACTCTAAAATCTATAGATACTCAAAGTTGAAAATTTAAAATCAATTGAAAAGGAGAAAGAAGAAAGAGATCCCTCTGTAAAGACCACCATGCATTTAGTATTTTAGACCCACCATGCATGTTGTATTTTAATCTAATCTTCTACATGAAGTAATTTGTGGTTTGAGCTGCTTAATGCACATGAAGACATGCAGTATGTATCACATGCATTTGGTCCAGGGTATTGCAAACTCTTCCAACACGTACTTTTAAGACCTCAAGACCGGGTGCGGTGGCTCAAGCCTGTAATCCCAGCACTTTGGGAGGCCGAGACGGGCGGATCACGAGGTCAGGAGATCGAGACCATCCTGGCTAACATGGTGAAACCCCGTCTCTACTAAAAACTACAAAAAAACTAGCCGGGCGACGTGGCGGCGCTTGTAGTCCCAGCTACCCGGGAGGCTGAGACAAGAGAATGGCGTGAACCCGGGAGGCGGAGCTTGCAGTGAGCTGAGATCCAGCCACTGCACTCCAGCCTGGGTGACAGCGAGACTCCGTCTCAAAAAAAAAAAAAAAAAAAAAAAAAAAAAAAAAAGACCTCAAAGCAGTTTACCTGCAAGCTGTGACATTTATGCTATTTCTTTTCTTTCCACTTATTCCAACAGCACTGCTTCTGCACAGCCTCCCAATTTGGGAAGAAACAGTAGCACGTCCAGAAGGGAGTTGGGGGAGACAGTGAAGGGACAGTTCACCGTGTAAGAGACGGCAACACAGCCAGTGACTAGCAACTGTGGCGGCTGTTACCCACTGGGCCTGAAGGGGTGGTGGAGCAGGCAGTAGCCAGAGTTTGAAGAAAGCTAAAACCACAAGGAGGGGAGAGGGCAGTCCCACAAGAGGAAGCCCAAGGCTGCAGTCTGCACCCATGGAGTCCTCATGAGGACAATTTTGACCGCCTTTGTCCTGATTCCTCTCTCCATTGTGGCTCAAAACCAGCCCAAGGATTCATTAGCTATTTGGAAAATTTATCAAAACAACAAAAATCAGGTTCAAAGGTGAGTGCAGAGAACAGCTGTAATTCTGTCTCTCCAGAGTTCTTGTCTTCCCTCTTGTTTCCTTCAAACAAGCCACTGCATTGCTCTCCCATTTTCCTTTGTAAAAATGGTGTGTGGAAGAGGGTTATTGCAGCAGGGATTAAATATGAAAACAGTTGCTCCAGACAAGGCCCTCCAGAAACGCACCCTGGAGTTTCTTCAAGAGAAGATTCTACATGCAAAGGTGGAGCAGAAGCAATGATGCTCAGGACACGGCCCTGGACTACTTGCCCCACGTCTGTGGGATCCTGAGTACGAACCAGCATTTTAACAAGTTCTTCCATCTCTCAAGCTTCTCCAGCACAGCTAATGTGAAAGCCACTGAACTGGAGGTCAAGAGAGGAGAGATCCTCCGAGACATACAAGGCAACCTCACTTGACCCCAGCAGGGTGACCAGGGGTCCTTGTTCACATAGGACGGAATCCCGAGATGCGGGACTTTCAGTGTTAAAACCAGGAAGGTTCCAGGCAAACCAGGAAGCGTTGGTCACCCTAACTCCAAGTTTGGTAAGAGTAACAAATCCACAATGTCATGTCAAGCTGTATCTGTCTTTATCATATCTTTAGGGAACCTATGGTTAGCCTGGGTCTTGTGATGTCACAAGACTTAGGTGAGATGAGGTGTGAATCTCTGCATTCCAGTAGAGGAAACTGACACCTGAGGAGATTTAGGGACTCACCTGAGGTAGGATCAGCTAGGCCTAGTTTTCACCCGGATCTGGATCTAGTCAATCAGGTGGGCTCAAACTTAACTCCAACACCACCAGCCAGTTCCCACAAGATGGAATTCTAGTGAACAAGTCTGTCTACACCAGAACAGGATTTTCTTGTGGTTTCTTTTCAACACCAGAATTTCCAAATTCTCTGAATATAGGAGGTGCTTTATAAATATTTGTTGGCTCAACAAATGGAGGAAAAACTCAATGAAGGCTCATTCAAAATACACATGGGTGGTTATTTTTCCATATCGCTTCTCTGCTCTGCTTTAAACTCCGTGAATGTGGGATTATGCCTGTCTGCCTGTCATGGTACCCGTATCTACAAGAACATCAGGGACAACGTGGTTACACAATACAGGCTTGCTAGATTTGTTGACTTGAAGGCAAAGTGTAGGCTTTAGGCCAAAGGAGTTGATTTTGGCCATCTGGAACACACAACAGAAAGTGCTCTTGAGGCAAAGTCCGTGGCACTATAATAGTTTACCCTGATGGGAACTGCTTAGAGCTTAGGACAACAAAACCCTGTTCTGAGGCTGGTTTTTCATGTGCAATGCTGAGATGTTCTGAAGGATGCCAGGCAGAGATTCTTACAAGGAAAAAGAGTGTCCAGCTTCTTTAACTTACAATTCTTGGCCCATCTCCTGGGTGCAGCTGAGCCATTGACTCTTGGCCGCTCATGGCAGTTGGAATTCCTTGAAAACAAATCTGATTTCAGAGGAGAGCACATTTCACAACTGATGTCCAAACATTTTCCAAACAAATTTGATCTTGTTCATTTTCCAGGAGAGGTGCTGGGACTTCCATCACCTCTCTCCTTTTGGTCCCCATCTCTGGGGCAGAGGCCAAGCTCTCAGCATCTCAGCAGAGTCGGGAACTTGAATTAATGCTATTTCTGGCTGAAAAATGATTTGGTGACATCAAGCCCAGTTATGATGTTGAAATACAGAAGTGGATGAATACAAAACATGATGCATAGACTTTAAAGGAGAGAGGCTGGAGTTAGGCAAGGAGACATCTCCAGCTAAACACCATGGTCTCTGCGGACAAAGCATCAGCCGGCATGTTCAGAGTTGGAGAATTACTACAAATGGCATCCTCCCAGTGTGAATGATTCCTACCACTGTCAAAGTCAGACTACAAACAAAGATAAAATAATGCAGAATTTTTTTTCTGCCAAGACTGGAAAACTTGTGTTTTGCCATGAAACCAAGGGGAGTTCTGATTACATCTAGTGATACAAAATAAAATTATATGGGTCCGATGGCCCACACCTGTAATCCTAGCATTTTGAGAAGCTGAGGCAGGAGGATTGCTTGAGACCAGGAGTTCGAGACCAGCCTGGGTAACATAGAATGATCTTGTCCTGCCAAAAATACAAAATTATACAAAAAATGTAAAACTGAGTATGATGGCTCATACCTGTAGTCCTAGCTACACGGGAGGCTGAGGCAGGAGGATTGCTTGAGCTCAGGAGTTCAAGGCTGCAGCGAGCCATGACTGCACCACTGAATACTAGCCTGGGTGACAGAGAGAGACCTGACTTGGATTTGGTTGCTGCCCGTGTCTGAATTTTTTGGGGTGAGGGAAAGCTTCATATGGAATTGAGCTTGCTTCTAATAAGTTGGAGCTGTCTTCAGGTCCCTAGATATGGTATTGTTAAATCACATGCAATAACTACTTTTTTTTAACCTTTGCTGGGTCAAGAGCCCCTTTGAAATATAAACACAAAATTTTATCTAAAGGTCTGAATTTCTGTTCCCCACATGCAGGTCTCTGAGCCTCTAGACAGACCTTGCCCATCTTTGAGCATTGTTCACTTGGTGTCAGTTTACTTTCCCATTGGCTCTTGGACCTCAGTTTCCCCACCTGGGAAGTGAAGGTGTTGGACCTGATGATCTAATGTCCCATCAGCAGTGAGTAGATTCTGTGGCTGGAGGTCCATGGGTCTGTGGGTTGGAAAGGCTGAGAGTGGCTTAGGGGAATAAGACCAGACTGAGCTGGTGGGATTTTGGTCCAGAGATGCCAGCTGAAGAATTTCCCCAGAAGGCAGCAACACCAAAAATAACTTGCATTTCTGTTCTTGCCACCTGATTGAGAGAAGACTCTGGAATCACAGAAGAAAAAAAAAAAAAACCCATTTGTAGAGCCACAGCTTGATAAATGCAGGGTACTCCGTCTCTTGCCAACTCTGTCAGTGCTTCCTCACTGTTTGCCTCCCAGCAACACTCAAGGGCAATCATTCTCCTCTATGAAGCTGGCCGGGATCTGAGTTCTCTGTGATTAAGGCATGGGCTCTCTGGGCTGCCTCCATCTGAGCAGTGGCCACCCCCAGGCTGGGCCTTGAAGCTGCCCCCACGGACATGCTCTGGCTTTGGACATGCTGGAGTCTGGAGTCAGTTGACTCTGGGTCAAGGCTCCTTTTATATCTGCTGTGTTGAGAACAAAATGGGTCATTCCACCTTTTTTCTTGGTTTTTCCCTGAGGATGAGAGTCGTTTTACACCGGTATTCGCTTGCTTGAGAAGCATTTCATTTAAAAAAAAAAGTTGGCTGCACACACGTATACACAAATGAGTAAAACGGAGGAAATCTGAATATGGTCAGCAGGTTGTATGAATTTCCTGGGTGTGTTATGATGTTAGAGTTATGCAGGACACTGCACTGGGGAAGGGCACGCTGGATCTCTTTGTATTACTCCTTACAACTGCATCCTAATCTCCAATGATCTCCAAAGAAAAGTTTAATTGAAAATGGTCGGTACTGACTATATGGTCCCAAGAACCACATTGTGGTTTTTATTAAGGTCAGGATATAAATGAATTAAATGCATTTGACAAACAGGTGGAACTTGTTTGCAGGGAACTTCCACAGCAGGGTTGACTTATATAATGTATGTTCTGGAGTTTTTTTTTTGTTTTCATTTGGGGGAGAATTATAACCTTTTTGATTAAATCTTATGAGCCCTTTCCCCTTACAGGTATGTGTGTGTATATGTGTGTGAACCCATGCGTGTGTGCACACACACTCACACATGCTCATACTTGCAGAGGTGGGTCATCAGTAGAGTCCACAAAAGCACACCCACAGAAGAGAGAAGAACAGTGCAAGGGAAATCTGGGCACCCCCAGCAATCTTAGTGCCCTGTCCCCAAGTAGAATAACTTGGCTTTTATTGGTTTCATATTTTGGATATTTGTTTAAGGTTTCAATTTGGAAAAGGGGTTTCTCTGCTTTAAAAGCAATTTAAAATCCACTGGTGCATTAGAAAAAAATGAGCAGAGGATAAGATATGGGGGACAGGACCTGCCTATAAGACCCTGGTCTGGGATTTACTAGCTACGTAATTTTCCTCATTAAGCGTCAGTTTCCTCCTCTCCAAATCAGTTTTGGGAAGTGAGTAGGAAGGAACCCTGCTTCACAGGTGTGCTGTGTGGATTTAGTGCCTGTTCTGCCTCCAGCGTAAAGTCTGGTCTGTTGTTTCGTTGGCACTGGACAAAGCTTTGCTATCAGCCAGAGGAGGTCTAGGAGGTCAGTCAAGGGGCATCGCCTCTGCTTTTCTGAAGTTGGCCCACCAGTTCCTGTCCTTCTCCACCAGAGGGGAAGGAATCTGTAACCCAGCCCAGACCCTCTGTTCTTTCTTTCTGCTGCCAAGAAAAATAAAACGCTGACAAGCAGGGGAAAAAAATAACACTTGCAAAACTTTCCCTACTCTTGGGGAATTTACTTTGAAATTTCTGCCGGATTGAGTAATTAGTAAACTTGCTCTTAATAGTGTTGTGAAGATGTAATTTTTTCACACCTTCCCTGACTTTGACACTGCGGCTTTTGAAACTTCATTTTGCACTGTGCCTCATTGTTCTTTAATCTGCTGCACTCTGCATTGAGTATCACGGAAATTTCGCACTTACCATGTCAATAACATCTGGCAAAATTGCCACCTATTAAGAGTAAGTGTTCTTTTTTCTCCGGTGAGAAATGTGATGGTGTATTATATTGGTTTCCCTTGAGAGGCTAAGGAGACAATTTTAAAGCAGACAAATGCATTAAAGAAATAACCTGAACTCTAAGAAAAGGTTACGGAAAGTCAGAAACTTTTCCCCCCTTGTTCTTGGTTTATTTATTTATTTATTTATTTATGGGGAGGAGGGAGTACAAGCAGCTGCCTCACGAGGTGAAGGCACTTTTTGCCTGCAATGATGCACCCCTCTGTGTCGGAATGGGCTGCTTCTGCTGTCTCCTCTGGAGCTGTATTTCTCCATCCAGCTCTAAACTAAATCGGAGCACTTCCTCACCTAAGCCCCTTGTAGGGCAGACCTGCTGGGGGTGGCACTAGGACCCTGCTCCTCTCAGCCATAGTGAGAAAGGCAATGAGTTGGGCTCAACCACCTATTTGCTGGGTAGCATCAGGCATGTCATTGAACTTTCAGAACCTCTGTCTCCTCCTCTGGACAATGAGATCATCACAACTGCCCTTTAGCACTGGCCTGAGGATGGGGTGTGTTTACCGGGGGACCCCCCGCAGGCGAGCAGAGCCTGGAACTGTTGCATCATTAACTCTCCAGTGCTTCTCTGTAGGTGTTTACTGAGAAGGCCAGATTTCCTCTCTCCGTGGCTTAGCACTTGAGATTCGCAGACACCTGTGATCCATGAATTCAAATCCCCAAATTACGCGTCAAAACGTCCCAGTGTGACTCCAGCAGGAAAGGGATCATCCTACCTCCCCTCTCCCTACACCTCTGGCTCGTGACCCCAGCAAGAGCGCCACCAAGCAGAACAGCCTCACATTCTATCAGCTGCTCACTAATCACACAGAAAGAAGAAGGAGACCTTCGCAAATAACCCCGCATCTCCCACTAGGAGACATTCTCTGCCACTGGCATGTTGTCACCTGCCTGGCTACTTTTTGAGTCTGAGGACGGGTTGGTGTGGCATGGGCTCCGCTCCCAGCATGCTCTGAGACAGAGGCAGGCAGGTGCACTGACATCATCCCAAGGACAGCTGAGCAGTACTGAGCACCTGGTGTATGTCAGGTCCCGTTCTCAGTGTATCCACTCGTGGGAATTTCACAACCACTATTAGGAGATAGGAAGTCCTGTTGTCCCCATTCCACAGATGGGGAAATGCAGTCACATAACCATTGAGAGTTTTGCCTGAGTTCTCGCTAAGCAATTGCAGAGTAAAGATCACAGGCCCTGGCCTGGCATCTGAGGCTCACAGCAAGGTCCCTTTCCCTTTCTGACTTGCCACCCACACCTTTCCCACGTAGGACCTGTAATCATAACAGTTTCCTGAATATTCGTGTTTTGTCCCTTTGTGTCATTTTCACATATGTGATTTCCTTTGCCTAAAATCCCTTCCTTGGCTCTACTATCTGTCTCATTCATTCATTCATCAATTTTTTTTTTTTTTGGAGATAGGGTTTCACCCTATCACCCAGGCTGGACTGCAGTAGTGCCATCTCAGCTCACAGTAGCCTCTACTTCTGGGGCCAAAGTGATCCTCTCACCTCAGCCTCCTGAGTAGCTGGGACCACAGGTTCATACCACCATACTTGGTTAATTTTTATTCGACTTTTGGTAGAGATGAGGTCTTGCTATGTCACCCAGGCTGGTTTCAAACTCCTGGGCTCAAGCAATCCTCCTGCCTCAGACTCTCAAAGAGCTGGGATCACAGGTGTGAGCCACCACATGTGGCCCCATTTATTTTTTTATTCAATGAAGCTGTGTAGAAAGATGTGGATGAGCAGGGATGTGTTTATTAACCTCTGTGTACCCAGTGTCCCCAGTCTCTGCACCACACTTTTATGGAATATCGAATTCAGTGACATAAACCAAACTTCCATTAAGGTCCCAGGACTCAATTAGTTCAGAAGTCACAATTTGGCAGCCTATGAGCCACAAATGCACTACAGGTATCTATTTGTGAGCCCTCATAGGTTGTTTAAATATTTGAATAAGGTGCTGACATATACAGATATGGAGATGTTACAAGACAAACCTAGAGTTTTAACTTCTACTGAATACATTGAGGGCTGTGGCAACCCAGAGCCTGCATTTGTACATGGAAACTCTTGGTCCGGTTGTATGGAGCAGGCAGTCTACACGCAGCTGCAGTCCCCAGCCCTCCCTGGTGTCTTGCACCTGTTTTTTTTTGTTTGTTTGTTTTTGTTTTTTCTTATTTAAGATAACAGTTTGGCCCTTGAAGGAGGTGTATGAGTTTACAGCCATTACAAAAAGTTATTTTAAATCCTCTAAGCAATCTTTTTCTTATACACGATCATATGTTGAACATACCTGCGTGGCGGCAGGTCTGTGCCAAATGCCAGGGATGCACAAACAAATGAGTACAATGTTTGTCTTAGATGGCATCTCCTCCAAGCAGCCTTCCCTGATACACCTTACTAAATTGGCGGCCCAGGCCAGATCCTCCTCAGAATCCCAGCTTACCTACCCTAACAATGATCACTGTTAAAATTAAAATTAAAATTGCCAGTGTACGTGTTTGATCCACGCGGTAGACTGTGCAGTCTTTAATCACGGCAGCTGTGTCTTACTTATCTTTGAATTTCCAGCCCCATACACAGGACCTGGTAGAGAGGTGGTTTCTGGTCCTGTTTATCTCATAAATGGATGCAGGAACGGATGAACAAAACTGAACCTACTGGACCCTCAACCATGCATCTCTGAACCAAAAGACTAAGTGAGTAATGCTGTAAGCGGCTATTCTAAAATTCGGATTCCCACTTGAAAACCATCAATATTTAGATGACTGTATTTTCTTTCCAAAAGCCTGCAATATTTTATGTCCTGATAATATTTACTGTTGTCCTCAGAGATAACTAATTGGATTTGCCATCCAGCCCACAGGGAACACTATGGGGAATTGTCCCTCATTACTCACATTGGAAGGTGATAGCTCACTCCCCAAACTTATATGGCTGTGATTTGGGGAAGACTGAAATGCTGCAGGAAGGAATAATGTCCCTGCTGTCACCCTGGTCTTTCCTTTGCATTTACCACTTGGACAGAGCCATTTGCATCTTAATTGAACCTGCATTAAAATTTCAAGTTTATGTACTGCTGGTGATAAACAAAGAGGTTCCAGAAACAGCCCTTAAGCTGTGGAAGCTCATCCCCCTTGTTTTCTGAGGGACACCCTCCTCAGTGACCTCCACAGCTCAGAGGTGACCCATCTCTTGTGCTCCCAAAGCCACTGGTACATTCTTCATGGCAGGATTTCATTTGAAATGAAAGCCAGGAGCAAGAACAGCATTTCGTGAGATGCAAATATAGAATTAATGGGTTCTCTTCACTCCTTTCTCTTTGTCTTGTCTTCTCTTCCATCCCGAATTTTCATCCTTGTTCATTTACCTTCCTAGAATTATTCTAAGCTTATAAGTTTTTTCTTCTTTCTCTTTAGGGAAATAAATAAAATGTAATGCATTATATTGAAGTAGTTCTTTTATTCTGTCTCCCCCCCTGAACTTCATGGCTCTGAGAGTATGGATTGTGTCATAGTTTGCTTACATTTTCCCAATGTGTCTAGCATGGTGTGACACTGTGATCAACAAAAGAGGAAAGAAAGAGAGAGAGAGAGAGAGAGAGAGAGAGAGAGAGAGAGAGAGAGAGAAAGAAAGAAAGAAAGAAAGAAAGAAAGAAAGAAAGAAAGAAAGAAAGAAAGAGAGAGAGAGAAAGGGAAGGAAGAAGGAAGGAAAGAAGGAAGGAAGGAAGGAAGGAAGGAAGGAAGGAAGGAAGGAAGGAAGGAAGGAAGGAAGGAAGGAAGGAAAGAAGGGTGAGTGACAGAAATCTCACTTTTGCCATTGATCAAGATCTCTGTACAAGCCAAAGATTGCTCCAGTCTGACCGCATCTATTATTTCATTTAATCATTACAACTCTATGTATGTAGCAGACATTCTTATTGTTACTATTATTGTTATTATTTCTACTATTACTTTTGTTATTTTATGGGTAAGGAAACTGAAGTGCAGAGAAGTTAGATGACTTTCCCAAGGTCAATAAGTTGTGGAGACAAGATGAAACCGTGGATGCCCAACTCCAGAGCACATACACAAAAATCAATGCTTACTATAGAAATGTTAGGAACCCATCCTTTGTTTGTGTGTGTGTGTGTGTGTGTATGTCTAATGTGATTGGTTGTAACTTGAATGTTGTAAACTCAGGAGATGGGATTATCTCTGACTCCAAAATCAGATCTATTCTGCCTCCACTCGCTTTGATGTCACCAAACATAGTGGACAAGCTATTGGGGCTGGGAATAACCAAACCCAGGGCATTCTTATGCAGGGGCCTTGTGGGATGTGGCTTACTGAGCTCCAGGATCCACATTTTTCTGATACCTTTTTCTCAGGTGTTCCATGCCCTCTCTGCCTGTTGAATTTCCCTGAACTCCTGCAAAGATCTATTGGGGTTGGAGTTTGGTCTCTGGGGGCAGGCTGGGTATTCCCACAGCCTAGAAATTCATGTGGTCAAACTCTCATGGGAGAAGATGTAGGAAAAAAAAAACCAACAACCAACTTTATTCACATTTGAAGATGGAAGTACCCTTTGACCACTAAAATAAAACTTTCACAAACAACAGTTGGCTAGGTGAAAGCATGGTTCTGCATATCTTTAGATACTGAGGGTTATGAAAGGCAGAATTCTAAGATGTATCTCAAGATTCCTGTCCTCCTGGCATACATACACATCCTATAAACTTCCTTCCTCTTAATGGGACAGAGCCTGTGAATACAACGAATGCTGCTTCACTGAGGAGGTTACACTGCTAAATGCAGGAATTTTATAGGCATAATTAACATTCTCAATCAGTTGACTTAAGGTTAGTCAAAAGGGAGATGGTCCTAGGTATGCCTTACATGATCCTGTGAACTTGTAAAAACAGAGATTCTCCTGCTGCCCTGGAAGAATCTTCTTGCCATTTTGTGATGGATCTATGGATGAGAGCAGAGGACAAAGACACGAGCAGAACCCCACAACCACAAGGAACTGAATTCTGTCAACAACCAATGAGCTTGAAAGGGAAATCTGAGCCTTAGATGAGATCACAGTTCTGGCTGACAATGGCACCTTGAGTTTAGCTTGGCAAGACCAAGAAAAGGACCCATCAAACTGGTAGCAGACTGCTCACTGAGGGAAACTGTGAGTAATTAATTAATTTGTATTGTTTTAAGCTGGTAAATTTGTGGTCATTTGTTGCATAGCAATGAAAAAGAAATTGAGATACTGTGGTCTGAATGTTGGTGTCTGTATTAGTCTGTTTTCACACTGCTATAAGGAAAAACCTGAGACTGGGTAATTTATAAAGGAAGGAGGTCTAATTGACTCACAATTCCATGTAGTTGGGAAGGCCTCAGGAAGCTTTCAATCATGGTGGAAGATGAAGGGGAAGCAAGGCACGTCTTACGTGGCAGCAGGAGAGAGAGGGAGGTGGGGGAGGACTGTCAAACACTTTAAAACCACCACCAGATCTCATGAGGACACGCTATCATGAGAACAGCATGGGGGAAACTCCCCCACGATCCAATCACTTCCCACCAGGTCCCTCCCCTGAAACATAGGGATTATAATTCAAGATGAGATGTGGGTGGGGACATAGACCCAAATCATGTCAGTGTGTCAGTGTTTCCTCCAAATTCATATATTGGAACCTAATACCCAGCATGATGGTATTAAGAGGTGGGAGTATTTGGGAAATGATTAAGTCATGAAGGCTCCGCTCTCATGAATGGAATTTGTGCCCTTATAAAAGAGACTGGAGAGAGCCCCTTACCTCTATCTCTCATGTAAGGACACAGTGCTTACTCCCCTCTCTTCTACCATGTGAGATTGCAGCAAGAAGGCACAGTCTCTGAAGCAGAGAGCAATCCTTCACCAGACACTGAATCTTCCGATGCCTTGGTCTTAGACTTTCCAGTGTCCAGAACCATGAGCAATAAATTTATGCTATTTATAAATTACCCAGTCTAAAATATTTTGTTGCAGCAGCCTAAATGGACTAAGAAATCAGGGATGTATCAGTTTAGTTGTTGCAACAACAATGCTGTGTAACAAGCGACCATGAAATCTTATGGTTTACAACAAGAAGCATTTACTGCTCATGCATCTGTGGTTCATTCAGGAATCAGCTGGGTGGCACTGCTTCTCATCACAGGTCTGGGTTGGCTGGGACAGCCCCACTCCTTTCCTCCAGGCCGTGCATGTTCTTCTCTTGGTAGTAGCAGAAGAGTCAAGAAACAAGCAGAAATATAGGAAGCTTCTTGGGCCCAGGCTCAGAACTGGCATGCTGTCACTTTTGCCCCTACAATATCAGCCAAAGTAAATCTGATGGCCAAGATCAAAGTCAAATCCCTTCTACCCTTGAGGAGGTCATGGGACAGGCATGGAAGCAGGGAGCAGTGAAGAATTTAAGCCAATAATGCCATCTAGCAGAGCAAAGGAATGACAACGGTGGTAGGCATATTTATTGGTGATGATAAACAGGACCCACAGCCCCCAGACCTGTCATCTCAAATGACAAACATGATGGGAAAGTTCATTTTGCTAGGACAGGATTCAGTTAACACCAGTGCAATTCACTTATAAGACACCTCCTTCCACCTCCTTAACAACCCAATTCTAATTTACAATTGAAGGTAGGAATTTGACCTTTAAGGAGCATATGTGCCACACCTTCTGCCTGAATTGTGTAAGGATTCTTTGTGTTGGAAAAGCCCTGAGGTAGTCCAGGGAGGTGCCACAAAGATGCCCCATCCAGAGACAGTGAGGGCACTGGCTGTTCTTCAAAGTCAAGGAGGCCACATATGAGTGTTTATTCTGATGTCTTTGGATGAGGACAGGCAAGTCCAGGGTGGTTCATCCAAATGGTATCTTTATTGAAGCAGGATTGAATTCATGTATTCACAGAAACACTTATTGAACACATAGCAAGCATAGGGCAGCGTAGGGCACTTCCACCCCACCACTCCCTAGGGATGGAAGTGCAGGTAAAATATGGTGGGGGTCCTTGAGGGATCACATTCTGCGGAGGAAGATGGTCTTTGAAAATAATCAATTACCACATAGAGTGGTGGACACCAGAGAACTCTGTGCTGGGTCAACTCAAAGACACAAGGATGGGATGGTCGGGAAAGGTTTCATGGAGAGACACAAGGGGTCTTGGTCTTGAAAGAAAAATAGTCTCTAAGAGGGGAGGTTGAGGAGAGTGGGTCTTCATTAGCAAAGAGAACAATGTCTACAGACGTTCTTTGTATTTTGGAGATCACAGGCTCCCCAGAGAATCTGTTGAAAACTCTAGATTCTCTCCTAGGATCCATGCCTGTGAACATCAATGTTTGCTTACAGATTCAGAGTTTCTCACGTTGTCAACAAGCTCATTCTCTTCTGAGAGGCCCTTAAAGTTTCTATTCACTCCTCATTCTTCTCGGGAGAGCCTTGTCTAGCCTGGGAGCCCCTGGGAAGATCCTGGGACCACCGCGCCCAGAGTTTCCTTGCATCCAGAAGAGTCAGTATCATGCCATCTCCTGATTGGCTGCGGTTTGCCCACACGGGAGGGGATGCTGGCTCCAGTGCCAGGTATTTCTAGGAGCCCCGAAGTGTGAGGCAGGGTGTGCTCCGGAGTGTCTCTGCCGAGGCATGTCAGCCAGGGAGATGTGGGGGTGGCAGCCTCCTCCACAAACGCTATGTCACCTCCTGAGGGACACGGGGTTGACTCTCCACGCACTAGCTCAGGGGAGTATACCATTCTGTCAGTCAAAGGTGCCTTCATTTGTATCCTGCGATTACTTTTCTCTTAATTTGTCTTAGTTCCTCTCTCTCTGTCTGACTGCTGATGGTTCAGTTTCTGCCAAGCAGGAGAGAAGAGCCTGAAATGAACCCAGAACTTCTGCAGTGTAAGGCAGGAATATAATTTAACAGGTCTCTGAAGATTCCTGACAGCAGGCCTAGTACTGGGCTATGCTCCATGAAAAGTATGAGAGGTGAGTTTCCTGGATTGCAATGCTTACCTAGGTCTGCTCTGGAATTGTCGTTGGCTCCCCTGTACCACACAGAACACGTTTGGTCATGGAAATTTTTTATTCTCCGTAGCACAGAAGAGATCAGGCTCACTATTAACAAAAACAACAGCAGCAAAGAATTTTTAAAGGCTGTGGAAGGTAACAGTGAAAGGAACAAGAGGAGTTATAAAGCTCGATAAACATTCCAAGCTTATGCTCATTTTAAAGCCACGTGCTGCTCCCAGCCTGGGACTCTGACCTCTGATCTCCACTTGCCAGGGTCTCTCTTGTCACTGGGGTGTCACCTCCAATGCCACCACTCCCTTAACCAGGAAATCTAAATTTATCCTAACTATCCAACTACTCTCAACCAAATCATGCTGCATCATTTCCCTCTTTGCACCTACTGAAAACTCAGATGATCTTGTTCTTTTATATCTTTGCATTTTTGTTCTCTCTCTTCTTCCAAAGAGAACGCAAGCCCATTTTGTAGTGCCAATGCCTGCAACAGACACACAGTAATTATTTACTGGAAAAAAGTGCCTGGGCATTCTGGTTTGCTTTCTGGGATGCAGAGGCCTCAGACCAGCCTTGAAGATTCTCTGATTTTTAATTTCTCAGTACTCACCTCTCTTCTTCTTCATTCGATCCCCTCTTTTCAACATCTATTTCCCCTCAATACACAATTTTGCAAATGTTCACACACACAAAGACACACACAAACCCACACAAACGTACATAAGCACATTCATACAAGCACATAAATACATATAAAACACACTCATACAAGTGAACACACACAATTGCACACAACCAAACAGCACGTATAAACACACACACATGCACTCATACAGACAAGGAAGTCATCACTACTTCAATCAGGAATTATGTCAAGGAGCGATTTCCCCACAGGAGCCTAAGTTGCGGAAGGTGATGGATGAGTGGTAGGTGGGTGGGGCTTTGGGGTGGAGGTGGAGGAGTGGTCTTTCTTGCAGAGCCAATGGGTCAGGGACTCTTGGAGACAAAACCAACCTCAACTTCTTTAGTTTCGCTGTTCCTAATGGTGACTTAAATTCTCAAAATGTTAAAAAAATAAAAGGTAGAAATATCTTCTAAGACTCGTGCAAGCCGCACTATGTTTTTATGAGTGGGAGAGGCAGGGCTAAAGCGTGATGAACAGTAGTATTTTAAATTAACTTCTGAACTTTATAGGAGCTGTAATGATCTGTTTATCTGTCTTCGCCAGTCTCATGATAGCCAACTAGAGGGTCAAGACTTGAGCCTTTAACATGCCATTATGCATCTCGGAAAGACTTCTGCCAGCGTCATTATTGCTTAATTGTACCTTCTCCTTCTTTGAGTGACTTTATTAGGCCATAAGAGAAGCCTTAAGTGCTCGTTGGTGATAGAGGGTCCTGCCCGTGCGACCGCTGCTGCCCTGACAGTTACCGTGATGGGCAGGAACCGAGGATGTCTCCTGGCTGAGAGAAGCCAGCGGAGTCTAAATCCCTTTTGCAATTTGGTAGAAAAACTTGCTTTTCTGTTGTCTTGTTGGTTTTCAGCATGGTCATTTCTAGTGCCCTCGTTCAGGTTTTCCATCTCCTATGAGATCTTCCTAAGTTTTTTCTACATATCCATTGCTTTCCTGGGTGGTGGGATGGTGTCTGGAACAAGATCTGAATGGGTGGTATACATTTTCACACCTGTCTGTGCCTCAGTTTCTCTACCTACAAAAGCAGGATAGTGACCTCTAATTTTTCTTTTCTGTAGGCCCTTCAGATGATTGAAAGAAATCACTGGTGGGAAAATGCTTTGCAAACTGTGGAATAGAACCTTGTGGGTTAAATTTTGATGAAGGTAAAAACAGCATTGCCTCTTTTCTGTTATCTGTGTGTTTATCCTCCCCGCCCCAATAGTGGATCACAGTTCTGCCTTTTTCTACTTTCCTGGAACCTTTACACCCAGAGCCTTACAGCTTGCATGTCCAGCTTTTCCAGGTTGATTGCACCACATTGATTATCCCATCACATGTTTGACTGTCCTTCCCTATTGGACCCAGTGGTCCCTGAGGGCAAAGTTTGAGCCTCCCTTACCCCTGAATCCTCAGGGCCCAGCATGGGCCTGGAGTTCACAAGGTGCATGTTTCTGTGGTCACGGAGCAACCCACATGCATTTGCATATTTGATGTGGGGGAGTGAGATCGGGGAGATCTGGTCACCTTGGGGGCACCCACTCTGTGCAAGGCCCTTGGCTGGGTGGCTTATGTCATTGTCTCCTTGCAAGTGATCTCTTTCATTTTGCAGAGGAGGAGACTGTGCCTGAGGACTATGAAGCACCTTTTCCAGGGGTGAGCACCTCTGTGGCTGTCTTCTGAGCAACACCTTCATTGAGACACCTGCCTTCCTGCCTCCCCTGTGAGCATTTCTCACAGCCCCTAGAGATCATCCTGTCCAAAAGTGAGCAGGTGGTCTGTACCGTCCATTACCTGCAGCTTTTCCTGCCACCTTAAATGGAATCTCCATCCACCTGCATTTGTGGCAGGCTCCCCACCTTTGGTCCCCATTACAGGTGCATGAGTCCACCCACTTCTCACTACGTGCCTAGATGCCGCCATCAGTCACCTGAGCTCCATATCTCTTCGCTTCCTCTCTTGCCACTCATGAATCCCTTACTCATACTGCAGTGATGGCTTCAGAGTATACATCAGGTGAAGTTCCTTCCTTGACCAAATAAAATTATTTGTAGATTTCTCGTTCTTCCCACAGATTGCTCTCCCTGATCTGTCTCCCATTCTAGCCTCCTCCCATGTCATCCTTCAACCTGTTAGCCAGCCTCGCTGGTCCTCTCTCCCTTCTCTGAAGGTGCCTTGTTTCTTTACCAATTGCCCTGTCCTTTGACCAGGCACAGTGGCTCATGTCAGTAATCCCAGCACTTTGGGAGGCTGAGGCAGGCAGATCACCTGAGGTCAGGAGTTTGAGACTAGACTGGCCAACATGTGAAACCCTGTCTCTACTAAAAATATAAAAATTAGCTGGGTGTGGTGGTGTGCACCTATAGTCCCAGCTACTTGGGAGGCTGAGACACAAGAATAGCTTGAACCTGGGAAGCGGAGGTTGCAACGAGCTGAGATTGAGCCACTGCACTCCAGCTTGGGTGATAGAGTGAGACTCTGTCTGAAAAAACAAAATTGTCCTCCTCCCTGATGCAGCTCTCATGACTCTTCAGGGTGATTTCTCCAGCTGCAATATTGGAATTATTAACAGGAAAGACTTTTTAAGCGTGATGCAAAATCCAGAAGTTCAAAAAGTAGATTGATGGAGTTTTCTTTCTATACATTTGTAACTCCTGTCATGCAACCTATGTGATATATGTCAGACTAATTTCTTTCATATATAAAGAGCCCCTGCAAATCATTAATACTGCAAAACAATCTGATGGAAAAATACTGAAAGAACTTTAGTAGACGATTGGCAAAAAGCAAACAAATTACTTTTAAAATAGATTCTCAATATGTTTGTAATAAGGAAAATGCAAATGGCAATGGGGGAATGGAAAAATGGACCTTGTAGATGTGATATGTGTGAGTGGTCAGTTAGTGCATCCACTTTGCAAAACAAATTGGGGATTTGTGTCGAACTTGACATGATTCATACTCTTTAACCTGGCAGTTCCACTTTAGCACTTTAGCTTTTGAGGTGCTTACAGAAATTCACAAAATATGATTTTTTTTGGCTTTGTTTAGGACAGTGATTAACTGGAAATGATCTAACTTACATTTGTAGATTAAATAAAATGTCAAATATTCTTACAATGCAATGCCATGCAGCCACTAAAAGAAAAAAGCAGATCTATCTATCTGCAGACATGAAATGATCTCTAAGATGCATCTTTAATTAAAAAAAGAAAAGTACAGGCTGGACGTGGTGGCTCACACCTGTAATCCCAGCACTTTGGGAGGCTGAGGCGGGTGGATCACCTGAGGTCAGGAGTTGGAGACCAGCCTGGACAACATGGTGAAAACCCGTTTCTACTAAAAATATAAAAATTAACCAGGCGTGGTGGCACATGTCTGTAATCTCAGCTACTCGGGAGGCTGAGGCAGGAGAATCGCTTGAGCCTGGGAGGTGGAGGTTGCAGTGAGCCAAGATTGTGCCATTGCACTCCAGCCTGGGCAACAGAGAGTGACTCTGTCTCAAAAAAAAAGTGTACAGAGCGGTGTGCCCAGTATATTACCACTCATTAATGGAAAATGCTATTGCTTTTTTGAAGGAAAAATGGTAGTGATAGGGTGCACTGCACTTTTGTACTGCCGATTTTTCTTTTAAACAATATATGTGATTCACCTATTTAAAAAAAAATTGGTATTAATTTTATAATAATATAGTGAATGATGTAAATCTATATTGTTTATATATGTAAATGTATTTCTATAACTACATAAAATAATTTGTCATTATATTATACACTGTACCTATAACAGGACATAACTTGGCTATGTTATGTTACAGGCTATGGTTATAGTATGACATAGAGCTGTGGCTAATATTAAATACCATAGCCATAGTCATGTCATATTTTAGGTACATATATGTTAATAATAACATAAATACATAACAACAGTTATGTAAATATTTACATTTATATTCTAAACAGATAAAAACTGGAAGAAAATACAATGAAAAGTTAATTTTGATTTGCTCTGGGTGGTGAAACTGTAAGTAGCTTTTTTTTAAATGTTTTTGTATGTATATGTTTTAAAATTTGAATTGTAATTATTTGTGTATATGTGAGTATATATATATATGTATGTATGCATGTGTGTGTACACATATAATCAGCATAGATTATGTAGGCTGTTTAGTTTTCATGTTTAGTTTTCTTACTTCTGCCTGTTTTTAAAAAAACTAATAATATAATTATACTTAATTACATAAATACACTGTTACATTTCTATTGACAAAGCAATTTCATATTAATTATTTCCTCTGGGTGCCCCATTGCTCTGGAGGTAGCCAGAATGTACCTTAACACTACCATTTTACAGATGAGTAAACTGAGGTTCGATCCAGTTCAATGGAAGGGTATGAGTCACAGCCAGGGACTGTTGGCCAGCTTGGTTTTAGGTTGTTGATCGACTGGGTTCCAGGGAGCAGTAAGGACTCTGGAGATCTGGAGACTGCCAGCCTCTCATTCCACATGTGCCCTGTTGCAAGGCCCTCCAAGGAGCCCTGCCATTTCCAGGAGTACTGGGAGGAGGATAAAGGGATGCCCACAGTGGGCACATTAAGGATCTGTTGCTTTTTTCTCCTCTCCCACTGCATTAATGTAGTTTTTAAAAATCATCATCGTAGATTGGGAAATACATGAATGTATTGCATGGGAGTGTAATGAAAAAGAACACACCAGTCTTTTTAAAAATTCTTTGTTGCATAGTTTTTTATCTTCTTTTTGTAAACTGAAAGAAAAGTCTCGAGTCTCTGAAACAGCTTCCCATTGGACCTGTGCAGGTCCCATTTACGTGTAATTCTTGAACTGGTGGTTGAGCCTGCGTTTTGGCATTTACCCTTCCCAAATGCCTCCAGCAGGAAGCTTCATCTCTAACCTCCAATAACGTGACTCTCGTGCTCAAAGCTGTCTGCTGGCTTGCATCTCACTGGGTGTAAAAGCCGAAGTCCTTGCCATGACCTTCGAGCTCCTGCGTGATCTCCCCCACCTCCGCCTCCCTCTGATTTGATCATTCTGCTCCAAACACATGTCCCCCCTGCTCTTCCTGAACACGCCGAGCAGGCTCTGCCCCAGGCTTTGAACTTGCTTTTCCCTCTACTTGGATCTCTTTTCCCCCAGAGGGACATGTGGCTTCTTCCCTTGCTTCTTTTTGTCCTTACTGAAACCTCCCCTATTGTATGAGTGCTTTCTTAACCTCCGTGTGCACAATACTAACACACCACACCACCTTGAGACTCCACAGGACTCCATATTTCCTTTCGTGATTTATTTTTTCCCATAGTGTGTAATCCCCATGTGGCATGGTAGATATTATCTCCCGCCCCACCAAAGGCTGGACTGGAAACCTCACGAGGACAGGGATGGTATCTTCTGTGTTCATTGCCAGCATGCAGGATTGTACAGAGGATGGAGGTAGTCAGGGATGCCAAATTCATTTGAAATTATTTGGTGCTGTGCCAGAAGGAGTGATTATTCTCACTATTCGGCTTCCTCTGACCTCTGAACTCCTGCTGGAATGATCTGGACTGCTCAGTTTGGCATTTTAATTATATACTGTCTCATGTTACGACTTAAAGGGTTCTAATTTTACATATTTGCTTATATGGTAAACATGCATTCAGCTTCACCTTTGTATACCAAGCGCCTCAGAAACCTGAATTCAGTCCTTAAGACCAAAGAACAGATAACAGGCTGATAGCAGGCTGATTTTGTTTTTTTATCTTCCACTTCATGCCTAGGACAGTGCGAGTAAAGAGTCAGCCCTCAAGAAAACAGAACAAAAAAGCAAGTCACTGGGCTGTGCACATTTAGTAAGCTCCACTGGTACCAAATGCTTGTAGGTTAATGAATTAGGAACATCAGTTTTCTTGGTGCAAATATGCTCCCAGCTTAGTTAAGAGGTTCTTCAGTTTGAATTTGTTTGGATGAAAACAAGATGGTTCCAAATTTCTGTGTAAATCTGAAACCAGACAAGTTTCACACAGTTGCACATTTCAAAAAAAAAAAGTTCTGCTCCCGTTTGGTAAGTATTCTGTGTATCTGAAAGAAGAAGAAGAAGAAAAAAAAAAAAAAAAACCCTTGTAGTTTCCAATTGCAAAATGAGTCTTTATTTCCTCTCCAAAACCCTTTATGTGCCGTGAGTTGGTGAGTATAAACCGGCTTCCTGGTGTGTGTGTGCAGCCCTAGGATGACACAAGTCACGTTTGTGACATGTCGGCTCTGGGAAATGCTGTGGAACCTGTCAGAACAATCCGCTCCACATAAATACAAAATGCTCCTTCTCACCCATGTTGCCACGAACCTTTATTCAGGTCTTCAAACCCAGCTAGGCCTATATGAACAGCGTATGTTCGGAGCTTCTCTTATACACACAAACACACACACACATACACACATATCTTTATCTGTCTGTCATTCTCTGCGTTAACTACATTCTTAAAACCTGGAGGTATGCCAATCTTTTTTTTTTTTTCAAAGAGGAAAAAAATCAAAAGTTTTGGTAATTGAAATTCATGACAAATTACAGACAGTTTTTTTCTTTCTTTTTTAGAACAACGTGTTCTTAGAAAAGTGTCTACTTACTGAAATGAAAAAGCGTGGAAGCTGTGTGCACCGGTGGACGTGGTTTGGTGACTCATGGCTGCCCTGGGCTGACAAGGACCAGTGTTTGACCTCTATGTCATGGGAAGAGGAGTGTTGGATGTTAGGTGGTGGTGTGGTATCAGAGAAAATCGCTGGGTTTTTTGTTTTGCACCTGTGTTCTTTTGCTGTAAGCAAGGTGGGCCCAGGTAAAGCTGGTATAGGCGAACAAGGGGTCCCCGGGTTTAATTGATTAATTATTCCAGTAGTACCATATATTCTGTTCACAGCCAAATGGGGTGGCCCCCTCCAATTTATCCCTCAGGCAGATTTCAAGAAAACGCTGCAGTCCAATATAATTGATGATTACATATCCGAGAAAAGGTTTTCGTGTTTTTATTTTGTTCAAGTGTTTGCTTTAGGACTGATTATTACCATTGCTTTTAATAAACTCGTTTGATAAATTTTCTCTCCAGAAGAGACTTTTTTTGTTGTTGTTTGCAAGGCCACACAAAGAATATAACTTTGGTTTATTAATGGAAACCTTCTAGCTACTGGTTAATTCATTACTGCACAGTACAATTTTAAAAGTCACCGACAATGTGGTTCTTTGTCTTTAATTTCTTTGCATGTGTGACTGTGTGTGCATATGTCAGCACCTTTTTACCTTAAAGAGATATGCGAATCCCCATGAATTATTATACTTTCACTTGCTTTTGTGCCCACTTAAATTTATAGGTAAATATGTGTAAATTTGGATAAAATATACTTTCTCCACTGTTCGAATTTCTTTCCTCAGAACTTTCTTAAGACTACAGCAGAGATGCTGGGGGCGCTGGGATCTGGGTGACAGAATTGAGGCATGTACCTTGGGTGCAAAATTTACTGGAGTGCCAGAAAGCCAGTAATTAAGAAAAATGATAATTTGATGCAACGTTTAAAAAAAAAAAAATGAATGCACCAAAATTCACAATGAACAAAATAGTCAAATTTTAAATAAAGGCAGGATCTGATCCTGTCCACTGATTTTTAAAAGAGTGAGATGTATGTGCAGGCTTCTGATATCTCAAAGACAATTTTGGGAAACATCTTGCAAAGAATCTGTCATCACGGATTTTTATTTTAGGAGAAGATGTTACCTATCACCACAGGGGTAAGTTCTGACAAGCGAATTTCTCCCCCTTTGTTCTTGCGGTTACCCCATAGAAGCTTAAGCATTCCTAGACAAAACTGTTTTCCAGTCCTGGACAAATACTTTTATTTCTAAAAGCATCTCGCAGGGGAGCTAGGGAGTAACACACTGCTCAAAGACGCTCTTTATAAAGGGACTTTTTGTGTTGTTGCTGGATTTTGATAGCAACTTTTGAGTAGGGCCGAGCAGCCTTTGCAGGAATGGGTGGATGGCGGCTAAGGTCATTGTCAAGGACTTGGGATCAATTAGTATGCAGATCAGAGCCAAGGAGTTCAAAGGTATTGTTCCAATTCAATCACATTAGCCAGGGCAGAGATGAACAAACAGCACGACCTTAATCACCAAGCCTTACCCATTCACTGGGTATGTGTGTGTGTGAGAGAGAGACGTACTAGGGTCTGGCCAACTGTGTGAAGGTGTGAGGAAGCTGACCCCCAAGCGTTATTATTTATAAAATGTAATACGTACATTTCCTTCCGTGTGTATCTGAGGGAGGATTTAATTGAAGGTGAACAACTGGCTCTGTATTTCAACGCATGCCTTCACACACTCCCAGACACACTAAAATGCCTTGCAAAAAACACAAAATCTCACTAGTATAATGCCAAGGTAAGTTCTTTTTCCTCTTACTCGGAGACAAGGCTACTCAAAATGTGCACAATTCTTTCAAGTCCCCCAAGTGAGAGGACTTGAAATTCCACATTCTAAAATACAATCTCTGCAGTCTAAATATACCTTTCAACTGTGTGGTTAGAGCTATCATGGAGATAAATGAGGAAATTCTGAATTTTTAAAACATCACAGGAAGAAGGATTTTTCCCCCTTCTGTCTCCTCAAAGAAAACCCAATTATTTTCCTGATTTGCCAATGTTATGCATTGGAATGTGGGCAAACCAATAGCCACTACGCATTGCCTGTGTCCTTAAAACATACAGCACGGAAGGGTAGGGACACAGATGCATAGTGTAAATATGCAGGTTCCATCTATAATTATATCTACAGCACACATGAGATACTTTTATGGTTTGGGTGGAAATGAGGAACGACACGGGGATTAGCCTTTGACAAAATGTGACATTTAAACAGGTTCACCTGGTTCTGAAACCCTTTGCCCTCCGAGTCGCTGTTTATCTGCGTTTGCATGTAAGTTTGCTGCATCAATTTGGATAAACATTTGCTAAACCCAACAATGACTTCTATTGGAGTGGATTACCCCGGGAAGCTGTAGGCTGCACTGAGGGAGAACGCCGCCTCGGTATCTTCATTTCCATCTAAAATCAAACATGATCCGGTAACTAAGGTTTTCCGAATCCAGTCTCTGCCCCCACCTCCGGCCCTGGGAAGACGGTTAATCATAGCTGGCGAAGATGAAAGACGCGCAGGGAAACGCAACTCTAGCAGGCAAAGCTGCACCCCAGGGGGTCATGAATGCTGGGGGAGGAACCATGATTCCTTGATGCAATAACATATTGAGACACTTTGGCTTTACACTCGCTATCAAGTAAATATAGGACATCTCACCCATGAAGGGTGATTATTGCTCCTGAAAGGAGGAAATGACTTATTAAGGTCTTGTTCAGGAGCAAAAGAAAGATAAGAATCATTATTGATAGAGAGAAACAATCTGGGATTTTCCCTATAAAAATATATTTCCCCTTAAGACTATTTTGGCAGTGTGGTTATTATTATTATCGTTATTATTCATATTGGTCTCAAATTGACTGTGCTTTCAAAGCAGTTCTAATAAGTGGAGGTTTCAAAAGATAACTTTTCCCATTGCATCTCCCGTCATACATTGTTAGTAGCACTTTTATCTGTAATGCAATTAAAGACATTTTAAAATGTAAATCTGTTACCCAGTCCCATAAAAATATCCATTCACTGCTTGGTATTTTATTTGAAAATATTAAGCCACTAAAACAAAACAAAACAAAACACACAATCCTTAAAACCAAACGTTTACCCAATTATTCACAGAGGTATCATTTCTCCTTTGATCCTACTATTGTTTTCCCTGAATTTTGGTTCAAGACAGACATTTTCGTCTTCTTTTCTCTTTCCCCTAAACAAGGTCATAGATTTTTTTCCCCCTAAATGAAGACCAGAGCCCCCCAGTGCAAGATTAAGTAAGTCCTTACAGTGTTATAAAAGTGAGTGCTTCTTTCCTATAATAAAAGGTGTTTAAAAGGTTCGCTACAGCTTTAAACAGAATTACAATTTACTTCTTTCAAGTGTCCAGGCCATAAATTCTTCTCAATTCCCTCTCTCTCTCCTTGTCGGAATTAATGAGATCAGATCTGATCAGGGCGCTGATGTGTTCAGCGCCAAATCACACAACAGCGCGCGCACCGTAATGGAATTTGCATCTAATGCATACATAAATCAAACATCTTTCTGGACATTTTCATATGCATAATGTCATTTCATCCAGTTCTCTCTGTGCAGAGGGGGAGATTTTTCTCTCTGCGAGAATGACTTTCTTTAATGCTTTCATTTTATTTTCGCTGACTGCAGTCCGGGAGAATGCGCTCGGTCGGAGAATCTTTCGGGGCGCGGTTGACAGTTCCTTTTCCAAGAGGGGTCCTTCACATTTATCATGCCTCTTCCTCGGGGGCTTTGTTATGCAAATGTGGCTGAAATTGATAATTCCAAAGTGCTTCATTTCGGCTCCTCGGCGGTTGGAGATGGTAGATAAAAAGAAACTGACAAGACACACTGATTGCCCTCAATGCATGTAACTCTCTTGCTAACAAGGCTGGATATTGTTAAAAATTCCTATTGTTATGAGGGTGGCGCTCCCATTATGCAGGCCTTGCAAATTTCCGATTTGAATATTAACCCTTTAATCACCCCACTCCTCAGCCCCCTCCAAAAAAAAAAAAATTGCCATCAAATGGCTTCAGAACCCCAAACATCAAATTATTCTTCTATTATAGTGAACAGCTGGGGTACATTGAAAACACTTCATTAATCATTTGTTCCCAAGGTAAACCTTACATTTATTTTCAAATACAAAGAAAAGGGGTTATCTTAAGCAAAGGGGAGCCTCCCCCAAGTTCTAAGTAAAGATGTTGGAACCGCGTCACCCTGAGTTTTCACAAAGGGCTGGAAATTAATAATTGAGAACAACAGTTTGTAAAAGGAACCTGGCCTTTCCCCCAGCCCCTCCTCCTCATCTGTAAATGGAAAGATCAGTATTTTCACTTGGCCATGCTTCTGCTTTCCTGTTCAGACCAAAGAAGGCCTCAGGGAGGGGATATGTGTCTTCTGTCACCAGAGTTAAGTTTATTTTACCTGTTTGACCAGGCGAAGGGGGAAAAAAAAATCTCCCAGTGCCCTTCTCTTAGTAGAGAGGGGATGCAGAAATCTGAATACCATTTCCAAGGAAGAATTGCAAATTGAGGCAGCTCTGGGCATTAGCATAGCAATTAGGTGCCGGCAGCAAACTGGGATTGTAAGGAGGTGCTGCAGGCCTTGGGCTGTGGCTGCTACCCGGGTCAAGATGCCTGCTCAGAGGAACGGGGTATTTCTGCACAGAATCAAGGCCTGGCCTTGCAAATACCAAGACCAGAATCTGGACTGGAAGGCCTCCCTTTTCCAAACATACACATGCACAATTACAATTTCCCAGAAAGTGATCAGACCCATTCATGGCATCTCCGAATGAAAAACAGAAACTTAACAGGAATTCGCCTGTCAGCTAATTAGAATTTGGCGACCAGAATTTCTTAGCAGCTTTCTCATGGTGGCTGCATCTCCAGAAATGTCCACCAGGTAATTGACCTCACTGTTAAACCTTGGAACCATTTAGAATTATGTTTTCATTTGAAAATGTTGCTAGGTTAGGGAAAGAAAACGTGCAGGTTGGTGAATTAGGCTTAATGTTGTTTTCTCTCAAATGAAGCTCCTGAGCCTGGAAAAGAAAGCATCACCAGGCTTAGAGGCTAGAATTGCCTTGCTGGTGCGCTGTGCCCGACGCCCATCAGAGGCTGCATCAAAGGGCTTCACCGTCTCAGTTGTGCAGCCGCGCAGAGCAGTACCTGCCAAATTATGGCAAATAAAAGGGGCGCCAGATCCAACAGGCCCCTCTCACTTGCTGCTCTAAAGAGGTGGTGCTCTGTCTGGCTGTTTGTGAAGTACTGCCTGCCTTCCGTCCACACGCTTGGGGCTGTCGTCCAGACACATGTGGAAACACTACGGAGGGGCACGCAGACAGGGACATTGCAAATGTTCTCAGGGACAACAAAGCCGCGCGCAGACCCTCTGCACACACGACCCAGGTGACTGCTGAGGAGACCTGGTCTCTCTCCTTGGCAGCCTTCACCTGCAGGTCAGTGCAGGTGTGAAGGCAAATTACACCACTCTAAAAGATTGTTTACAAATGCATTGTTTTGTGTAGAAGCTGATTTTGATAAAGTGGTGAAGTTAAGAGATCATTCTCATATATATAGTGTCCATTGGACCCACCAACTTGTCTCCTGTCTTCACCACGTGTTTTTGATATTTTACACTAGCTGCTGATATCAGGAGCTCGGCCCCACATTTTCATAATTAAGACTGCAGCCCGCACTCCCTAAACTTAGTGTGAGTCATTAAATCAGCAGGTTATAGTCAAAGTTGCAATCAAAACAATGCTTATTCATTAATATCTGTTATGCTAATCAGCACCGATAATTGCGAAGGTAGCTAAGCGCTTACCCCTCACCTGAAGAATCAACTAGCTTTTAGAAGCTTACTCTCTCCTAGGAAAAGAGAAGCCTTATCTTTAGTTCACAAGAAGCTTTTAGGATGCAAGATTTAAAGATGTGCCTCTATGCATTTAATGTCTATTTTATTTTCAATTACACTTTGTGGTGAATCTGAATACCTAATGTTATCTATAGATTGCGTGATATCTCTGGGCACTTGAAAGTGAGTTTTTCTGAGTCTATTTGGTTTGTGAGTATTTTTTTTTTTTTCATCTACTGGCAGAATGGTGCCCCCCCACTCTCCACCCCAGGTTCTTCTTAAAAAGAAAACTTGGTAGTTTGCTCCCATCCGTGCATTGACTATTGCTCAGCAGGCACTGGGTTGTAGTGATCTAGGGAAGGGGGTGTGGGCACAGGCCAGGATGTGGGCATCCCGGGTCTTCACAGCCTCTGCCAGGATGAGGGGCCCGGGACTTTGTGTGTACAGAGGAAAGGTGTAGGAATGCCCGTGCTCGCTGGCATTTAATTTACCAGTTGCCTCTGTGCTAGGGCTTTGGCAGATTCTACTGGAATCTGAAAGACAGCCTGTCATACCGAGGGCCTGCTGCCGACTGCTGAAATTGAGAAACTTGGCAGATATGCAAACAGTAACTGGGTTTGAGTTGTTTTGATTACAAGTTAAACAGAGAGTCATTGGCAGGGCCAACGTATATCTGCCGAGGTTCTCACTCTCTCTCTCTCTCTCTTCTCCCCTTTCTTTTTCTTCTTTCATTTTCTTTCTTCCTCTTGGCCAAATGCGTGAAAGTAACTGGTAATTTCTGCAGAATCCAGTAACACTTTGGCTTTGCAGAGCTGGGATATTGTGGGAGAAGAAGAAAGGGTCAGTTTCTGTCCCTTTGGACTTACTTTATATTGTGTTGAAAATGAGATTGGCCATATAAAATTTAGCCCTGAATTCCAAGCCTTCAACACGTTCAAAATTTCCCCTCTAGGTGACATTTTCAAGGACAGAGCCCCATTATTCTTTCTAAATTTTACATTATTTAGAGATGCATATGGAAAAACATGCATAAAGAGAACATTTGAGAAAGTCTTTTAAAAATAAGTCATACTTCCAATATTTGCCCAGAGAGAAACAGAAAGAGAGAAGGTCCGCTTTAGCTGCACTGTTTCTCTTTGGTTTGATCCAGGTTTGGGCCCTCAGCATGTGTCTGCCTAGTTGCACCATGCATGTTTGGGACGGTGAGCATTTACTCTTATCGGATGTCTTGCCTCCCTGGTGACTGTGTGTAGGGGAAAAAAAGAAATCAAGAAAAGAAAAGTAAGAAATCTCAACTGACATCACACAGGTGAATTAAAGGCCTTTAACCACATTTCCCCATTGTCAAAGGCCCCTTTCCATTTCAGCCATGGGTTTGCACAATGCTCTGTTCTGGACTGAGCTGCTCTTGCAGTTTTAAGGTGAAATTTGTCAATTTTGGAAAGAGGGCAAGGACAACATCTAATTGTTGCTGCCATTGTCTTAAACTGGCTGCTGGAGGCAGATTTCCAAGAGGCTGTTTCACGTGGCAACAAACACATTTGATTTATAGAAATAAGACTCTTTTCTTTTCCCCACAAGTAGAAAGCTGAAACTCTGAACACCGTGACAGAGTTCTTGGAAAGAGCCCAAATATATCAAATCAGACTTAAAAAAAAAATCCACCAATTTGACCATAAAATACTTTATTGAAAATGTAAAAAAAAAAAAAAGGTCCAAAAAAACACACCACCTCACTGGGCTCAATAATGTGTCTCTAAAGAAACCGAGTTCTGAAAGGGCCTCATTTGGACAAAGTTAATTACCGCACAATAATTGCATTTTAAATTCAGTTTCTTTCTAGATGCAGTGAATTTTAAAGCTCATGATTAGGGAAAAAAGTAAGTTCCTCTGCCTACAACTTGTTAATTGCCTTTGTCAAAAACTGATGTCCCAAGACTTCCTCTCCCCTTGAAGAAATTAAACTTCTGAGTTGGTGGCAACACAGTCTCTGCAGACAGGGATGAGTTTGCAGCTTCTGGTCTGAAGAGCTCAGCACTGCACATGGCCACGAGGCCAGGTGGACTCCCAGCATCATGCTAGAGCCCCGCTCACGTGCCGCATGGACTGGGGACAGAAAGGCAAAGGACAATCACTTTAGTTGAGCGTGTCCTCTTAGTCACTCTTTTCTACATGAACTCTGGTTTCATTCTCCTCGGAAACCTATGCATTGATGCTCCTGTTTTTGTGGGTTTTTTTAAACTATTTTTATTTTGGAAAAACATATAACCAAATTGCCATCTTAACCATTTTTAAGTGTACAACTTGGTGTTATTAAGTAAATTTATAATGTTGTATAACTAGCTCCAAAATTTGTACCTAGCTCCAAAATTTTCCATCACCCCAAACAGAAATTGTACATCTTATTAAGCAGTAACTCCCTAGTCTCCCTTCCCTTCAGCCTCTGGTGGCCTCTGGTCTCGCTTCTGTCTCTGTGAATTTGCCTGTACTTCATGGTGAATGGAATCACACAACTGTGTTCTTTGGGTCTGGCTTATTTTACTTAGCATATTTTCAGGTTTCAAACACGTCATTGCCTATGTCAGAATTCCGCTTGTTGCTGAGTGACATTCCATTGCACAGTAGACTGTCTTTTGTTTATCTGTTCACCAGCTGATGGGTACTTGAACTGCGCTTATCTTTTGGCTACTGTGCTGCTATGAACATTGGTGTACAAGCGTCCGCTTGGGTCTCTGTTTTCAACTCTATGGGGTCTATTCAGAGGAGTGGAATTTCTGGGTCCTGTGTTTAACTTTTTGAGGAATGTGAGATTTTATTTACAGAAAAGGGCACTGGGGCTCAGACAAGTTCAATAACTGGTCTATTCTGTATAAGTAGCCAGTTGGAGAACTAAGATGTTGAGCCAGAGTGTGAACTCAGTATCTGTTTTCCATTCTGCTTGCTTCCCAAAGTTAAAACCTTCCTTCCTGACCCTGGAGAGGACACCTGTCAGCTGTAAGGTGAAAAGCTGACCCTTGAGCCTGCTGTCCTGTGACAGCTGCATCAATGGTCTATAAATCACTTCCCCTCCATACTTTCTAGCTCCATTTGGGCAAACTATGGGGCCTCCTTGAACCTCCAGTCATCTGCAACAGGGGTAAGAGGATGTCCTGCTGATATGGTGGTATCTGTATATTACATACAGACTCAGTCACATGCACTGAGTTTTAAATAAGTAGCATGTGGCCGGGCGTGGTGGCTCACGTCTGTAATTCCAGCACTTTGGGAGGCCGAGGCGGGCGGATCACGAGGTCAGGAGATCAAGATCATCCTGGCTAACATGGTGAAACCACGTCTCTAGTAAAAATACAAAAATTAGCCAGGCGAGGTGGCATGAGCCTATAGTCCCAGCCACTCAGGAGGCTGAGGCAGGAGAATCGCTTGAACCCAGGAGGCGGAGTTTGCAGTGAGCCGAGACTGTGCCGCTCTATTCCAGCCTGGATAACGAGAGCAAAAAATAAATAAAAATAAATGATTGGGGATTTCCAGTCCTCACTGTTGACTCCTTTTTCTAGGTCCCTGATGAAACTCTTCTTTCTTTTCTTTTTTTGAGATGGAGTCTGGCTCTGTCGCCTAGGCAGGAGTGCAGTGGCTCCATCTCAGCACACTGCAACCTCTGCCTCCCGGGTTCAAGTGATTCTCCTGCCTCAGCCTCCCAGGTAGCTAGGATTACAGGTGCCCACCACTACGACTGCTAGCTTTTGTACTTTTAGTAGAGACGGGGTTTCACCATGTTGGCCAGGCTGGTCTCGAACTCCTGACCTCGGATGCTCTGCCCACCTTGGCCTCCCAAAGTGCTGGGATTACAGGTGTCAGCCACCACACCCGGCCTGAAACTCTTCTCTCTAATGAGCACAAATCCCAGAGGCTCCTGAAAACATCCACTGTTCTATTCTTGTCTGTTTCTTATCTGTTTTCTGTGTGTGGAGCTGAAGAGATCTTTAGAATTGTGAGTCGGTGTATATGAACAACTAGAGAGTGTGCACTTTATAACAAATGTCCTAAATGCTTAAAAGTTATTCTGTACTGATTGAACATGGAAAGCAACCAGGGAGATTAATGTTATGGGCTCTTTTTATGGGGGTAACATTTCAAAAGCCTGCCTTTGGATTGGTTTCATTAGATTTCATTGGTACCTTTGTCTTAATCACTCACTGATTTAAGGTAGAAATTTAATTTAATTTAAAACATTTTTTTGCTCTAATTTCTTATGAAATTAATCTGTTCTTTCAGTTCAGGAGTTCGTACAATGGCTATTTTATCATTTTAAAATCTGTTAACCAAAGTAAAACATTTTAATTTTCCATTTCACATGTTGAAAATCAGTATGAGAAAACAAGTACCGAAATTGTATTTGTTTGGAAACCAACTCATTCTTTTCAGAAAGTAACATTAAACACAGCCAATTTTCACACGATGTGATTATTAAAACTTAAGAATCATTTGAAGTTGGCTTTCCCCTGGGATGCTGAGGACTTTTCCGTTTTTCAAGACTAAAAGCCTCTGTTAAAGGTAAACTTCCTTTAATCAGTGAAAGCATCTTTGTTACATAACAAATTCAAATCTTTCTTTTTTTAGGCTTGTAATTTGTTTTTCCCACTTCATTTTTATTACTATTTGTTTCCCCAATCCATTTTCTCTATGTCTCTTGCTCAAACCATAATGAATTTCCAGCTTCCTTCCAACTTACCCTGGATTACTTAGGGCTTTCTCAGTTTTAATGCTGAAAGCCTCAAGCCCAGGAACCCCCTGAATCCCAGGTAAAGTGGGACAGCAGCCTTTCTACTCCTTGACCCTTCTTTCAAACCCTTAAACATACAAATAATTGCTCCAAGATTCATTAGTAAGCAGGTCTTACTAATACGCCAGTGGACTGGTTAAGCTGTCTATGAGTGAAAAACATTAGTTCAACCATGCAGTCCGAGTTTATCATTCCGGCTCTGATATATTAATAACAGTGAGGACTTCGTGTTATTGATTTGACCGAAGGGCTGTGTTTGGCTGTGTTTGTGTACTTTTCTTTGGGCATATTCACAATGTGCATAATAAAGCAAATGCATTGTAATAGGCTTGTACCATAGTGTATTGTGTGTCAGGTGCAATTCCTGCATTAGGAAAACACATTACTAAATGCCTGAGCAAGACACTGGGTGGAAACAAACCTGTGTGCAGTTGGAAATACCACACTAAGTCTCAACATCCTGGTTGTTTCACACTTTTCCTTTTTTCTTTAAATATGCCAAAGAGGCTAGTCTGTATTATGGACTAATGGCCTGCAAAATTGCTTTTTGCAAAATGAAGCCCTTTAAAGCTTCATAAATTCATATACAGAGTCATTTGAAATATACCAATGTTTACATGTCTATCAATTTACTTGTTACAGGCTTTGTGAAGACTATTTACCAAGAGTGTTAAATTTCTCCCCTTTAAAATGCTAAAACATTTTGATTTGAAAAGTGGCTTCCTAATCATGAAAATTTTAAAATCTTTGATCTGCTCAGGCTCCCGCAATAAAGAAGTACACTGGGAGAAAAAGACAGACAGATACAAAGTGAGAAAGAATGATTATTTCCTTAGTGGCAATAAAACCGCATGAATTAGGGGTACGTACATTCTGAGTGATTTATAACACTTGAAATTTATTTAAAAAATGGTTTCATGTAAGAAAATAACAAAAGCTGGTTGTTATTCATAGAATGGATAAAAGAGCATGAATCTAAATTTGGTTCCGAACAGCTGTCTCTTAAAAGGATCTTATTATACCATTTATTTAAATTATTTTTTAAAATTTTTCTTTTAGACAGTGCACTTAATCCTGCAAAGTGGCGGTATATATTTGTTTATATTTTAACTTCATCAGCATTCCCCTCCTTCTCAGTTTCTCTGTTGGTGTAACTCTTGGTCTCAACTTATCAAGAAGGCATTTAATAACTACACTTATTTTTCACTTGTCTTATGTAATTTACTCTTTGTAACAAGTTCAAAGACCATCGATTGAAGAGGGGTTTGTTAATCGGAGGCTAAAGATACCTTGTAAATTGCATAAACTTAGCAATTATATATTTTTCCTCAGATGAAAAAAAATCAGAATTTATTAGAAAACAGCCTAAATGGATGTCACCTTTGGTTTTAAAAGCATTAAGAATGACTTTAATGCCTCTCCAGCTCCTTTAACATTTACGTACACATGTAGGATAAACAGTTAGAAAGCAACAGAGCACCTTGTTGTTATATTAATAAAATATACTTTAATCATCATGATTAGAAAGAAAAGCAATACACCACATTTGGAATATAAGCTCATTTAGAGCAGAGGGCAATATAGTTTTATAAATTAAAAACCAAATCAAATAATTCAATTAATTTCAAGATACCAACTTAGATTCAAAAGCCAAATGTCACCGACAGCTATAGAGAGAACACTTCTGATGGGCTACATGTGGTTCACAAGGACAGTCGACAGCATCCTCTGTATGGGTCTTTGACCCCATGCGGTGACACTCCTGAAGCTTGTCTGAGTTTGCACCTATTGCATGGGAACGGTAGCTCAAACTTGACCATGGGTATATTACGCGTACTCAGCAATCTCTAATTTCTCCTAAGGAGGCAGCCAGGCATAGAAGGAGGTGCTAGGGTTTGGAACTGCACAAGACCTGAGTAACCACAGGGCCTGAAGGACTCAATTTGTTTAGGACTCTTCTCATCTATAAAATGGGACTGATTTTAGAGTGGGTCCAAGAGATGCATGTCCATGTGAATTATGAGAACATAGGTGGTTCCATATGAAATATGAAAGTTCACCATGTCTTAATTTGAAATCATGCCAATCAGAATACAGATGAAGTGAAGGATTTCGACTTTGTCCTGTCAAGAGAATTGTACATTGTATGGATGTCACAGCTACATTGCACTTCCTTCTTAGTCTGGACAAATGACATGCCTGCCACCTTTGTCAGGATTACCTACATCATGTGAGTTTTGAACCTGGTAAGTTCATCAGGAATGAGGACCTTCAGAGATCTTTTTGGGAAATCGGGAACTTCCAGTATTGCCAAGAATGCCTGTGAAATTGTTTGCAGGACACCTGGCACTCCGCAGGGCCTCAGGCACCCAGCGTCTCCATGGATCACCTCAGTATCACTCTTAGGAATCGGTGCTGAGGCTTCCACATGAAAGATGTAGGGTTTCTGTCCTTATCAGGCAAACATAAAATTTGTTTTCTTTCAAAGGATGAGAACATTGCTGTTTATTTAAGGTATGAGCCTAGAAGCAGAGTGTGAAGAATTTCATGCTTTCTGTAGTAAACGAGAATGAATGATTATTTTCTATTTCATTATAGTTTTTTTAATAATTAGAAAATTAAAAGTTTAAATATGAGTGATTTGTTTTCTAAGACCACCAGAGTGTGCACAAAAGAACCAGCGAGTAGGCAAATGTAGGAGGAAAACTGCAAGTTTATTTTGGTCACCTAAGGTGTGGGAAGAGGTCTGTCGGCCTCCAGCAAAGAAGGCCGACAGAGCCCCCCGGTGGGGCTCTCGGACGGAGTTCCCGCAGTCCTGACATCCCGACAGGAGTGGAGGACTGAGGAAGGCCGCGCGTGGCGTGCCTCCGGAGTGGCTTTTCTAGGAGTGGGAGGGCAATAGGCGGGGCCCGGGCCGGCCAGGGG
>NW_016818964.1:6111138-6177930 GCF_001698545.2 Rhinopithecus bieti
GGGGGGGGGGGATGAAGAACCCGGAAGTGCACCATCTTGCCTCCATTCATCCAAACAGTGAGCATTTTCCAAAGTCTAGTTTCTATTAATAACTTATTTTTAAACTGAATAAATGATTTGTCATGCCTTGCACAGAAATTGCACAAATTAAATCAAATTTAATTAGAAAGAATGACAATTTCAGTGTGTTAAAGATAGCTAATTGGGGCTGGGCATGGTGGCTCATGCCTGTAATGCCAGCACTTTGGGAGGTCGAGGTGGGTGGATCATTGAGGTCAGGAGTTCAAGATCAGCCTGGCCAACATCATGAAACCCAGTCTCTACTAAAAATACAAAAATTGGCTGGGTGTGGTGGCACGTGCCTGTAATCCCAGCGATTAGGGAGGCTGAGGCAGGAGAATTGCTTGAACCCAGGAGGCGGAGGTTGCGGTGAGCTGAGACCGCACCACTGCACTCCAGCCTGGGTAAAGAAGCAAGACTGCATCTCAAAAAAAAAAAAAAAAAAAAAAGGAAGAAAAGAAAAGAGGACAGTTAACTGGTGCTATAAGATTAGATCCAGTTGGTTGTAATTTGGGGACAAATATTAAAGATCTAAGATATAGTTTCCAGACTTGAATTTCACAATATAATTTTCATCATCACATATACCAGGACCTGAAAATAATATTGAAATTTCTTGTCTAAAACTCGTGAGGGATGTATATGTACTGATTCTATCTAGATTTCTAGGCTGAAACATACCAAAGCTGAAATTTTCAAGGTTGATTACATTGGAAGCTTGAGGCTGGGTTGGAGCAGGTGAGGGCTTTTAAAACAAAAACAGAGGAAACAAAATTGTAGACACATTTTTGAGAGGATATGTTTTTGTGTCAGTGATGCATGTTTGGAAAGAGAGAGGGAAAAAAGGGACAGAGATAGAGAGGGAGAGGCAATGCTACAGACCTCAAGAATCAAATTATTTTTAAATTTGCACGCTGCAAATATTCTTCATTATAAGAAATGTTTCCGGGCTGTGCCTGATGCCAGTGTGCATTTCTTCTTGTTATTATAACCCTTGTCTTCACCTGTGATATGTTAGATTATCTCGGAATGTTAATGCTTGGAATACCACAGGAAAAATACTTGGAAAGTACTTATAAAGTAAATAAGCTTTAATTAAATATCATTGTCAAGCATTAATCATTATAGTGCTACTCCCTATGGAAATAACGGTGGATATTCAATTTGTTTTGATTACGCATGAGTTTTAACAGAAGCCTGGTTTGCTGTATTCCTCACAACAAGTCTGCTTGCGTCTGAGTCCGGGAGCCGGTAAAGAGAGAGCCTTCTGTTAGGGTTCTGAACAAAAATCGGTTAGTTTTTACTGTGTGCAGGGAAGTGATAAATATTTTGGAAAACAGGAAGAGTATCTCTATACCACACCTCCATCAGATCTAGAGAGAGCTCTGCCTCTGTTGTCCACACTGCCTCATGTACAGGTGCTAATATTTTTATGCTAAGCAGTGAGATTGGGAACTTTTCATCAGAATCTGAAAGAGGCACAAACATGCTGCCAGTTGTCAGTGACAGCTAGAATCTTTTTTGGGGAACTCCTACTCCCTGAATTTCCCAGGTAATTTTTAGGTGAAAATGGCAATCAATTCTAGACAAATTCAGATCACCCCTGCGAATGGCACTTGAGTCTTCCTTTATAAATCCACTCTTTCATCTCCCCCTTACCCAAGGGTGTTTTCTAATAAACATTCCATGCTAAAAAAAAAGCAAAAAACAAACCTCTGAAACCCATTGATAATGGAAGTGAGGGTAGAGTTCAAAGTGTAGCGGTGGGGCAAGGAAAAGGGAATAGCATTTATTCAGCACCTACTACGTGTCATCAGGCACCAGAAGGTGGGAGGTTAAGGGTCTTACATTCAAAGTGACATAGTCGGTAAGTGGTTTCCTAAAGTGACACCTCAACTGTTTTGACTTCAAACTAATGCTCTTTCCTCTAAAGCATTTGTTTTCCTTTACAATGAAGGTTTGTTTTTATAACAATTGAGGTAAATTCAGTGTTTAGCTAGGGAAAAGAAATGATGAAGAATAATGTAAAATTGGTTAAATAACAGAAACTTAAAAGACATACAGGGGATAGCTCTCCAGCTTCCCCGACAGGGCCCCCCTGCACTCTCCTGCCTTCATTTTGTGGAAGTCGACCTCATCCCCAGGTCAGGAGGGCACCTGCTTAGTGATGAGCCCTGTGCTAGGTTCTGGAAAGGAGTGGGGGACGTAGAGATGAACGAGAGCTCTCCTTTTCCTCAAGAAGTCCACACTCTCTCTTTAGTAGAGAAGGATATGCCATTCATTGATTCATTTACTTTTTAAGCATATACTGGATACCAAATATTGTTGCTCCATGGGATTGGGCATAGTTCCTATGTTTAAAGGCAAGTGAAAAAAACATTTGGGTCAGTAGAATATGACAATCAGGTGTGACCCAGGCCTTGAGAGTGGAAAGGATGAGAGTTATGGGGGATCCACCCAGCCGTCTTGGAAGGATGGGGTGGGATAAGGAACACCTCCTGGCTGAGCACAGTGGCGCACACCTATGGTCCCAGGACTTTGGGAGGCTGAGGCAGGTGAATTGCTTAAGACTAGGAGTTTGAGACCAACCTAGGCAACACGGTGAAACCCCGTCTCTACTAAGAATACAAAAATCAGCTGGGTGTGGTGGTGCATGCTTGTAATCCTAGCTACTCGGGTCACTGAGGCAGGAGAATCACTTGAACCAGGAAGACGGAGGTGGCAGTGAGCTGAGATGGCGCCATTGCACTCCAGCCTGGGTGTCAGAGTGAGACTCTGTCTGAAAAAACAAAAAAGAAATACTTCCTGGAAGAAGTGCTTAGGAATTGACCTGATAAGATAAGGAGAACCATAATGACAGGGAGGAGAGAGGTGATTTGGAGTGGTTTGGGAACCCTCCCATAGTTCCAAAAGGCTGAAGTTAGGTATTTTGAGGTTTGAGAGGTACCCAACATACCATCACAGCCCCTGCTGGGGAATGTTTTATGTTATTGTATAGTTTCTGGGGCTGCAGTGAAGCAATTTGGTCTGGAGAGGGGCATGGTCAGTGGTACATTGGAGACCTGTTGTTCCATTGGGGGTTGGAATGGAATGAATTAATGAGCAGTTGCTATGGCTGAATTGTGTCTTTCCCACCAAATGCATATGTTGACGCCCTTAACCCCCAGTGAGTCAGAATGTGAGTGTTTTTGGAGATGGAATCTTTAAAAAACTAATTAAGTTTTGGAAGGCTGAGGTGGATGGATCATGAGGTCAGGAGATTGAGACCATCCTGGCTAACATGGTGAAACCCCGTCTCTACTAAAAATACAAAAAATTAGCCAGGCGTGGTGGTGGGCGCCTGTAGTCCCAGCTACTTGGGAGGCTGAGGCAGGAGAATGGCATGAACCAGGGAGGCGGAGCTTGCAGTGAGCTGAGATCACACCACTGCACTCCAGCCTGGGTGACAGAGCAAGACTCTGTCTCAAAAAAAAGAAAAAAAACAAAACAAAACAACTAATTAAGTTAAAATGAGATTGTTAGAGTGGGCCCTGAGCTGGTATGACTGCTATCTTTAGAAGCAGCGGTGCTTAGGATACGGCCTCACACTGACTGAGGAGCCCCCGTGTGAGGTCACAGCCAGAAGGCAGCACCTACAAGCTAACCCTGCTGACACCTTGACCTCTGACTTCTAGCCTCCAGAACTGACATAATACATTTCTGTGAAGCCACCTAGTGAGTAGTACTTTGTTGTGGTAACCCAAAATAAATACGAGGGTCAATGCAGGGACCCTGGAGTCCAGGTAGGAGTCTTTTGCTGGAGTGGTCCTGATGCAGGATGATGTCGGCCCAGAAGAGAGGGGTGGCAAATGAAACAAGAAGAAGGGAGAGATGTAGGCTGTGGAACAGACAGAAGAGGATGTGGCCAGTGAGTGGATGTAGGTAATGAGGGAGGCAGGAAATCTAAGACGATGCAGGTTTGGGGAAGGGGTGATTTGGGTAACCCCATTCACAGAAGGCAGAATCATGGGCTGATCAATCAGATAACTGATCAAAGGCAGGGAGCAGGAGAATAAAGTCCTGTAGGAGACAAGAAGGAGGATTCAGACATGTGTTGCTTCTAGACCCTGATTCTTTTCAAGGGTAGTCTCTGGACCTTCTTGTCCATTTCCAGCTCCTAGCACATGGACAGTGAGACGGGAGAGGTGAGTCAATGCCCCACTGCCCACCATGCTTTTGTAATGCTCCCTGCTCACCTGTTCCGTGCTTTAGCCTCTGCACCTTCACGTGAAATGTGGACAATGAACTGAAAGGACATTCTGGGCCCCTTTCCTAGAGCCAAGCAAAATCTTCTGTGGTCCCCATGTGTTCATGTGCTCACCACCTGGATTGACAGTGGAATCTCACCTCGTTTTTCCCCATTTGGGGATTGTCTTCCTCTATAATTCTTTCCTATATCAGCAATACAAATACACTCAGAGCGGCTGGGCGCGGTGGCTCAAGCCTGTAATCCCAGCACTTTGGGAGGCCGAGACGGGCGGATCACGAGGTCAGGAGATCGAGACCATCCTGGCTAATACGGTGAAACCCCGTCTCTACTAAAAAATACAAAAAACTAGCCGGGCGACGAGGCGGGCGCCTGTAGTCCCAGCTACTGGGGAGGCTGAGACAGGAGAATGGCGTGAACCTGGGAGGCGGAGCTTGCAGTGAGCTGAGAGCTGGCCACTGCACTCCAGCCTGGGCGGCAGAGGAAGACTCTGTCTCAAAAAAAAAAAAAAAAAAAAAAAAACAAATACACTCAGAGCAAAGTCTGTGGCTATATTTCTGTCATATTTGCAGCAGGCGCAACCCTTGTTAGTTAATTGCAGAACTGAGTTGATTGCCAGAGTTTATCTGGCATTCTTACCAACATTGGTTCATTTCAGTGACCCACTGTTTTTTAGACTTAATCAGAATGGCTTTAAACTTAGCTTCACCGTTCTTCTTAGGGAGCTCTTTATTGTTTCCTCCTTGGAATTCCCGGAGCACTTTGAAAGTTCTCTGTAGCATCCCTCATCTTGTTTTCTGATAAATGGGTGTTTTTCATCTTTCTCTTTTTGAGGACAGAGACCACACTTTCATTTATCCTCCGCTCTTGGCAGAGCAAGAAGACTTCAAAAAGTATTTAATTGAACAGAACTGGATCAACCAAATGAAGCCATATTGTCATGCTTGCCCAGTAGAATTCCAGCTGACACTCTTCTTTCATTGTTGGTTCATTCACTGACACTAAACATATGCTGGGCCCCAGCCAGGCAAGGACAAACAAAATTACATATCATACAGTCCCATCCCTGCCTTCAGCAAGCTTCCAGTCTAGAAGCCCATGAAAACTCTTACTTGAGGTGCATATCAGTCAGCTGCTATAACAAAATACCACCAGGTGGCTTAAACAACAGGTAGTTATTTTTTCACAGTTCTAGAGGCTAGCAGTATGAGATCAAGATGCCAGCAAATTATATTTCTGGTGAGGCCTCTCTTATTGGTATGTAGACTGCCACCTTTCTGTTGTGTTACCAGGTCCTTCCTCTATGTGGTTCTGGAGGAAGAAAGAGAGAAAGAGAGAGAGAGAGTGAGCTGGCTTTCTGCTGTCTCTTTCTTTTCTTGGAAGGCCACCAGTCCTATCAGATTAAGGTCCCACATTTATGACCTTCCTTAGCCTTTATTAGTTCTTTATTGGCTTTATCTCCAAATACAATCACATTGGGGGCCAGAGCTTCAACATATTAATTTTGGAAGTAGGGCAAAATTCGGTCACTAACAATGTGTTTCTCATTCTTCTTCCTGACAACCCATAGAAGTGGATGCTCTTACTGTCTTCTTTTTTGAGACCTGGAAGTTTAAGTTGAGTCCCAGAGCTGTTGGGAGGCAGAGCTGAGCTTCTAACTACAAGGCCAAGACTCATAATTCCTCCTTCCTGCTGAATGCTGCGGGCCCCTGAGTCAATGGGCCATGGTCAAAAGGTTGCAACATCTCTTGTCTATTACTATGTATTTTGTTTAATCAAATGTAATGAGGTTTGTGGAACCAGTAAACTGAAGTTATTTTCAAGTAGGAACTGTATTTAGCACTGTTAATTGAATCAGTCTAGTTAGTTAGAATAGAACAGTGGCTGTTTGCCCCATAATAAGGAAATTGAGTTTCTCAAAAAACAGCTAATTCATGTCCTGTTACACTGTAGATCACACCACAGGCTGAGGACCGAGAGTCCCCCACAGTCTAGCCTCAGCTCTGCCTGGACTGCAGTGTGGCTCTGTGCAAAGTCATGGCATCCTCGGTGTCTTTAGGCCTGATTGGCAGGAGGAGTGACCAAGGGAAACTTGTCTGTCCAGTGGAGCGGGGTGTACATAATTCATTGACTCTTCTCTGGGCCATTCTACAGGTGGGCTATTGTTCTGATTTTACAAATGGAAAAACCAAGTCTCAGAGGGATTAAGTAACCAGATGAGTGAGATTGTGGACATAGAAGCATGTGGACATAGAAGCTTGTTTCTGTATCTCATGTTTTACCCATCTGATAACTGCACCCCAATGTCACCCCTTAGGGGACATTGATACAATAAAAATAGTTGCAAACACTTGTCTACTTCTACGGACATAGAGAGTCTAATTCCCCCATTCTTGAATTTGGCCGGCCTTAGGGACTTACTTGACCTTCAGAATGCAGTAAGCGATGTTCTGGGGCCATGAGAAGCCTTGTTTCTTCTGCCCTGGACTCTTATAACCCAGGTGCCATGTTGCATTTTTTTGAGGTGAGAAACGCTATGTTCTCAAATGGCAGAAGGGCAAAAAGGAGGTAAATTCCCTCTGTCAGGTGTCTTTCTAAGAGCAACTAATCCTACTCATTATGGTGGAGCCTTTGTGACTCAATCACCTCCCAACAGCCATACTTCCCAATATTGTTGCATTGGAGATTAAGTTGCAGCATGAATTTTGGAGAAGACGCTATCATTAAAACCTCAGCAAGTGCCAAGAGGTTCACCAGCTAGCTGTACTTAGATGCGTTTGTGAAGCTTTAGATCCATAGTCCCACGGCCCACCCCTGGAGAATGAGGTTTCCAGGTGGGGACCTGTAGAAAATGACCCTGGAGCTCTGATGGCCAGACACAACCAGGAGCCCCTGGTCTTCTTCCCGCAGCACCTGTCCATCAGTATCCTTTGCAAGTGCCCAGCTCCTCTTGAGGATGGGCACCATTTCTTTAGTAATTTTCCCCTAGCTTGCTGCCCAGCCTAGCACAGTCTGCCATCCTTCCATGGGTGTCTCAGGAATATCTAATAGCTGTCAGGTGAAAGAATGACTGTGTCAATTTCCTTGTTTCCTAAGAGGATCATTTGACCAGGGGTTCTACCTCGCAAGACCCATTATGTTGAGCTGGCATTCTTTAATCTGCTGGGCCCACATGGAAAGTGTCTGTAGGCACCCAGCAGCAGGACATCCTGGTGATGAAGGCAGAGGCTGGTGGGCAGGCACCCTGAGCTCAAGCACTAGCTCCTCGTGAAGGAAAGGGACAGCTTTGGGCAAGTGGGTGACACTCTCCAGGCCTCTGTTTCCTGCTAGGAGAAAAGGGTTTAACAACACTGTCTCCCTCAGGGTGCCATGAGGATTAAGGTAATCCTGCAACACCTGGACAAAGACCACCGTTTAGTAAACTGATGGTAGCAATAGTCTCCACGTTGACACTTCAGAGCTGCACAGACAATGACTATGCTTCCAGTTTGTCCCCAGAATAAAAATTTTTCTTTCTTATTCCATTCTTCATCTGATCTGATCATTGTTCTTAAGTGTTCTGCAAGACCCTCCAGGATGAGCCTTTTCCTATAGAATTGAGACATTAGAGCCCAGGCCAGACAAGGGCAGGGTTGCTGGTGAAAGAGCCATGTGGTACCTAAGGGAGGTAGTGTGGAGTGATCACAGCCAGGTGGCCCCTCACCAGGGTGAGCCACTTTCCCAACAGCCTGGCCTCCTCGGGACTCTAAGAGGAAGGACGGGAGGGCCCAACCTCCATTCCTCTGCTTCCTACCGACATGTGCAAATCCCAAACGCTTGGGTGGGAAACTGGAGGTAGAGACCAGACTTCTGGCAGCCCAAGATGCTGGAATTCATTGGTATTTAAAAACACTTCCTTGCCCTTTTTCATTATACAGTCTAACATTTAAAGACTCCAAAATCACTACTGATTAGTACAATGCAACGTGGAGAGCTTGGAAGAGGTGTTGGAAAAAAACACCGCACTAAGAAGTCATAGTCTGAGTTGATGCAGCTTGTAAATAGAGAATTTTTCACAAACCACTTGAACCTCTTGGCCTGGCCTCTTTGGTGAAGAATTGCAGGTTGCTGGTGAGAAGTGCCATTCTCTGTTGCCTGAGCCGTGCAGTTTGGCACTCTGGAGTTGCACGCGGACATTCAATTTTGTATTGTCTCGGATGCTTCTCCAAGGGCTTACTTTGTGTCTGTTGTGTCCTCAGCTCCAATATAGATGGGTGCGTTCTGTCCTGCTTCTACAGCCCCTTACAGTGCCTGGCCTTGGTCTAGCAACACAGTAGGTGCTTTAAAAGTACTGGATGAGGCCAGGCACGGTGGCTCACACCTGTAATCCCAGCACTTTGGGAGGCCAAAGCGGGCACATTGCCTGAGCTCAGGAGTTCACGACCAGCCTGGGCAACATGGTAAAACCCTGTCTCTAATAAAATACAAAAAAATTAGGCGGGTGTGGCACCACCATGCTCAGCTAATTTTTGTATTTTTAGTAGAGATGTGGTTTCTCCATGTTGGCCAGGCTGCTCTTGAACTCCTGACCTCATGATCCGCCCAAAGTGCTGGGATTACAGGCATGAGCCACTGCGCCTGGCCTACTGTCTTTAACTTCTTACTTTACTCTAAAGGAAACTCCTGGGGAATCCATGGAACAAGAGAGAGAATGAACTTTTAAAATAAATTTACATACTGTATGACTACATTACTGAACATTCTGTAAAACAGAGGGGGAGAAAAGATCACTCATAAAGCCACAGCTGAGACAATTGCTGTTGGCTCTGGTGTCTGTTCTTAGGTTCCTTCCACCTGTGCGCTATTTCATGCTGTTGTAATTGTGTGCGCTTTAGTGTCCCTCGAGTGCCCTTCACATCACGATGCTGTGGTTTAGACTTGTGAAGTGATGGCTTTGTCCTAGATGGTGTGATTTAACACAAGCAGGTGGGGTTTGAGTGACACTTGTGGGTGTTGGAGCCCCGTGAGTGACTGTGAGCGAGTCGTTTTCCTCTCTGAGCCTCAGTTTAGTGATTCATGAAATTGGAGCAGCAGCCCATTGTTGCTTTTCTGGAGGAGCTGCACAGATACGGGGCTCCAGTGAGAAGACCCTACCAACGGGGGGCAGGCTTCGTAGGGGCCACTCTATGGAGTGGCCTTTATGAAACCCTTTAAGAGGCACGTAAGAGGGGGGAAAAAACAACTCCTCCTCCAAAACAAGAGCAAAATGCACACAAACTTCAGGGAGTAGAAACAGAAGGATTCCAATTCCAACGTGGATCCAGGACTGAATAATAATGGATCCCAAACCTTTCCTTTTCATTCTTCTTCCCTCCATTCATTATTTTAACCCTTTTCCATCTCTCCTTTCATTATCAGCTTTTGTACCAAATCATTTCCCTCTTAACATTCTAACCTGAGAATAGCCATCGTAGAGATCTGTTCGGCCAGAATAAAATGTGAGAAGCTTATATTTTTAAAGTTGTGCTCCCTGGTTTTAAAAACTACGTTTCTATCACTAAGTAATAGGGGGGCCACTGGTGCTTCCATGGCAAGATTAGAGAAGAAGGCCATTTTTTCAAGGCATTTCTACATGGGATCTGTTGAGAAAGGGCAATGACAATTAGCTCCATCAAGGCATCAACCAATCAATCAATATCAAGTTAAATGGTCGACTATGGTGTTGGGCTGGCAGAGAAGATCTCTAATTGGATTTTGTTTTGTTTTGTTTTGAGACAGAGTTTCACTCTTGTTGCCCAGGCTGGAGTGCAATGGCATGATCTCGGCTCACTGCAACATCTGCCTCCAGGGTGCAAGTGATTTCCCTGCCTCAGCCTCCTGAATAGCTGAGATTACAGGTGCCTGCCACCATGCCCGGCTAATTTTTTATATTTTTAGTAGAGACGGGATTTCACCATGTTGGCCAGGCTGATCTCAAACTCCTGACCTCAGGTCATCCACCTGCCTCGGCTTCCCAAAATGTTGGGATGACAGACATAAGCCACTGCGCCAGGCCTCCAATTGGATTTTAAATGCAGTGGCTTTAATCCCTTAAATTCATATTTATTTGGACCAGTTACTCCACATACATGCAATGGGCTTAGACTATTCCCTGGGGCAGGACTAGAACTCAGTAAATATTAGCTGTTATTATAATTGCCATTATTATTATTACTGTTTTTATTGTCTTTTTTCACAGAACATTTTGAGTCTGCATAAAGCAAAGGACGCACATGGCAATGTAGGAAGGAGTTGTGTAAATCTTTTTCTTTATGAAGTGTCATTAAAAGATGCCATTGACAGTATTGGCAGCTTCATTAAGAAGTCTGTTGACGATGGTAATAAGGCTGGCACATTTGGGATTCAGATTGACACTTCTCAAGACAGTGGCAGAATTTGGGCTGGCACAGCAATGCCAGAATGTGGCTCAGGTTCTGGGAAGGATTGGGTGTCTTCTAAGGGAGCTAGGTCTGGATGGAGAGGCCTTCGCCTGGGGTGGGGGGTCTAGGGCCCCAGTGTCTGCTTAGCTAATTATTTTCTGTCAAGGGACTTTGTGCTCATCACTCCACTTCTCTGGGACTCAGTTTCCCAAGCAGTAGCTGAGAGTTTGCTCCACGATGAATTCACCCTCATATATCTGAGTCCTGGAGGTTCTGTCATGCCACAGGCAGCAAAAAACCAGGCTTTTAGCAGAAGGTGTTGGCATAATATCAAATTTATGTTGTAGATTGTTGACACTGGAGATAGGTGAAGAATGGATTGGAGAGGGCAAGAAGAGACACTAGGAAAGATTCGCCATCACCCTGGCAAAAGATGATGGAAGTGAACCAAGACAGATGCTGAGGATGGTGGGGGAGGGAGGTAGGCATCACCTCCACCCCAGGACCAGAACCCCTTCCCCATGAAGAATATTCTGCATCACACATGAACTTGAAGAAGAAGAAGCAAAGCTTAACAGAAAATAAGCAACCAAGGACCATTTGAACCTCCACGTTGGGTGAGATAGATGTGTGATAATGCAGACTCCTGGGACATTCCCTTCTATAACCTGTGAGTGGCCCAGGGCACTGTAGGCCTGTCAACCAGGCTACCTCTGAACTGTCCTTTCAAATCCTGAATATAGTTTCGAACTGTACCTCCTTCCTCCCTGCATCTCTCCTCCCTCCCCCTTTTCTTTCCATTTTGCCTTTCAAGCAATTATCATTGCACATCTTCTTTGTGCCAGACACTGGACTTTGTGCAGAACCAACAAATGAACATCTAGCTAGTTTGGTGCTCCTTGGGTCACTGATTGAGAACCACTGGTTGGTCCATCTTTAACATACTCGTTTCAGTGCAACATCTGCAAATATAAAGTAGCAAATGGCCTTACAATTCGGTTATAACAACATTTGATTTTTAAGTGAAGCACAATCACTAATAGTGGTGTTAAAGACTGATCCCTGTTCATCCTTCTGCCACCAGGATGTCTTGTCAGTCAGCCTGAGGTTGCTTCTTGGTCCTTTTTCTGATTCAAATGTGAATGTGCTTTGGGAATAGGCTTGTACTCAAAATGTAAATAGGTGTTTTACTCTCCCTCTTAAAGCTATTACTGTGTCGATTGATGTCTTGCTATAGTTAAGGGTCTGTTGGCATTTACATTAAGGAGTCTTATTTTCCAAGGCTTAAAATGCCATTAAAATCTGTTCAACTTGGTTGTTCAAATGACCAAATTATCCAAATTTCTTCTAAAAATCTATTTGGTTCTTTATTCATTGGGGAGAATATGCACCCCATTGTAGATTCTTGGCTCCAGAAGACTTGCAGTGTTTCCAAGACTAACAAGCTGACATTTTTCATTCCTAAACCACATGTCTTTGGTCATTTTGACTTTTCTTTGTAAAAGTCCCTCATATTTATAGGGAGGCTTCTGTTAATTTAGGCAGTCATTAGGGTTATATTGGGGTAATTTCAGCATACACTGTGCATTTAGCTTTTTGAAGAGGTAGAAAAAAGTGGGAAGATGTGTTATCTGTTACTGTATGCTGGGAACTCTGTGCGCATTTAAATATTATCTCATTTAAACCACATAATAGCCTTTGGAGGTAGGAGCTCTAATCTCTCTTTTACAATGGAGGAGACTGAGGTTCTGAAACTTAATAATGATGTGGGAACTGTAGTTCAAGATGAGGATTAAAGCCCATGGCCTTTGCATTCTACCAATGCCTCATCATCAAACACCTTTGAAACTGAGCCCTGTGGTGTGTGCTTGCAGTCTTAGTTACTTGGGAGGCTGAAGGGAGAAGACTGCTTGAGGCCAGCAGTTCCAGGCTGCAGGACACTATGATTGCACTTATATATAAAAAAAATCTTTGTGATGGTTGTGCTAATCATCAAAGGTCAGTCAAAACACAAAATCAGGTCAAAAATTTTAAGAGGTTACACTCATTCTAGGAGTTTTGACAGAATTAAACCATCTTCCAAAAGTTGGGCATACTGTTAGGAAACCAACCTCCCTCTCTTCCTCTTTCCCTCCCTTCCCTTCTCCTTTCAGCACATATTCATTGAGCATGTACTGTAATAAGCCTTATTATCATCACACTTAAATAATTATATTAATTTCTGCAATAATTTGCAATTAATAATTTCTGCTTCAGAGCTGTCACTCACATGATTTTTTTCTGCATATGAGGTCCCATTTAATCTCTGTCGATTCTTTAAAGCTAAGTGACTATTCTGGTTTGCCTGGGACTTTTCCAGTTTACTGTATAATGATCAGTGGTGCCCTCTTTCATGTTCCAAATGCCCTAGTTTAGATAATAGTCTATATGATCACCCTATGATGGGGCTACATCTAGTCTTAGCTACTCAGTAAGGCTTTTACTGAGAATCCATTCCACTAATCTTAGGGGAGATTTTTCCATCTCTCTTCACTTTTCTGGTCAATCCTTCTGGTCAATTAGGTATTCTCTAAATATTGTGCTTACGTTTCTTTATATTGATACTGTCTTTTGTTCTGTATCCTTGGTAACCTCTACGACAGGGATAGAGGATGTTCTAAAACTATTTGTATAATTAATAAGTGATATGGTTTGGCTCTGTGTCCCCATCCAAATCTCATCTTGCAGCTTCCGTAATTCCCATGTGTTGTAGGAGGGACCTGATGGGAGATGATTGAATCATGGGAGCAGGTCTTTCCCGTGCTGCTCTTGTGACAGTGAATGGGCCTCGCAAGATCCGATGGTTTTAAAAACAGGGGTTTCTCTACACAAGCTCTCTCTTTGCCTGCTGTCATTCATGTAAGACATGACTTGCTCCTTCTTGCCTTCCGCCATGATTGTGAGGCCTCCCCAGTCATGTGGAACTGTAAGTCCAATAAACCTCCTTCTTTTGTAAATTGCCCAGTCTCGGGTATGTCTTTATCAGCAGCATGAAAACGGACTAATACAATGAGCAGGTGAATTAATTGGGAAGAACATTATCTTCCCCTCCCTCACTTTGGTCCTTTCCAACACTTTTCTTTCTCGAAGGCCCAGCTGTAAGCCCTTTTCTGCAAGAGGCCTTCAAGAATTCCCCCATATTAGTCAATTCCATTCTGTCTTCATCTGTTTGGGTGCTTATCCTAAAATATGATTGAAAAGAATAGCACATATGTTTCTTCTGTCATCCCTCCTGGTGCCTAGCACATGTGATGTTCAAGTATAAAGTGAGAAGTGAATGAAGGTCTTCCTGAGGCACACTTCCTCATTGTGGTTTTCCTGATGGGCTGGGCACCTTAGGGAACTTTCAGACTGAGGCAGGCTAAGGTGTAACAATCATTTTAAATAACAATAATTTCATTAAAACATTGATTGTAAAACCCTAGCAGGTAGTAAACTGCACTAATTAGTTCAGTCACAGGAACTGGCTAGAGATGTGCATTCTAATATACATTTTTTTCTCGCCCAAAACTTAGGTGCATATTTGTTGAGTTGCTCTATCTTTTAGGTCAGGGGTAGGTGGGTTAGTGGCTGTAATAACTGGGAAGGCTCTCTGAAGCTGCTGGTTTAGCGGTTGGAAGCATGGAATTAGACATATGTATTAATTACCTACTGCTGCATAACAAATTATCCCTAAGCTTTGCAACTTCAAACAGCACACATTTTCTATCTGACAGTGCTTATGGGTTGGGAATCTGGGTGTGGCTTAGCTGGTTGCCTCTAGTTCAGGCTGCAGCCACGGTGTTTGCTGGGGCTCCAATCATTTCAAGGCTCGATTGGGGACATTCTTTTTCTAAGCTCACTCATATGGCTGTTGGTAAGATTCAGTTCCTCATGGACTAGTGCACCAAGAACCTCAGGTTATCACTGGTTTTTGGCCACAGACATTAGTACATTTCCAACAGGGCTACCCACAACACGGCAGTTCTCTTTGCTCATTATGAGGAGAGGGACTGAGAGAGAGAGAGGAGAGAGAGAGAAGGAAAGAGAGATAGAGAGAGAGAGAAGAGAAAGAGAGAGAGAGAGAGAGAGAGAGAGAGAAAGAGAGAGAGACTGAGACCACAGGACTTTTTGGAACCCAATAACAGAAGGGACATCTGTTGTTTCTTCAGTTTTCTATTTCTGAGAAGTGAGTCCTTAAGTTCAACTCTAGCCCATACTCAAGGGCTGAGTATTACACAGGGTGAGAACACTGGGGAACTGAGAGGAATGAGGTCATCTTAGAGGCTGTCCACCACAACAGTCCTGGGTCAAATCCTGGTTCTTCTTTCAGTCTATATATGTCTTTAAAGAAGTTACATAACTTTTTTGAGGATCAAATTCCTCATTGATCAATTAATGTCCACTTTGGATGATGGTTAATAGGCTGGAAATAATGTATGTTCTTGATAATGGGTAGTTAGTATGACTATAGCTGTAATTAATCTTGGTGAATGTTGGGGGCTTTGGATTCTCAATCCTGTGTCCGAGGGAACACAAGCTCCCCATGGACCCTGTGGCGTCTGTTGAGAACAATATCATAGTTTCAAGCTTACCTGATTTTAAGTTTCTTCCTGGTCATGAGTAAGTTCTTCTGTGTACTATTCTTTCCTGTGGAAAGTGGTTCGTGGCAATGATTCTGTAATTATGTCATTATTTTAAACAATGACATCCGCCACAAACTGAGGGAATGTGTGTATTCCTGGGAATGTTTCCCACATTTTTCTCTTGCTACCCACTGTCCACATTCTCTCTCCTCTCCCCTCCTGTTGGAGGTCACAGCATCTGATAGCTGCTGTTTGTGAAGAGGAACTCTTCCCACAGGGAGTAAGTGCTACTAGGCAGTGTCCCCAGCACCTGACAAATGTAATTCCTAGTTGCTTGAATGAATGAGCAATTTGAGTGAATGGGCCACCATCATCTCTGATGGATGATCTTTGCAGCAGCCTCTTTGTGGCCCTCTCTTTTCCATCCTGTACATCCTGTTCCATGCCCCATGCTCTGCCACAGTCACTTCTGAATAACACAAATGTGGCTGGGGACATCCTCCATGAGTCTACTTATTGAGCTCATTCATCCAATGACTGCTTTTGGGTGCTGACTATAGGGCTGCTATGATGAACATGAACAGATGTGGTCTCTGCCCTCATAGGAAGGCGAGTGCAATGAGGCAAGTGCAATGAGGGACAATTGCATTGTGTTCTTAGGGCATGAGTACAGCATGACCTGACTTAGTCTGTTGGGTCAGGGAAGACTTGACTGTGTAGGTGAGTGGGAGAGGGGCAGAGAGAAGAAAGAACTTTCCAGGCAGAGGGACCAGAGGACAGAGCACTCAAAGGTCCTGAGATAAGACGGTGGTAACTAGTCAGTAAATATTCACTACCTGCCCCTCCCTCACTGGCCTACACAGTTTACTGAAGAGCCTGCTCTCTATTGCCTTGACTTTGGGCTTGGCCATGTGACTTGCTTTGCCTAGTGGGATGTTAATGGATGTGACATGAGCAAAGCCTTGGCATGCGCCTTCTTGGAGAAGTTTACCTTCTTGTGCCTCTGCCATTGATGTGGAAAGAAGACATCTTGGGTAGCCCACTGGTCCAGAACGAGGAGAGACACATGGAGTTGAGCCACACAGCAAACACTAACCTGACTGCACCTTGAAGTGGAGCCATCCTGCCAACGTGAAACCGTGCAGTCCTACAGTGTGATAATACTTGCTTATGGTGTATGCGACTCAATTTTGGGTGGGATAGTATTAGGCACTGGCAGAGGGCTAGGGAGGCTGGGGTTGGGGGTCACAATTCAGAAAGTGGTATAAGATGCAGCTGGAGAGGTGCAAGGACTGGCTCATACCGGGCTTTGCAGGTCAGGATGAGGGTTCGGATCTTTCCTCCTAATGTGCTGGCCAGCTAGGGAAAGTTTAGGCAGGGGAGCAAGCTGCTGGTCACACTTGTGAGAACATACTGAACAGAGTAAGAGCTGCTGTTTTAGAAATCTGCCCCTTTCACGGGGTGTAACCTTTGACTGGGGAGTGTCCCCCACCCCTTTTCCTGTCCTCACGACTCCTATAGCTACGTTTTTTAGGCTGACCTCAAATGTTTATTTTCTATGAAGTCTCACAACAGGTGTGTTTATTATTCTTTTTCTTTGGTTTCCCATGCCACTTCGCTTTGAGTTTTATCAGGACTCGTACCCAACATTGTCACAGGCCTATTTCTACCCTAGATTGGAACCTCTTCAGGAGCAGAGCTCACATCTTGAGCATCTCTGCATCCTTGTGAATCCTTTCCTATGTCTTCAGCCCTCTGGATCCCTGTGGACAGGATCTATCTGGTAAGTCGCAGGCACTCTTTCAATATATCCTTGATAAATGAATGAACAACTCTACTACCTTTCATTGTTAATTATCATCCGGCCAACAATTAAACCTATCTGTCCTTGGCTTCCTCATCTGTGAAATGGGGATAATAATGGTGACCATCTTCTTGGCTTGCTATAAGGACAAACAGTTTAGTATTCACTGAGCAGTCCCTGGCAATCGGTAGACACTCAACAAGGTTAGCTAGTATAAGTGCGTTGGCTAATTTCATAATTATTTTCAAGATTTTGGGCAATATTGTAATTTTCTTTAGATTAGGAACTGCTGTGGGATCTTAATCCTTTGTTCATTCAGGAATTCAGCAAACGTGTGAAATGAACAATATATGCTAGATGTTTTGAGAGGTACAGTGGTACCAGGGAGACAGGGAGAACATATTTTGCCCTCAAGAAGTTTGATTATCTGGGGATAAGTACTTAAATTTAGAGAGGGGTTTCCTTCTTTCTAGTGTGCCTGTTGACAAATCGAAGAGTGATCATAGTATTTCTCTCTACTGGAATCCCAAATGTGTTCTGGGACTACCCGGAACGATTGGAGATCCAGAAGTCACATTCGAAGACCACTGTCTGAGACTCACTGAACTGGCCTACAACCTGGGACTTCTCCATTAAACCTTCCAAAGCCTAACAAGAAGACCTGGCTTACAAGGTATTGGCCAAACTATTTAGCAGTTTTTGCAAGCACACTTTTGTGTGTTGCCCATTCCTTCCATCTCCAATATGAATGACCACATGTCCTTTCATTAAGTCCTCAGTGGATGTACGCACTTCCATCATTCATTCACTCATTGCAAAGGTAGGTTTGTGGGATTTTTTTTTTTTTTTTTTTTTTGAGATGGAGTTTTGCTCTGTCACCCAGGCTGGAGTGCAGTGGCGTGATCTCGGCTCACTGCAACCTCCGCCTTCCGGGTTCACGCCATTCTCCTTTCTCAGCCTCCTGAGTAGTTGGAACTACAGGTGCCTGCCACCACACCCGGCTAATTTTTGTATTTTTAGTAGAGACGGGGTTTCACCACATTGACCAGGCTGGTCTCGAACTCCTGACCTCAGGTGATCCAAGGTGCTGGGCCTCCCAAGGTGCTGGGATTACAGACGTGAGCCACCGCGCCCAACAGAGACTTTTATTAAATAAACAACATGGTGCGGTTGTGAGGGTGGCTGAAGCTGAGTCCCTGCTCTGTGGCATCATCTTAGTTACTTATTTTCTTTGATCTTCAATTTCAATTTCCTGAGCAACAAAATGCGGAAGTAATGTTTCATAAGACTATCAGGTGAGGCCGGGCGCTGTGGCTCAAGCCTGTAATCCCAGCACTTTGGGAGGCCGAGACAGGTGGATCACGAGGTCAGGAGATCGAGACCATCCTGGCTAACAGGGTGAAACGGTGAAACCCTGTCTCTACTAAAAAATAAAAAAAAATTAGCCGGGTGCGGTGGCGGGCGCCTGTAGTCCCAGCTACTCGGGAGGCTGAGGCAGGAGAATGGCGTAAACCTGGGAGGCGGAGCTTGCAGTGAGTTGAGATCCGGCCACTGCACTCCAGCCTGGGCAACAGAGTGAGACTCCGTCTCAAACAAAAAAAAAAAAAAAAAAAGAAGACTATCAGGTGAATCGAGTGTGAGGCCAAAGAGAAGGCCCAGCATAGCATAAGGAGCCAAAAAGTGGGTTTAATGAACAGTAATCCTTCCTGTTCATTCCTTCCTTTTAACCATTTAGGCATTTTACTTTGCACAGTGAGGAGCAGGTGAGGGTGGGAACCTGAACCAGGGTCTCAGAAGCTTATGCAAAATCCAGCACATGGAAGGTGTTCAAGGATTATTTATCAAATCAAAGAGTGAATGAACCCATGATGGAATGAATGAACACACAGCCTGAGCACTCAAGAAACTTCCAGACCCTTGGGTAGAAAGCATGGCATTGCCAAGGGAGCTCTGACATATCACAGTGGGTTTCAGTCCAGGAGAGGCGAATGGGTATAGAAGGACTCTCAGAATGCAGGCATGTTGAAGAGGAAGCAGGGGCGCTTTAGGCTTAGGGGTTGGCAGGAGCAAAGGCATCGAGGCTGTGATGTGCCCAGCACAGGACAGCAGCATAGCAGGTTAATGGGAGGATGCCAAGGAGCAAGATGGGAGCTCTAGGAGGAGAGACTCGGACTGTCAGGCTAAAGGTCTGGGATCAGTCTGGTGACAGTGAGGGGCAGCTGGAATCCAGGCCAACTTCAGGACGTGCCCCCGCGCAGCTGCCACCGCCGCCGCCGTGTGGGCCATAAGCATGGAGAGTCACCCTTGGTTTCTCATACCAGAGGGAAGGCCTCCTGCTTCCCATTCCTGAGCACCTCCCTCTCCCATTACTAACATATCACCCACCTCCATTTGGGATTTGAAAAATTCGAAACTATCTTATTCACACCTATGCATGTCACTTCTCAACCTGAAGTCTAACATGCTTCCCAATTTACATATAATTCGTTTGACTCGTGTAAACTGCATTAACAAAAAGAGGAGCAATGCGATAAATTACTAGTGACAGAGGCCAGCCTGGATCGCAATTATTTTTATAAGCCCCTGGTAAGCAATGATGTTCTGTTTTTACAGCGCATAATATATCCCAGCATTATTGAAATGCCAGCAGCGTCCACGGAGCACATCTGTGCTAACCGGTCATGCAGGTAGCAGGGCCATGAGAAAGTACAGTGGCTGGAGAGGCCAGGTCCTGCTCCGTGGCCTTGCCGTCATCATAGCCTGGTCCTCTACGGTCCCCTCCAACAGAAGCGAGTTGGAGTGGAAAGTACGCATGGAGATTGCAGCCGGATGGGCTTGGATTCTGATCTCCTTGTTATCTTTCTAGTTGTAAAAATTGAGCACACCTCTTCGTCTCTCCTGACACTGGAGTTTCTGGCCTACAAAGTGGGAATAAAAATAGGGGTAGCTCTCCTGTATTGTATAAGGGAAGAAGGAGAGGCATGGAATATCTAAACTAACAATGATACAAAGTAATATTTTATGTATGTATGTATGTATGTATGTATGTATGTATGTATGTTTTGAGACAGGGTCTTGCTCAGTTGCCCAGGCTGGAGTGCAGTGGTACAATCATGGCTCACAGCAGCCTCAACCTCTCACGTAGCTAGCTGGGACTACAGGGGCCCACTATCATGCCTGGATAGTTTTTTTGTATTTTTTGTAGAGACAAGGTTTAGCCATATTGCCCAGGCTGGCTGTCCTCAATCTCCTGGGCTCAAGCTATCTGCCCTCCTTGGCCTCTTGAAATGCTGGGATTACAGGCAGGAGCCACCGTGCTAGACAACACTAATATTTATTGAGTATATACATGTGCCAGGCACAAAAGTACGTGCTTGAGATTCATTTTCTGATTTAACACTGAAGGCTCCCCTCTGAAGCAGGTGTGATGATTATAATTGCTATTTTATAGGAAATGAGATGAAGAGGTAAAAAAGTGAAGTTATGTACCCAAGATTACAGCTAAAGTAGGACTTGAACCCACGTCTGTCTGAAGTGCGAGCTGAAACTTTGGCCACTAAATTGCCTTGTGTTACTACAGGTAAACAATCTTCAAATACCCCTCACTTGCAGGAGGGGAAATGCGCATGAGAAGCTCCCAGTAGAGGTGATCTGGCTCTGGGCACGCTAACCCCAGGTATGCTTAAGGATAGAGAGTTCATCTTCATCCCTGCTAATCAGCTCTCTCAGCCCCAAAAGATGTACAGGGTATGGTTGTGTGTTTTGCAAATCTGAATAGCGCAAATCTGAAATTGTGATATATAATGTATTAATCGTCTTAGTTTATGCACAGATTTTGAACTAATGCAAACCCTACTTTACATTTCCTCCTCCAGAGAATTACTCTTGAATTGTGCTAGTTTTGAATTATGTGAGGCCTTTGGGAATAGGCCTACATCCTTCGCAAGAAGATTAATCACCCTATAAATGACTTAACCTGCCTCCCAGGGCTTTGCGGTAGAGACTGAATGCAAGAATGCAAATTAAGTGACTCAAACCCACATCTGCAATACCTGAGTTTGCCCCCCTCCCGTAAGTGAGTAAACCCTACCTCAAAGTGGCTTTCAGCCCCCTGGTTCTTCGTTCCTGCTGCCTGCAGGTTTCCAAACTCCCCCTGGGGCTTTTTGTCAAGTGCCAGCTCAAAGATTCCCCCAGAACTTGATTCACCCCACAAGCAACACTGCTTCACGCAGGGCAGTGTGCCCCTGGTTCTGTCTTTGCCTTCTCATCAAGTCAGGGTCGGAAGACACCTCAGTGTCTTCTCCCCATCACCGGTGACTGCAGAGAGGGGCCCAGCAGAACAAACACTGTTTTCTAAAAAGCTGCAAATAGACAGGTGGATGAAAATTTTCAGATGGGTAAAATACTGTCCTGGGCCCCATGGCAACTTCTGGATCTAAGTTTGTGATTTCTAGTTTAATCTTTATCTCCTCCTCCTCCCACTGCCTCAGCATCTAGGCTGGGGATCTTTGGCCCACAGAAACCACACTTTTCTTGCTAACCCGTTGTGTCTTCTTTTCTATGCAACCCCACTGCTGGGGGAAAGCGAAGATGGAGGACTTCATTTGATTTATTTTACAGAAAGCTACTGCTGGAAAACTCTGTAGCGGTGGGTGGTATTGTTTGACACCTTCCTTTTCAGGGGAGGAAGCCGAGACCCAGAAGGGCAACTTGAGCCACCTGAGGTCACTCTGTGGATAAGCAACAGCTCTCAGAGGTTTGTGTGAGACAGGCCGGATCTCTCTGCCCTCCCATGACATGATATGAAACTAAGATTCTCAAGAACCAAGATTCTTCTGTGGGGCCCAGCAGAAGTATCTGAGGAATCGTTTCAAAAATCTGCATGAACTTGCTAAGGTTGCCATGAACAAGTTCCACTTTTCTGGGTGGCTTGAACACAGTCCTGGAGGCTGGAAGTCCAAGCCCAAGGCGTCCACAGGGTTGGTCTCTTCTGAGGCCTCTCGCTGTAGCTTGTAGGTGGCCGCCTTCTCCTTGTGTCTTCCCACAGTTACCCTCTTTCTGTATTTGTGTCCTGATCTCTTCTTAAAAGGACACCAGTCATATGGGATTAGTGGACTCATTTTTAACTTAATTACCTTTTTACAAATTCTATCTCTAAATATAGCCACATTCTGAGGCACTGGGAGGACTTGTTCTACATGAATTTTTTTTTTTTGTGGGGCGACACAATTGGCTCATAATACTGTGTCCCCTGGCCCTAAAAAACTTGTGTCCTTCCTGCATGCAAAATACACTGACTTCCTGACTTCATTTCAACGTGTTCAAAAGTCTTCACCAATTCCAGCATCAACTTGAAGTCCAAAAGCTCATCTAAATAGCATCTAAATCAGATGTGGGTAAAACTCAAGGTATGATTTATTCTGAGGCAAAACTCCTCTTCAGCTGTAAACTTGTAGAACCAGACACGTTTTTTTGTATTTTGCTTTCAAAATACAATGGTGGGGCAGGCATAGGATAGATAGCCTATGGGAGAAATCAGAAATAAGACAGAGGCCACAGGTCTCAAGCAAATTCCATTAGATCTTAAGGCTCAAGAATAACCCTCTTTGACTTCATACTCTGCTAATGGAGCCCATGGACCACCTGGGCCCTACCTAGCAGCTTCTGTGATGATATCTCACCATCTCCCACCATTCTCCCAGCAAGCAAATACTATGACCCGACAACTCACCATGTTCCACAAACACTTCCTGTGTGTCAGTCAACTCATTACATTCTCACCAGAGCCCTAAGAAGGAAGCCCAGTGATCAACTCCATTTGACCAAGGAAGAAAGTAAGACACAGAGAGGTCAAGTTCCGTGGCCAGGGCCATGTAGCTTATTAATGCAGTTGCTGGGATTTGAACCCAGCCAATCTGACCCCAGGGCCTTTGCTCATACCAAGACCTTGGCATTCCAGGTGAGGCTCCTGCTCACCAGTGTTTGACAATCTCTGACCTGCTGTGTCAACAGCGCCAAGTGTTTACTGGTGTACATGTTTCTTCTCCCCATCCCCGGAAGGAGATAGATGAGACAGAAGTCCTCCTCGTAACCCTCTCTGTGTTCCTGTAGCTGGGACAATGTGTGATGCACAGAACACTTATAAGTGTCTGTTGGTAATGAGTGAATTGGAGGAGGCTGTGGTCCTTCCCTGAAAAGGTGAACCAATTAAAACTCAAAATCACCTTAGAAAGATACCAAAGGGCAGAATTCCAGTGGTCCCAGCCCCTCTGGAAGCCCCCGGAAGCTTATTTCCATTCAGAATAGACCTCCTTTGCTTTGCCTCGCAGAAAGTGCTTCCATTCCACCAATAATTAGTGTCTGTAAGTGGAATCTACTTAAGAAAGGACACAAAGCCTGAGAAAGTTGTATTATGCCATTTATAAATGTCCGGTGATCTGCTGCTGCACTGTGATTCACGGAGCTGAAATAAATGATTTGCTTCAAAAAAAAATTATGAACGTTCATTCCGCTGGTAGAATCTCTTAATTCCCGTTACACATGTCAGCATATTATGACTGGAAGCTGTCAGGTTCTAATGACTAAAATTTCATTTTTCAGACTTCTCACACTGTGTGTGAGAACTATAGGTTAGAAATATTTCTGCAGCTAAGTTTCTTCCTCATCTGGTAAATTTAGCTATTTCTTTCTTTCCTATGTAATTTTTAAGTGTCCATGTTTACATGAATACCTTGAGTAAACTAACCTCATGCTTCATTCAAGTAGAGGAGGTCTACTACCATGGTGCTTTTCTTCCCAAAGCTGCTGTCCTTTTTATGGGATATAATGTGTCTCGACAGCTGACAGATTCAATGCAAAATTAGTTTTACTTGGCAGAGTGGATCAAAATATGGATTATTTTAAAGAACATTAGCACATTTTTTTCTTGTTTAAAGTGAAATACATTGTTTATGCTTTGTATGGATAAACAACCTTGACAGTGGCTGCAACTTGTTTTATTATCCTTGAAATGGAAATTCGTTGACATGATATTCAATAAATAGAAATACTTCAGTCCTGTTCACTTACCTCGCATACTATACCAAATAGGAATTATTGATCCTCTGGTTATTACACTTATTCCTGAAATGCTCTGTGGAGGGCAGGAAAACCAACTTCCAATTCAGGTTGTTAATAGATTGGTCGCAAAATTTATGTTATCCATGTCCAACAAATCACTAATAAAAGCTTATGAGAGGCTGGATCATCTGCATTGAATTACACATTCTTCCCCCCATAAAAAGCCTTTAGCTAGAGACTGACCAAAGAATTTAAAATCTCTCATTATCTGTAAGTCATTGCTCAAAGTGTCCCTAAATGGGATTAAAGCATCACTGCTCAGATTTTCTACAACGACTGCCCTCGTCTACTCCCACCTTGACTTAAATTAAAGGCTAATGATATGTTTCCAGTGGAAAGAAAGAGATAGCTTTTCCTTGAACGACTTTCCAGGACTCCAGCATCTAATCTGTTATGGAATAGCTGCTATGCCATGGTGGCCGACTGCATCTGTTTCTCGGGGGATATGGTCCAGGTCTGAATGGGTCCTAGTGACCATGTTGTCATTTCCATGCAGCCGGTCAACTCAGTGCAGGAGGAACCAGTACGCAAGCACCATGCACCGTCCAGGGGCTGTTCTCTACCTTTGTTTTACTGCCATGGCAAGGCTGTGTGCTTCAGGTGCTGCTTTGAATACTCAGGGGCAGTCAATGCAAATGTTCCCTCCACTCAGTCTCCTTCCCTCCCACTCTTCTTTCTTGTTTTTCTTCTTTTCTTCTTTCTTTCTATCCATAAGCATTTATGGTGCACCCACCGTGCACCAAACTCAGTACCAGGCCCTGGGACACCCAGATGGATCGGTCTTCCTGGTGCTCAAGCAGGTCTTGGTCTCCTGGGAGCTCAGACCAGCCCATTTGTGTGGCATGACAGTGTGGGTGGTGGCAGTGAGCCCAGTGGGAAAGACCCAGGCCAGGTGTGCTGCTGGCTTGCCTGTGATTCCCATCTTGACCTGTAAGTACCTGGAGCCTGCTGAGGATTAACTGTGAATGAGTGACCGTCACACTGTAGGCCCTCAATAATGGATCAGGGTTATTATAAGGCTGTCCTGGAGGTGTGTACCAGGGGCTATGACTTCTTTACCTGAGGCAGTCAGGGAAATTTCACAGGTGATTGAGAAAGCCAATCAGAAGCAGGAGAAAATTGGGCTGTAGAAGACCCTGGGTAGAGTGTATTTCATGGGGACAGAATGAATTGAAATGAAGTAAAATAGAAAGAAAAACAAACTGAGTAGGTGTGAGAAAGCAGTTGCAAATACCCCTAGTGTCAAGGGAGGTATTGCACGTGAACATTGCAGACAGGCCACCAGGGAAGCAATGCAACTTCAAAGACTGGAAGGTTCTTACCCATGGTTGCCAGATTTGACTCCTTCAAAAGAAGCCCCACATCTGGCTTAGGATGCCAGATTCCAAATGTTTTAGGGAAGAAATCTATTTAAAACCTTTCAAAGACACCATGCAAGATACACCAAATGTATCTTCAGGCCACATAAAGATTGTAGCCAAATTAATGTCTACATTATGCCTCTTGTCTGGACATACAGATTTTATTCTTTCATTCAAAAAACTACTTGCTGGTACTTATCGTAACAACTCAGGAGAAATAGTAACAGTATTCATACCAAAGAAGGTGAAATTTGAATTTGAGCTCCAGTACCTAATTAGTTGTCTGGCTTCAGGTCTGTTACTCAGCCTCAACTATAAAATGATGGTTTTCATACCTGCCTTACATGTTGTTAAGAAGATTCAACGAGCTGATGTGGGCGAAATTCCTGATACAGGGCCTGGTGCACTGTGTATACTTCACAGAGTTTTTCCTTCAACTTAGGCGGTAAAAGAACTAGTTGGGAGGAGCCAAGATATATCCAGGTGTGTCAGAGGCTGCAATAGGTTGGATCAGGGAACAGGTGCAGGAGTGAACCCAGGCTTGACCAAGGGAGGCTTTTTGGGCTTCTCCTTCTCAGCAAGCATTTGAAATGAAATTTAGCCAGTTTGGAAAGAATAGTTCCAGATGCTCTTTAGGGTCAGGAGTGATTTTGAGCTATGGTGAGCCATTCAGGTGGAGTAGGTGGACTCATTTCTTCACACACACAAGCCTGGTGTTTCAGATCCTGATCTGACAGAAAGGCCAGTCTCTTAGGAGATGCCTGTGAGGCCAACAGGGGCAGTTCGGTGTTAGCATCTTCAGCCAGGATGCCCAGAGTGACCCTTTCCCGTAGTTAGGGTCACTTAGTCAAAGAAGACAAACATCTGGTCGGTGTGAGGTTAGGTTTTAAAAACAAGTTCCGTGTATGTCTCGTTTACAAAACAAATTGTGCCTTTCATTGTAGAAAATCTGGGAAATGCAAACAAATGTAGAGAGGAACACAAAATCACACCCAGCTACATCCTTACAACCAGCTCCATCCTTGGCATTTCCATATTGATCCTGCCAGTCCTTTAACTTTGCCTTTCTAGGTCATTTACATTGAGCGGGGCCTTTTTCTGGACTGGATAAGCATGATGTGGCTTTCAGAAGAAGCACCAGTCTGCTATCCAAAGAGGAAATGGGAAATCTTTTTAAATGTTTGGCTTCTGTCTCCCCAAGGCTCTTCTCCCAACTCCCGACACCAGGCCTCTCCCTGCCTCCCTCTCTCTCCTACCGCTGCCCTTTCTCTTTCCAACCTCCCTAAACTGCATTAGAAACCCAAGTCCTTTCTATTGTCCTCATTTTCATCCTATTCTCTTCAGTCACTCTCTGTTAGGGTGGCCAGATCAAATTCAGGATGATCAGTTAAATCTGAATCTCAGGTACATTATGAATAACTTTTTGTATGATATGTCCCATTGAACACTTGAGATATACTAAAACGTACTCATTGTTTATCTGAAATTCAAATGTAACTGGGCATCCTGTATTTTTATTTGCTAAATCTGCCTGGCTACCTCACATGTTAATCAAACAAGCCCACTTTGATTTATTTTTGCTTCAATCTTTACAATGAGGTGGAGGAATAAAGAAATTGAGCTATGAAAGTCAAACTGCCCTGCCCCTTGGAAGGCTTGGCTGGACTAGGATAGAAAGGGAGCACACCAATTATTTGTTCATATATATGTGTATATAAAGTGTGTATATTCCCATATATTTCTTTCATGAAAGTTGGTTGTGCGTGTGTATGTGCACATACACACACACACACATATATATGCATTATTTATGCATTATTGTTTTTTCAGTAATCAACATGTTATTAACATTTTTCCTGTACCATTAAATATTTGGGGGAACAATTATTTTCTAAAAACCACCTAAACTGTAATTAATATGCAAATAACTTTAATTATTAGACATTTTCACTGTTTTCATTTATTTAAATTACACATTTTGCTCCCGTAAACATTCCTGTAACTCTTTTTTTTTTTTTTGGAGACAGGGTTTTGCTCTGTTGCCCAGGCTGGAGTGCAGTGGCGCAATCTTGACTCCCTGCAACCTCCACCTCCAGGGTTCAAGTGGTTCTCTTGCCTCAGTCTCCCAAATAGCTGGGATTATAGGCACCTGCCACCGAGCACAGATAATTTTTTTGTATTTTTAGTAGAGACAGAGTTTCACCATGTTGGGCAGGCTGGTTTCGAACTCCTTACCTCAAGTGATTCGTCCACCTCGGCCTCCTATAGTGTTAGGATTACAGGTGTGAGCCACCGTGCCTGGCCGTGTAACTATATTTTTAACTAAACATTTGATTTTTTTGTTGTAAATACCTTCATAAGAATAAAATTACTGAGAAAAAATGGATAAATATTTTAAGCTTCTTAAACATACTACCTCCGGGGGCTTAATTGTGCTTTTTGCTTCAGTGAATATTTCTACTGATTACTTCAAGATGCCAGCATGCAAGCTCAAAGGGAGGATCCCCTTCCTCATGGAGTCCAGAGTCCAGTAAACCTCCCAACATTGGTGAATAAAGGCTCCTGTCTCACCACCCCTCTCCAAAGTAACCAAGAACAAAGTACCAACTCCTTATTGTTTTAACTTTCTGGTTTGTATCACTGTAACCTCACATGGTAGAAGCGGGAGGGATCTCACCTTGAAAACCATTTTGAAGTCTAAGATTACTCACCTTTTTTTTCTTTTATAAATAATCTGTTCACCCTACTACCATATCCATAATTTTGTCAAACAATTTTTCAAATGCTAATGAATCAATGAATGATGAATGGATTTTATTTATTTGAGCTTTTATATAGGCTTTTTTTTTTTTTTGCAATAGAGTCTTGCTCTGTCACCCAGGCTGGACTGCAGTGGTGCAATCTTGGCTCACTGCAACCTCTGCCTACTGGGTTCAAGTGATTCTCCTGCCTCAGCCTCCTAAGTAGCTGGGATTACAGGCATATGCCAAAATGTCTGTCTAATTTTTGTATTTTTAGTAGAGATGCGGTTTCACCAAGTTGGCCAGGCTAGTCTTGAACTCCTGACCTCAGGTAATCCGCCCACCTCGGCCTCCCAAAATCCTGGGATTACAGGCGAAAGTCACTGCAACTTGCCTTTATATGCTTGTTACTTCAAGCTGTATATTTATGCATTCTGCCCATTTTTTTTTTAGATAATCATGTGTGTGTTTAATTTGTTGGATATTTTTGTGTCTAAAGGCTATTAATGTTCTTCCTGATATTTGTAGCAAACATTCTTTTTTTTTTTTTTTTTTTTTTTTTTTTTTTTTTGCATTGCATTTTAAATTTTTTTGATGGTGGCATTCAATAGAGAAAGTTTTAAACTTTTATCTGGTCAGGTGTACTGACCAGTTTTGTGAAGGGTTTTTTCTTAGTCCATTTGGGCTGCTACAACAAAATGTCATAAACTTATAAACAAAATTAATTCATTTCTTACCATTTTGGAGGCTGAGAAGTCCAAGATCAAGACTCAGACAGATTTGGAGTCTTGAAGGGCTCTCTTCCTGGTTCACGGACGGCCACCTCACTGTAACCTTACATGGTGGAAACATGAGAGATCTCTCTAGGATCTCTTTTAAAAGGACGCGAATCCCATTCGTGATGGTGGAGTCCTCAGGGCCCAATCACTTTCTAAGGGCCCAACTTCCTAATACCATCACTTTGAGAGTGAGGATATCTACATGTGAATTTTGCAGTGGCACAAACATTGAGATCATAGCATGTTATACCACATATTTTACGTTTAGGGAATCTTTTTACTGGCCCAGAATTTATTTCAGTATTCACCCATGTTTTCCAGAAGTCCTTCTATTGATTTATTTTAACTTTAATTGAAATATCATCCACTTTAGGTAGAAGTTTTCCTTTGTGTAATATAATATAAAACTGACAGTTCTTGAGGCATAATAGTAAAGATGTTAACATTTTCAGTTCTTTTGGATGTTATATTTGTGCTTCTTCTGAATGTGATGTGTGCTAAGATAGCTCATGTAACCCAGTTTTGACCAGGCTGCTGATCTTGTGTCTGGTTAATTTATTGAACCTGCTTAAAGCTATACATATTTTCTTTCAGTTGACTATGTAAGACATTCTAGATATATTGTCTACTGATTCATAATATTAATGGTAATGGATGATCAATGAGTACTCTTCTTTGTATAAGTTGAATTTATTTTTTCCTGTCTTATAAAATATCTGGAATGTACATAACAATGCCAAGGATGAATGTTTGGGACTGGAGCCCTTGTCTTTGTCCTAACTTGAATGGGAATGTATCTGGAATACAAGCATTACATGTTATACAAACTTTTGTTTAAATGCTTCAAAATATACACATTTTAAGAAATGGATATTGAATTTATAAAATTTATTTTGGCTTCTACAAAGATGGAATCATTTATATACTTCATTTCAACTTTGACATCTTAATGTGATGTGATGAATTAATTGATTGCTAATATTAAGACTTCCTTATATTCTTAATAAAATACCTGGGATTCTCTTAATATGTATGCGAATTCATTTTACTAGTATTTGATTTAGGATATTGCCTGTGTTCTCATGAGTAATTTAGATACCTGGTTTTCTTTTTTGTCCCATTCATTGCTAGCTTTTGATATGGGTGTAAAGTGTCTTTATAATATGAATGAAAGATTTTTACATTATTATATGTGCTCTGGATTAAATCATAGGTAATAATAATTATCTATTACTTGAAGCTATAAAGAACTAGCAAAATTACTTGGCCTAGGGGTCTTCTGGGGATATAATTATGTTAAAGATTTTGTTTTCAATATTTTCCCCATGGCTATAGGTTTACAAAAGTTTTCTAATTCTTCTTGGACTAACTTTTGTTATTTCAACTTTCCAGAATTTTCCAATTCTGGAACCAAAGAACAGAATGTACACAGCAAAAAATTAAACAGTAAATAGAAAATTCATTTATCTCATTATATTTTCTTTATATATATCTTTATGTAGGACTGTGCATCTGTATTTTTCTAATATATAAACTTGTATCTAATTTCCCACAACCAATTTGCATATTTATTTGTGACATTATTAATTTGGATTTAATAGTGGTTTATTTATTGTGTTGCATATTTCTAAATACCAGCTCCTATATTTATTTATTAACACTGTTTTCTTGGTCTATAATTAATTTATATATGATTTAACTGCATTTATATTTTAGTTTCCTTTGTCCATAGATTTATTTTGCTCTTCTTGAGATGGTTTGTTTGTAAGCTATATACTTTGTTTTAATATGATATTTTAATTTTCAATTGTACTTTTCTTACTGTACTTACTGAACTGATTTGGACTTAATTCTTATGTTTAGTATTTAGTAGCTGTGATCTACACCTATTACTATTTGTCCTGAACCACGCTTTCCCTTTTCTTGAATTGTTTATTTTGATTAATTACTCAGTCATTTCAAGTATATCTGCAGATCCCGTTTTTTTAACATGAGTATAGTGGTAGTATACTTTTTTTATTTTTGCATAGCTGAGTGTCTTTCTTTTCCTTTACAAATCATCCTTTGGGTGAAAATTATTGAGTGATTTTCTTCTCAAAACTCATTAGACTCTCTTTCACTTTACTCTTGATATGAAAAATTTTGAAGTCTGAGATTACCCACATTTTTTTCTTTTGTAAATAATCTCTTCATCCTACTGCCATTCTCACAGTTTTTTAAAATAGTTTTTCCCAGAGATTCAAAATTCTTTTCAGAATGGAGTTTCTTTAGAAAATGATTGTTTGGAATAATTTGAGCCCTTCTGAGGAGCAAACTCAGATATTTTCAGCTCTGAATTCTTCTTGATATATTTGATTAGCCACTTACTCTGTTGGCCCTGGTCACGTCCTCTGAAATGTCAGCTCTCTTCACACACTGCCTCTTTACTCTGTGTCTTCCATATCTTCATCTTCTCTCACATAAGTTGTATCTCTGTGTCTTCTTTCTCTGAATCAAGCATCAGGAAACATTTTCTGTGAAAGGTTAAATAAAAAATATTTTCAGCTTTCTAAGGCATAAGTCTCTGGTACAATTACTCAGCACAGCCTTTGAAATACAAAAAACAATGCGTAAATAAATAAGTGTAGCTGTGTTCCAATAAAACTTTATTTACAAAAACAAGTGGTGGGCCAGATTAAGTTTATAGACCGTAGTTTTCTGACTTTTGCTCTAAATACCTGGAAGCCTTCTTGTTTGCTTTCAATTTACTGATTTAATTTTCTGCTGTGTAGACTCTGTTCTTTGTTTTTTCTAGACCAGTACCATGTGAAGATTGAGTGTGCAGGCTTAGGCAACTTGAGCTACAATCTCAGCTGTTCCATTTAGTAGTTTTTTTGAGTCGGGCAAGGTATTTAACTGCTCTGTGAATCTCAGTCTCCTTATCAAAAAGCCAATGTGGACACTTGTTCCGAGATTTGACTGAGCTAATAGATGTAAAGTGCATAGAACAATGTCTGAGACAGTGTAAGCTCCTGGTAAGTATTAGTTATTATTGATTCTTTCATAATTTCTTTTAGATCCCTTCCTAGATTTCAGGCTTCGTTTGAACCTGCTATGTTAAAAATAGTTTATTTCTTATTACGCCTTATTTTTTATGTATTTTATTATATTTTAGAAAGAACACAAAGCAAATACCTCATAAAATGTTTTCAGTTTTTGACAACAAATCCCTTTCTCAGGTATGCTCTTCATCTATGTGTTTATAATGCTGGTTCCCATTTTTATGCTTTCTTTGGGCATGGTTTGCTTTTATTTATGTTTAGTATTATTTAAATAAGGATTGAGTTTCCCCTCACTATTATTTTTACTATTTTCAAAATAATCTTCTTGGATTTTAATCCAGAGGCCACACTGAAATGCAAAGTGTGTTGACAAATTCCAGGTATAATGCAGGTAAATGATCTTCTCAGACTCTGGCCTCAATTCAGTCTTCGTGGATAAAACTTTGCCCTGGTATTATTTAAGAAATCTATGACTCTTTTTATTTGAATTACGTTGTGTCAAATTCATTGCTCCCAGTGCTTGTCTTGGAGTTTTCTTGAGTTTGTGCTTTCCTTATGTCTTAGCATGCACAGTCCTCTTAGCTTTGATTCCTACTCCCGTTCATTAATTGGCAGTGAGGGGTTTTAGCCTTCTAAATGGGTGCAGAAGAGGAAGGTATCAACAAGCAGACATGAAACTGGGGGTAGTTCTGCAGGTTAGAAAAGTACCCAAGACCGGGGGCAGTGGCTCATGCCTATAATCCCAGCACTTTAGGAGGCTGAGGGGGCAGATCCCTTGAGTACAGGAGCTTGAGACCATCTCAGGCAATGTGGCAAAACTCTACCTCTACAAAAAATACAAAAATTAGCCAGGCGTGGTGGCACTGGCACCTGCCTGTGGTCCCAGCTATTCGGGAGGCTGAGGTGGGAAGGCAGGAGGATCACTCAAGCCTGGGAGGTGGAGGTTGCAGCGAGAGCCAAGATGGTACCACTGAACTCAAGCCTGGGTGACAGAGTGAGACCCTGTCTCCAAATAAATAAATAAATAAATAAATAAATAAATAAATAAATAGAATAAAATAAAATAAAATAAAATAAAATAAAATAAAGGTACTCCAAAGGGTAGGCGTTATCACCAGGACTTATAATCAGTGGTTCAGTCACCAAGGTGCTAAAGGGATCTGCAGATTGTATAGTTGGACATTTTCTCCTCTCTTCTTCCACTAGTCAAGTTGCTTTTCATCAGAATTCACTCATGAGTCACTGACAATCCTTTCTTGGTCACCTCTAAAATAGAGAGTGGGGACTTTATCTTTGAGATGGCTTTGTTTCCAGTGGCCATAATTGTTTTGGTATTTTAGTGTTTATGTATGTTTCAACAGCACAGAGGGACAAGCTAACCCAGGCAGAACTCCATGACCTCCAGCAAATTCCCAGTACGTGATTCTTGGTAAGACAAAATTGAATGGAGAGAACATGTGCCTTGGAATCAAGCACATTTAGCAGGTTATGAAGCTGATTCTGTCAGTTCACTGCATGACTTTGAGCAAATCATCCACCTCTTTAAACTTGATTCATCTTCAGTATAAAAGTTGGGATCACAGTATCTACACTGGAGCTGTTGTAAATATTTAATACAATCTAATAGTAAAGGTCCAAGCAGAGATGCTCATTAAATATTGTCAGTATTGTTCCTTTTGCCATACACTGGTATCTACAGAGAGAGGAAACCTTTGTTTCTTTATTTTTTTTAAGTCTATAGAAGTTGTGGTGTAAAGATTATTTATAGTATGAAAGACTCATTTGTCCATCTGTAAGCATCAATATAAGCAAAAATACATTAGACTAAACCCTATAGAATTACTGGTAATTGATATTTTGACCACTAGCAATGGTAATGCCATATGGTTCAAATAAATGTAAGCAATTCATGTTTATCTATGTGTTTCTATAATTGTTTTATTGAATGAATAAAATGGCATAATTCACTTAAAAATCCAGAACATACAGTTATGCTAAACCTTAGGTTTCCATATAAGTAGCATATGTGAGAATTTCTTTGAATGCAATGAGACCCAGAATGAATGTGTAATTCCTCTGAAATGAAGCTTCAGGAATAGTTCTGGGAGTCTGTGGCTAAATGGACAAAATACACCATGTGCTTGAATTCAGACTCCTCTACATATGTGGATGAATGGTACTGGGCACACTCCTTACCCTCACTGAGCCTTTGAGTCCTCATTCATTCATTAAATGCTGCCACTTAGGCTTGCTTTAAGGATTAATTGAGACAAAATATTTCAAGCTCTAGTTCAGTGTCTGATCTGTAGCAGGGGCTTAGTAAAGGGCTATGACGCTACAGCACATTTTCTGGGTCCCTGTAATGGCAGAGACTTTGTGGAGAAAGAGGAGCAGGTATTTCGGTGTCTTTAGAAACCACCCATAAGGTGAGAAAAAAATTGGTTCCTGGCACAGGAGAATTGAAAGAGTTCTTTTCAGGCCTCCCAGTGATAGATGAGGCCACAACACTGTGAAAACTCTCCATTCTAAAGGGCAGGATTGAGGTGTGAGGCAGACAACTTGTAAGGCGGTTCCCAAGATCTCTGCCTCCTGGTATTCGCATCCTTGTGTGAGTACCTCTTTTGAACCTGGGCTGGACCTAGTGACTCACTTCTAGTGAACGGGATATGTGAAAAGGGAAGGGATATCATTTCTGATATTAGTTTATAAAAGATATGACTTCTGTCCTGTGTGCAGCCTGTCTCCTATTGTTTCCTCGCTTGCTTACAAGAATGAATCAAGCTGTCCTGTTGGGACCTGCCCTATGGAGAAAGCCATAGGACAAGCAAATGGGGATGACTCCCAGCCAGTAAAGAACTGAGACCTTCAGTCCAGCAGTCCTTGTGGAAGTGATTGCTGCCGGCAACCACGTGAGTGTGCTCAGAAGCAGATTCTGTTCTCAGGTAAGCCTTAGATGCCTGCAGCCCTTGAAAGCACCTTGGCTACCTTCTGCAGGACACCCTGAAACTGTCCTCACCTATGAGACTGTGGGGCAATACATACTCGTTGCTTTCATTCAGCCGCTGTGCTTAGGGAGAATTTATGTGGCAACAAATGGCATGAGGTATGTGTGGAAACAGTTACAATCCTTTTGTGTTGCTGTGGAGGTCCAGGGTACCTGCTGTAGAGGCAGTCAGCACACAGTGTGGCTCTAAGATCTTCTTGCCTGGCAAACAGCTGGTGGAGGTGGAGAAAGGGGGTCTCGCTGGGGTGGATGTTCCTGGGACCTGGACGTTAAGATCAGGCATATAAATAAATAAGAGAAGATCAATGCTGACAGTCGTAGGGAGCTTTGCAGCACCATTTCCATCATGATGGACCTGAAACTTCTCTTCTATGGGATACGTGCTTGGAAAACCATAGCTTTGGAGCAAGAAGAGGGCAATAGAAACATTTCTTGAAAGTGGTGCCTCCCAAAGCCTCATTTTCTCAAGTCAAGCTAAGTCCTTGCACCTTTCCGGTTTGTCTCCGCCTTTCTCCTCTGAAGAGCAGGCTGCACAGGCATGGTCCGCCCCCAACAGGCAGACATGCCTCATTCCTCAGTTCTGCCCTGTTACCACTTTTGTTGTGCATCTTGTGCTAAACTTACTTCTCAACTGGAAAGCCGCCTCAAGGGCAGGGTGGCATGGTGGAGAGGGCAGGGGCTCTATGTCTGACCTGTCTGACATCTGATCTTGGCCCTACTGGCTACTTGCTGGGCAGTCTTGGCGAATTTGTTTAATCTTTTTGAGATCTGGACTCATCAGCAAGAAAAAGGGAATGATCATATGTACTTTACAGGGCGGTTCTGAAAATTAAGCCAGACAAAGTGCTTGGCACGAGAGCTTGGGACACACTGACAGCAGTGTGGTTGTAGCTCATGTCTGTGTTTTTTTTCTGATAGTCTCCATGCAGGGCAGCAGCAGGACTCATTTGGTTGGGGTCACTTAGGCTCTGCCCTGGCTGGCAAACATTGCACTTGTAGGTACCCTCCTTAGAGCTCTCCAGCCCCAGGACAGTCTTGGGGGGAGATCAGGCAGGAGGACTGTGCTGGGATGTGACCCACTGGGAGGCATCCATGTGTGACAGAGCCAGAGGCAGCACCTGGGCAGTGACACCAGTGCCTGGGGACATGGTTTGCCTGGGAGTCAGGTGGGGCTGGCCCTCCTCCTGGTGGGTGCTCTGTGCCTGAGGCAGAGCTGGGCTGCAGGGGGTGGGGGGCTCCTCATTCTGTTACCGCCACTCACAGGGCCTGGAGAGCTGTGTCTGTGTATCTGGAACCTCTGAATCACAGCCTCCTTGGGTTCTTCTGAAGGCACATTGCACCTTCTAGAAGGGTATGACTCAGAAGGAAAGAGAAAAACCTCCACTGGAGAGAAGAAATGGCTGCAGTGTTTACTTTATTTGAAAACGGCACATGCTTTTATTAAGACATAAATGCCAGTGATGGATTCTGCTCTTGGCATGTGGTCGTGCTCCCCAGCCCTGAGGTGAGATGGCTGGGAGATGTTAGCCCCTACAGAGAAAATATTTACCATACTGAGCTATCATGAGACAGAGTAAGTGGGCAGAGGGCAGCTGGTCCCTTTGACCACCTCATTCCAGAGAAAATAAATAGGGACCTGGAGCAGTCACTAAGATAGGGGAGCAAGTATCCTCTCTTTGCAGTAGAATCTCTGAAAATTTGGATAACGTTAATTGTGCCACCGTGGTGGCAGTGCAAGAAATTCCTGTTCATCCCACTGCAATGATGATTAAGGTAGCAAACACCCAGTTGGGGAAGTCAGGCTCCGGCCCTGGAGAATAGTTGAGGATCGCCTGTAGCATATTGTTCCACTCTGCTGGCATTCTAACTAGACAGCTTTAGTTTTAGCATAAAATCCATATTCCAGACCTTTATGGAGCAGAGAGGCAAACTCCAATGCTGCCATTGCAAGCATCAAACAGCATTAAAATGAATTAAGGAGATTAAAGACTCTCAATGCTGTCGGGGCTCTTCTCCATCCCCTCTGTTTTCTCCAAGGAGCTGTTTTAAAGGCGTGGGGGCAAATTGGAAGAAGGGAGTGGGAAAAATGCAAACCAATCATGCTAACCTCGCTCTGGAATCAAAGTCTGACTCTATACCACGCATGGATTTAATTGGGAGAGAGGTCTTTTAGAGACACTCTGGGTGGGTGCATAGATCCGTCTGGAGTTTCACAGTTTGGCTTCTTCCAAGGTCAGAGCATGTGTCCAAGACCATCCCCGCTTCTTGGTGGACAGGAAGACATCTTCAGTCCGGTGGTGTGACAAAAAACCCAAAGAGGGCGTCAGATGTGTGCGCTCTGGTGTTTAGAATTTAAGTAAAATCTGTAATTTTCCCCCTGCATTTCCTTAGAGAAATTAGCTATTCTATTCACTGCATAAATTTTCAGGTTTTGCTAGCACGACACTCAGGGTGTTGAATTTTTTATGACAAAAATGCTGTAATAATTGTTGAACAGATGTAAGTGTTGGAGACTCGGCTCTGGCAGACCTCACGAAACCTCGATTAGCAATTTAACCCTGTCCTCCCTCCTGTCCGCACGCCGGGGGAAGAGGAGTTGCAGTTTTGAATGGCTTCACTGGGATGTGCACAAAGGCAGAGAAAGAGTTTTCTGGAGAGCAGGGGAAGTCCTTTAACGAGCTCGTATGCCCAGCCAGAAAAGGAAGAACTCGGTGCAGTCTAACCCTGAAATTACCACATTACCAAGTTGTCTAGCTGGGTGATTAATAAACTAATTGACTCGGGGGACACTTGTCACTGGCGAAGCAGCTCCGGAGCCAAAGCGAGGAGCAACTACACAGCGTCTCCCGGGGAGCCGGGAAGTGACAGTCTACACCCGCTTCCGGGCTCCCCGTGACATAGGCCAGCCGGGCCTCCATTTACACCTCAAAGCAAAGTCACAGAGGGATCCACCCCTTTCCTGGCTGCCTACACAGAAAGCAGCCATGGGGGACTTGCCGAGGACTTTGTCCACCAAGTGATGAAAGCATGCAAATGCCTCCGAATCAAAGGTAAATCAAAAGAAAATGGCAGCCCGCAAGAGGAGGCGGCGGTGACAGCCCGTCAGCCGTGGAGCCACCCGACAGGCCTGGTGGCAGTGTGGAGGCTGCCAAGAGAACCGCCTGAGGAGGCTGCCGCCAAGACAGATGTCACGACGAGGAGGGAGCGCTTCCGTCGCTTTCGGCGGGGCCTGATGGAGCAGGAAGTGGTACTACAAGTGCCTCTTAAGAGAATAATAATACTAATAAAACTGGGAGTTGTGAAGGGGGAGAGGTGGGGAGGAAAGGCTGGTGACAGAAAGAGAGAGAAGAGGGAAAAGGCATGTCACAATGTTTGGTAAAGGAGGAACGGAATTGATGGCCATCCTGAAGTTGGTGTGTGTGCGCACATGTGCGTCCTTTAGCCGGCTGGCTTTCCCTAGACGCTTACAGCATCTTCAGAGGCACTGTGCTGGTGGAGATGTGGGGTTCTGGTGACAGCTGTGCCTTTGCTAGAGAGGAGAGGTGACCACAAGGCCACAGAGGTCCTCTAGTTTTTAGAGCCCTCTTTTCTGCCTTTCTTGGAAATTGAATTTTGGTTTCCTGCCAAGATTGGGTTGCCCATCATACAAAGCAAACTCCTGCTTGGGGCATCGCAGAGCTGCACAGATGGAGGGAGACAGAGGCAGGTGAGGAGAGCCTCAGTGTCTGATTTTCGCTGTGTCTGCCTCTGTGGTGTTTGTAGATGGGTCGTGAGCTTCAGCCCAGGAGCCCACGATATTTGGACCTTAAGTACTAAAATTAATCTGCTCCCCTTTCATGGGTATTTTAAATTAAAACTAATATATAACAGGCCAGGTATAATAGTTCATGCCTGTAATTTCAGCACTTTGGGAGGCCGAGACAGGAGGATTGCTTGAGCCCAGGAGTTTGAGACCCACATGAGCAACGTGACAAGATCCCGTCTCTACAAAAATAAGACATTTAAAAAATTAGCTAGGCATGTTGGCATGTGCCTGTGGCCCCAGCTACTTTGGAGGCTGAGGTGGGGAGGATCTCTCGAACCTAGGAGGTTGAGGCTGCAGTGAGCAGTGATCCTACCACTGCACTCCAGCCTGAATGACAGGACGAGACCCTGACTCAAAAGAAAAATGTGAGTGTGTGTGTATAATAATATATATATATACACACACACACACACACACACACACACATATATATATAGCTATTTCAGCAAGAATGTCCAACATAATAGCTCTTATGTGTTTTTTATATGTCAAGTTTTTCTAAAAATTGCTGCTGACTTTGGGGTGAGACTTCTTCTATTTTGCCTGTGCTCTGAGCAGGTGTTTGGGTTGCATGTTGGGAAATCCAATCCCAGAAATTGTGTAAAAAATAAACTATGTTTTTTCAATTCTAAGACAATTAACTTTTGTCTAGGAAGTGATTGCAGAAGGGTTCTTAGCCATAAATGTATAAAATTGTCATGAACCACAACATATTGGTTTGACCATAAGAAATTCACTTTTCTAAATGTCCCCCCTCCCCCAAAAAGCATTTGGGAATAATGCAGTCAGTAAAACAGTCTAAAGATATAATATCCAAGTGCCTTGGAGGTGAAAGACCTTACACTTTATCTTATTCTCTCCATTCCTACCCCAATCTGCATTTTATAGGCAGGAGAGTTGCTGGTTTTATAGTGTAGGAACAGTTTTAGTGCCTCTACCATTATCCCATTTTTGCAAATACTTCCAGAGGAAGTCATTTTGAGATTGCTGAAAATTCTCATAGGTGTAACTATGTGGTAAGTCCTTCAGGGCAGAGAGAAGGTGGGTGGAATTAGCCCAGCCTGGTGAAGTGTGAACAGGATGCCCATGGGTGAGAATCTGTCCTGGGTCCAAATAAAGCCTTCACAGGTGGATGTGTGACCCTTAGCATCTCCAAGGCTGAATAATAGCCCTCCCTACAGCAGCATGGCCAGTGTTAAAATGTACAGAAAGCTTACATTGCAGCAGGTGATGCTGGAAGGGCTTTATCAATATGTGCTGTACTGAGCATCATAAAGCAATCAGGTGCTAGTGACTGAAACCCTGGGATGGGCTCAATTTATAATTTATTGTTCACTTAAGTGTAATTATATATGTATTATATATAATATATAAAATATATATAAAATATATATGTATATATTTTTTGACAGATTTTTGCTCTTGTCACCCAGGCTGGAATTCAGTGGTGTGATCTCTTCTCACTGTAACCTCTGCCTCCTGGGTTCAAGCAGTTCTGCCTCAGCCTCCCTAGTAGCTGGGATTATAGGGACCTGCCACCATGCCCGGCTAATTTTTGTATTTTTAGTAGAGATGGGGTTTCACCATGTTGGCCAGGCTAGTCTTGAACTCCTGACCTCAGGTGATCCACCCACTTTGGCCTCTCAAAGTGCTGGGATTATAGGCATGAACCACCATGCCCGGCCGATAAATTTCAAAGTCTAAATAAAATGCAGTGGGAGTCTGACATTCACTTTTAATATCATTTCACTAAAAGTTACCATCTAAGGGGATCATCTCTGTTGTGGTTCAACCCAGATGTTCCAGATGTTTCTTTCTTTTTCATCGGTGATCTGCAGGTTCTCTTCACAGTAGCACTTTTGTTTTATTTTTAATACACTGTACATTAGTCTATCATTGGATAAAATTTTTTTTTCTTGAAGCAAGTTCCTTATTCCAAAGAGCAAAATGACCTCAATCTTTAATTCAGAATTTAAGCACTTTCCTCCTCAAATATCCATAAAAAAGATTGCCTTCTTCCAATTCTCTGTTCAAATTCATCACGTTCACTTTTAGGTTACCATTATTTTATTTAATGTAGCTGAAACATTTCAATCTGATTCCATGTTAATATTTCCCTTTTTCAGATGAGGAAAACAAAAGCTCAGAAACTATCTTGGAGTCAGAAAGTAAGAAGGAGCTTAGAAAGGCTTAACATTTTCCATGCTCCTGCCTGGCTTCCGAGCTCATGCTCTCTGTCTTACCATGGCAGGTGAAAGATGACCCCAAATTCTTAGGTACATCACTTGCCAAAAGACCCCTCCTATGGATTCTGTGACTACTTCAATGAAAAGAATAGGGCAGAAAAGATGCTAAGAACTTAAAATCTGACAGTGTTCATTTTCTGTCTTTGGAAACTTTCTGTCAAAGGCCTGAGCCACGTAAGAAGTCTGAATCTTCCCACCATGCTAGAGAAGCCACATGTTATTGTTCTGGTCAACAATCCCAGCTTACCCAACCAGATAGTGTATCATGCATATGAATAAAGCATTCTTAGATTCTTCAGTCCAGCCCTTCACCAGCAGAACACCATTCTTGGCATCATGTGGGGCAGAAGAACCACCCAGCTGAGCCTTATCTAAATTCCTGACCACAAAATCATAAGGTATGATTGTTATTTTAAGCCAAAAGTTTTGAGATAGTTTGTTAAGCAGAAATAGCTATTGATCAATTATAATGAATAATTGATTATAATTACAAAATGCCAGTACCCTGTTGGAATTGTCTGCTCCATGCTTTACTTTGTCTGAGTAACTTTTGAACATCTCTGCAAAATCACAACCACAGCTCTTTACTTTGTATTGATCTATACCTAGAGTCTCTATCCATATCCTTTGTTTTGCTGCCAACAATTCTTGAGTGGACTGGAAAGAATTCACTGTCTCTGACTCTTTGGTTGCAAGATTAACTTTTAGGCTTCTGGTTTTAGCAACATGGCAGACTGAACCAGTAAGCATCACCTTCCTCATACAAATACACAAAAATACTGGAGAAGTATAAATTTTAAAATGAACACATAAACTCAAAGAAAGGGAATGCTTAGGTACTTGAAATGAAAGTTCAGTTTGCTGATACCATATTGTCCTTTAGGGCTGTTGATTATAGGCCTTTGGGTCTGAAATTTCTTGCCTACAGAAAGACAGGAGATGCGGCTTTGAATCTGTATATGGTGGGAACCAGAACTGAACCCCCAGCATGAGACGTGCACCTTTAAAAGATCTGATAGACTAAGAGAAACAGCGAGAAAGCTTGTCTTGTAGCTTGGTTTCTGGGTAGGAAAAAAATGCCTCTCATGAGAAATCAAAGTTACAAGCTCATACAGTGCAAGGTGGGAGAGTCCAAGCTTACATTGCCCTTGTGATGTGAGAATCGAAGTCAAAAACACGAGACACAGGTCTAGGGTCCCTGTAGAAAGACATGCGATATATATATATATATATATTTTTTAGGAACACATTCTCAAACTTGGGCCACATGGAATTCTCATAGGTTTAAAGATAGAGCAAAACTAAACCAAAGCTCTTTCGAAGATGAACTCAATACAAAATCATGAAATTGCACTAGGAAAGAAGACGTTGAATAGGGAGTTAGACACAGCAAGCTGAAGAATGGGCACCTCAAGAAGTAGAACTAACAGAATACTTTGAAAGGGATGGCAACATAAGTATATTTATATATGTAGAAGGGTTTAAGCAGAAGAGTTAGAAAACATAGGACACAAAGAACTAAAAAGTAGAAGATGAATTTTCAGCGTGATCCAAGGTAAAAAATAGATCCCTGTATTAAAAAGTCCCTGGGTACCATTAGTACTTCTGAATACAATGATTGAAACCTTGTGATTGCTCCAGGCTGGAATTTTATTCTACAGTCCTGTAAAGTACAGATCATTGGGTAAAGGGAGAAAATATTCCTTCCAAAGAGAGAATGACCTCTTTCATATAGCTGAATGGAGCAACATGTTTAGCCAAGTTCATGTCCAAGGGAGGAGAACCTTCAGCTTACGCCAAGTCCTGGCCATTGGAGAAGCTGTGAGAGTAGACCTTGTGTAAAGCAGCTGACTCTGCCATAAGGGAAATGCCCTTTTGTTTACTGAGCTTCTCCCACCCATGCCTTGGTTTACTTTCCTCTAGAAGCCTGAGATACTGGGAATAAGAGTCTCAGCCTCCAAGAAAGGGAGAACACATCAAGAAAGTTTGGATTTCTGGAGTGATCAAGTTCACTTGATTCATTAGCCTAAGTGCTCAAGTAAATTTCAAATCACAGTGTCATGTATCATTGTCCACGTCCTTCCTCCAAACACTCTCCACCTCCCACCCAAGGGTCCATGTAACTTGCTATTGAGAACCTTTGATTTCTTAGGTATTTGTGTGGTAGGGTTTTGTTGTCTCTCCTGAAGAAAATGGTGGCAATTTGTACTCAGCTGTGGAATAAAGGAAATCATGACATATCTTCACAGCGGATTTCCTATTTGATGGTTCTACCCTATTTTCAATATCCACAACCTGCTGCACCCTAGGAAAATTGACTTCCTCTACTGCCATCCCATTCCCCAACCCCAGAGCTAGAATCCAGGTGAAACAGTGAGGCAGGGAAGCCTTCAGGATGGAATATGGCAGGTGGGGGCCTGCCTCAGGCCACCATTCTCAACATTGGCTGCACACCAGCTTTCAACATCCCAAAGCCCGGGCCTCACTCAGACCAATGAAATGAGAATCCCTGAGGGTAGAAACGGGATTGGGATGCAAGATAAAATACACAGTTTGGGTCATACTTACACTAAAAGATTATTTGTTGTTTATCTGAAAATCAAATGTAACTGAGCCAACCTGTATTTTTATTTGCTAGATCTGGCAACCCCAACCCAGTCAGTACTGCCTTTTAAAGTTCCCCCAGAGACAGCAACATGCATGCAGTCAGTGATTTTCAAACTTCAGTGTGTTTAAGAATCACCCCAACTGATCATTAAACACCAATTTCTGGGCCTACCTCTAGGGATTCTCATTCTGTTCTTCTAGGGTGGGGCCCAGAATGATCAATTCTAACCAGTTCCTGGGTGATTCTTGGGTTGCTGGGGCTCCGACCACATTGCAGGTAGCAGGAGTGTGTTCCGGCAGATCTGCGGGTTGAGCTCAAGTCTTCCAACTCCTCCGTCCTTCCCACTATGCAGATTGCATAGATTTTTGTGTGGGTCCTTTGGCTATAGCATGAATTTGTTTTTCTTCATTCTCCTCTTGGTTCTCTTCTCAGATCTCTTGCTTGAGGAGTTAGTTCCCTGGATCTAATTGTATGTTATTAGTAATAAGTTCAAGTCAGACACTGAAGCTAAAAAACCCTCTCCCCACACCACCGCCATGATTGATTATATTTAGGATCTATTATTTGCTCTGGCTATGATAAGCTCTCTGGGGGAATAAAGGAAACCTAAGGCACTATCTTCACTCTTAAAGGAATTTGTTGCATCTGAGACAAGAAAATTAGATTTAGAGAGAGAGAGAGAGAGAAAAAGGCAATGTGTATTCTTCTTTCACATTGGGAGTTATTTCCTGAAGAAATTAAAGAGATTCAGCAAAAAGAGAGAAATTGGAGGCCAGATCAGAAGGAAGAGGACTGGAAAGAGGAGGGAAGATAACAATTCTTCCAGAACCTTCTAAAACATTGCTTTTGTTTCCAGCAGTCTTACCTTTGTTCAGCAACTTATCAACAGTGTGATCTTGGAAAGGTCACCTTAACTCCATAGTCTCAGTTTCCTCTTATGTGAAATAGTCAGGCTGATACTAACTTTGTAAGTTGGTGAAGGATTAGAGATATTGGTTCTAAGGTGGTGGTTGCAGTACCTGATGCTTGCAAGTTCCCAAGCTCAGCTGCCCATGTGAGCTGGGTGGGCAATGTTGGTGAGCAGGTGCCATGATCAGGCTCCCTCCAACTCCTGGTGATTGCCACTGTGTGAGAAAACAGCCCTGGGAACCTCATCTTCAAGTTTCCTGAGACAAAATGAATTGTACTTTTGTGGCATCTTCCAGTTTTTAGGTGTGTGCTCATTAGTTTCAGAAGTGTTCATTGTCTATGGCTGCTTCAGTGCTTTACAACAGCAGAGGTGAGTACTTGCAACAGAGACCATAAGGCTGCAGAGCCTAAAGTGTTTACTCTCTGGCCCTTGGTGGAAGAAATTTGCCAACTCCTAGACTAAAATTGCACAGCAGAACCTCAGGTGGAGGGAGTGGCCCCTCTGTTGATGGTTCCCTGCCTATTCCACTCACTATTCTGTGCCTTCTCATCTCCTCCCTCCACTCTGTGTCTTCTTCTCCCTCCATGTGTTTCACTCAGTCATGGTTTCTGCTTCCTCACACCTTCTGTTTGCAGAAAGCCTTTGGTGGGCATTATCAAAGATCTCACTACACCATGGACTTTCAGCTTCAGCTCTCACCATCACCATCACCATCACCATCACCATCACCATCACCATCACCATCATCTTTTTTCAGTTTAGACTCCAGAGATGAAGACTGTGCCTTATCCAGGTCGTCTGTTCTTGTTAGGCCACGATATATGTCTCTGTTCAGTCTCTGGATTGGATTTCTTTGAGTCAAAGTGACCACTTGGCTTCATTTGATTGACATCTTTGGTATTGTCTTACTATCAAGACCTTTGTGATTGGAATTAATTATCTTTCTTGATCTTTTCATGATTCTATCTTGTACCATGGCTTTATCTCAATTAAACAACACTGCCAAGATTTCTAAGTACAGTTGACCCTTGAACAACAAGAGTTTGAACTTCTAGGGTTCACTTATATGTGGACTTCTTTCTACTACTGCCACCCCTGAGGGAGCAAGACCAGTCCCTTCTTCTCTTCCTCCTCCTCATCTACTCAACATGTAGCTTCATTCTCAAGATGATGAGGATGAAGACTTTTATGATGAACCACTCCCAGTTAGTAAATAGTAAGCATATTTCCTCTTTCTTTGGATTTTCTTTCCTCTAGTTTATTTTATTTTAAGAACGTGGTGTATAATATACGTAACATACAAAATATGCGTTAATCAATTATTTATGCTACCAGTAAGGCTTCTGGTCAATAGGGGTTATTAGTAAAGTTTTTGAGCAGTCAAAAGCTACACATAGATTTTTAGCTATAGAGAGGGTCAGTACCCCTAACTCCCACATTGTTCGAGTCAACTGTAGATAGTATTACTCCTGTTAGGAATAACGCTCCAAATCCTAAGGACAAAGGATTCTTAGCAAAACAATTTTACTTCTGCACAGAGGGGTGCCTCGTTGGCCAGTCGCCATGAGAGCACACCTGAACAAAGGGGCATGAGAGCCTTTATTCCTGATGCCAGTCCTGCCCCTGTACCCTTCCCCCTTTGGCTGTGGTCGGGTCGTACAATCTAAACTAATCCTGGTTGGCTAAACTTTTTATCTTTTTTAAGATAAGGTGGGCACGTAAAAGAAAGTGGAGAGGAAAGGGGAAGGAATATCTGTAAATGAGTTAGAAAGTTAGTCCTCTTTCCAAATAAGGAAAGAAATGTGAGCTGGTACTGATAGCACCTGGTACTGTGATGTGCCTGGGCATCTAACAAAGGCAAAAAGGAAAAAAAGGAGAAAAAAGGGAAAAAAGGGAGGGTACTATGAATTAAAGAATAAAAGATTGATTGGGTTATTTGAAGAGAAATCTCATCATATCCCACACTCCTATCTCTAAGTAGTATCACTCTGATTTTGTAGGTGAAGAAATTGAGACCTCCAGTTAAACGTCTAAGTCAGGATGAACTACTTTTCTAGCGATGGTGAAGCCGGGGCTCTGGATGGCACTCCTGGATCTCCTAAATCTTGATTCCGTGCTCTTTTCTCCCCATTTGGTTCCACTGTTTTGGCAGAGTCCCTTAAGCTGGACCTGATTGGATGATGTGGAACTAGCCGTGCGGAAAGAACAGAGGGCGGAAAGAACAGAGGGCGGAAAAACAAACCAGGTCAGAAAGTCCTCATATTAGTCGGTTCTTGCACTGCTATAAAAAACTATCTGAGAGTGGGTAATTTATGAAGAAAAGAGGTTTAATTGACTCACAGTTCCACAGGCTGTACAGGAAGCATAGCTGGGGAGGCCTCAGGAAACTTAACAATCGTGACAGAAGACAAAAAGAACTAAGCACATCTTCACATAGCCAGCAAGAGAGAGAGACAGAGACCAAAGCAGGAGGTGCTACACACTTTTTTTTTTTTTTTTTTTGAGACGGAGTCTTGCTCTGTCGCCCGGGCTGGAGTGCAGTGGCCGGATCTCAGCTCACTGCAAGCTCCGCCTCCCGGGTTTTACGCCATTCTCCTGGCTCAGCCTCCCAAGTAGCTGGGACTACAGGCACCCGCCACCTCGCCCGGCTAGTTTTTTGTATTTTTTAGTAGAGACGGGGTTTCACAGTGTTAGCCAGGATGGTCTCGATCTCCTGACCTCGTGATCCGCCAGTCTCGGCCTCCCAAAGTGCTGGGATTACAGGCTTGAGCCACCGCGCCCGGTGCTACACACTTCTAAACAACCAGATCTCATGAGAACTCTTCCAGGAGAACAGCAAGGGGGAAGTTTGCCCCCATGATTCAATCACCTCCCACCAGGCCTTTCCTCTAACACTGGGAATTACAGTTGAACATGAGATTTGAGTGAGGACACAGAACCAACCATATCTGTCCTCTTCAGTTGAAGGTATCTGTCAGGGGAGAAGGAGGTGTGTAGAGTGGGTTTGGCTAAGTCAGCCAGAACTGGGAAGCATGACAAGACTAGGCTGTCCTGCGACTGGAGGGTGGTTTCGGAATCCAGAGGACTGAGCCTGGGACAGCATTCCTGGATCCTCAGTCCATATCTGCTATCTACAGGCAGCCAGAGAAAACATAAGAGTCAGCATCAGTCATAGATGACATTGGGGCAGGGCACTGAGCTCCCTGATCTCCACTGCGGCTGCACACAGCTTTTAAACTCCTTATTCTATCCAGTAGACACAGTTTGCAGACGAAGGTTTCTGCACAGGCATCTATGCTGAGAAGAGATTTGCTGATGTAACAATTATTTGCACTATTTATATTCAAATGTTCTTTTAAAAAAACGCAGCCTCCAAATTTACGGATAGTAACTGTGTGCAAATCAGGAAACTTATCTCCTTTTTATAGTCTAAAATCAAATTACACTTTACATTTTTCTCACTTGCAGAATATTAGATTGTGATGTCTAAATGACTTGTGTTTATGAAAAAGGTGAATTTTAAGAACAAATTTTAAAACTGCATAAGCAGTTTAATGGGTGTTTTTAGAAAGTAAGAATGATCAGCCAGTAAGTATTTATTATATATGAAACTGGAAGTTATATTGTCGCATCCGTTAGTGCTGAATTCTGAAAATCATCGTGACCCAGGTTTGTGTTTATGAATTGATGGACCACAGGACTGTTAAATAAAGTTCTAAAAAAAAGTTGGTTGACGTCCCTGTTTTTTCACTAGTTTTCTGACCTGTAATCTGAGATCTGATTGAGTTCTCAACATACTGCAAGTCACAGATTCTATCCCCATTTATGCACACGATTGTAGTTGTCACATGGTTTTCAGTGTTCTTAATGAGCTGTTAACAAGCTGTCAATTACCTATGCAAATTAGGGAGGCCGACATTGAGAGGTGGCTGTATCGGGAGTTAAAGAGTGCTACCTTGGAATGTTATGAAATCAATCATTCTTGCTTTAATAGCTGTCTTTACCCATGTGTCTGTTGTCATGTCTGGGTCTTTTTTCATTATAATACGTACCACATAAGAAAAGCCCTCTGGGAATTTTGAAGGTGCTTAGAAAGGAGCTTACCCAAATCTTTCATAACTTTCAACTTGGCTTAAAGATTGCCTAAAATGCAGGCTTACTTTTTCACCTGTCTTTCCAGGCACACTAAGACATTCTGTGGAGGAAGGAAAGCCATTGCTATTCTTGTGCTGATGGCCAGTGGCTTCTACTCACCTCTTAGCCCCAGATCTGGGGGACTATTTGGGATCTTTTGCCCATGTCTTTATTCCCTCCACCACTTGATGAGCTCTTAGGTGCAGGTACATTGATGATTAATAAGTCAAGTTAAGTGCTAGAGTTGACACAGGCAAGCTTGTTCACTCAACAGTGGGCTGAGTCCCATGTTGTAGGCACCACAGTTGCAAGAGTGAACCACGGCAAGATCACGTTCATAGAGCTGAAGATGTATAATAAACAAAAGCCATAATAAGTGGGGAACTGAATCAGGGATATTAGAAAGTGATGCGTGGTATGAGAAAGAGAGTAAGGAGGGTCAGGAGTGGTTGCGGAGAGGGCAGCTGTAATCTAAATGGAATGATCAGGTGAGGCTTCATTGAGGTGGGTACATTTCAGCAAAGACTTGAAAGAAGTGAGTTTGTTGGCCACAGAGATACCAGAGGGAGAGCATCCGAGGCAGAACCAAATGTGAGTGCAAGAGAAGGTTCCAGAACAGTGAAGTGGCCAGTGTGAGGGAAGTGGAGGCAGCTATATGGAAGGCAGGGTGCACTGAGGTCAGGGCTGGAGCAGAAAAGGCAGGTCACATAGGCCCCCTGTGGATAAGCTCTTTGACTTCTCCTCTGAATAAAATGGGAAGTCATTACTGTGTGTGTTTTTTTTTTTTTCTTTTAAACTTGCTACCTGAAATAATGTTTAGATTTAGAGAAGAGTTACAAAGAGTGTACAGGTGTGCCCTGTACTCTTCACTCAGCTTTCTCTGCTGTTCACATCTGTCACAGCCATGCTCCACTGATCAAAACTAAGAAATCAACTTTTGTACAGTACTACTCACTAAACTGCATACTTTATTGGGATTTTCCCAGTTTTCCATTAATGATCTTTTTTTTTTTTTTTTTTTTTTTAACCTGTTTCAGGATACAGATTTTCTGTTCAGTGTCTCCTCAGTGTCCTCTAAACTGTGATTCTTTCTTGGTCTCTTCTTGACCTTGACACTTTTGAAAAGCATCCAAGTATTGTGTAGAATGTGCCCCAGTTTGAGTTTGGCTGATGTTTTCTCATGGACACTCTGAGGGTGTGAATTTTCAGGAAGAACCCCACAGAGGTGATGTGATCTTGTTTTCCACTATGTCAGGGGATACCTGGGAGCCACATGACTCCTCACTGGTGATGTAATCTTGGTTACTTGGTTAAGGTGGTGTTGGCCAGGTTTCTCCACTGTAAAGTTACTATTTTGAGTTTTCCATACTCTATTCTTTGGCATTAAGTTGCTAAATCCAGCCCACATCCAAGACAGGAGGAGTTTCAAGAAATTTGTAGTCGTATGTTAAAACCACCACACTAATTAGAAAATTGGGGAGGAGAAACTTTGACATGATGAAAATATCCTATTTCTCCTTAAAGCTTTGCTCATTAACGTTAGCATTCATCCATGGACCTGGCCCACAGCATTTATTAATGTGATGTTACAGTGGTGCTTTTCTAGTTCCTTCAGAACTTCATTGCCAGGTTCACAGCAGGAGTGGCACACTTCATTTCTCTTTGAAAAGTGATTCCAGGGTTCATAGACTGAAATAGGAAGCCAGTGTGGAGGCCACTGTGATGACTCAGGTAAGGGATGGTGGTGTCTTGGGTCTGGTGGAGGCGGTGCTCTCAGATTATCCGTGGAACTGCTGAAAGCATGGAGATGCTATCATTAAGGAGGGGGAAGGCTGAGCTGACCCATTTGGTGTGGAGTAAGCCAGGTGCCCAGTCCCATTAGGCATCCCAGTGGAGGTGTTGAATAAGCAGCCTCATAACTGAGTAAGAAGTCGGGAGAGAGGTCCCTTTGGCCCTGAAACTTCTTCTTCAAGCTGAGTCTGAGCTTGTTCCATAGCGTATCCTCAGTAAATATCCTTATTTTAAAGGCTAAAAGATAAGCCCCAACGTGTTGTTCTAAGAATTACATAAATTAATTTATGCCAAGCTCTTAAACTCAATAAAAGATGTTATTTGTGTTAGTAGAATTAAAAGATCTCTTCCTCCCATAAATCTGCAATTCTACTTCTAGGAATAAAACCAAGGAAAAAATGTACATAATAAGACAGATTAAAAAGAATGTTCGCAGCAGCATTGTTTATTACAGTTAAAAAAAATTGGAAACAACCTACATGTTTGTTCTCAGGATGGAAAAATACACACTGATATGGCAGTTACAAGAGAATATTATAGCACAGTGAAAACATATAAGCTAGAGCCACATGTTCTGCAGTGAACAGATCAAACAAGATTGAGCAAAAAAGTAAATTGCAGAATTTGTACATTCTTCAGTCTATTACAATGTTATTTTGGTTGAAGGATATGAAGAAAAGCTGGCCTCTCACATATGTATAGTTGGAAAAGTCAAAAGTCGTTTAATAGTCTTTTCAGATAATTTTGGATAATTATCTTTGACAGTACACCAACATTTGGCAAATAGTAGTTTCTTAAGGGTTGGTTGTAACGTAAGATCTGTAATACTGTCAATGAGTTTTCCATACTTCTGTATTAAAATCTATTATTTATGTTGAACTTCAATGGAATTGATGGCAGACTCATGTGTGATTCTGTAACTTCATACATTGGTCTTTTGGAAAATATTGGTTCACTGAGTTATGCAGATCTTCCAAATGTTGATACACGTAACTATAAAAGATTTTAAAATCCACATTAGTGATTACCAGCAATCTCACCAGAAAATGTTTCTAAGTATTGGGTCTCCATCGGCTCACAGTGCTAGATAGACATTTTCTAAAATTCAAATGTTTTAATTTGAATTCTGATATTGTCAGTTGTTTTCTTCGAAATGACAGCCTCGTTTTAGTCGTTTTTGAGAAAACGTCTGCTAAATACTCTAGTTCAAAGAGCCATTATTTTTCTGTCAGTTGTTCATTTAAGTAAAATGTTGTGTGAAAACTGTGGCTAGTTCAGCTTGCAACTCAAGCAAGCAAGCAAGCAAGTAGCACACACGTGTTTTCCTCACAACACCATCATACTTTGGGGTGCAACAAAAGTGTGCTGTTTACTTCCCATTTTGTACCACAGAATATCAAAAAGAAGTACCCATAAGGGTCTAGATGTCATAAAATTAATTTTTACTGCTCCATCAAGAGCATTAAGTGAAACTGGCCTTGGTTTTTTAAATTCAGGTGTGTGGCAGTGAATAATGCAGGGACTACTAGAAGAGTCTGTGCCACGGCCTTGGTTCCTGCTAAAAAGATGGCACTGGGGGGAAATTTTAGAGAGCTTTCAAACTCTTTTTATTCTCATGTTCCATATAGTCTAATTTTAACATAAATAATATGCCTTCACACTGGATTGTAAAAGGCATGTGATTGTAGAAATTTTATTTTGTGATATATTGTCTTCTGTAGTATCAAAGGGAAAGAAGTATTAACGTGCATCCCTCTACCTTGGTTTTTTTTTTTTTTTTTTAAGATAGTCTTGTGCTGTCGTCCAGGCTGGAGTGCAGTGGCACGATCTCGGTCCCGGGTTCAAGCAATTCTCCTGTCTCAGCCTCCTGAGCAGCTGGGACTACAGGTGCGTGCCACCACGCACCTGTTTTTTTGTGTTTTTAGTAGAGACGGGATTTCTCCATGTTGGTCAGGATGGTCTCGATCTCCTGACCTTGTGATCTGTCCACCTCGGCCTCTCAAAGTGCTAGATTACAGGCATGAGCCACTGCGCCCCGCTGCCCTATGCTGTTTTTGAAGCCAGGGTAATTGTACGATTTTGTTACCGGCAGTGATAATCTGAATGTGACCTGGTTACCTTGGAAATGCAGGAACTTATATGAATGTACTATAAAATAAAATGTGGACTGATTCCCAGGGGGAAAAAAAAGCTGGTTTGTCAGTTCATCTTTTGCACCATGGGCACAAATGCCAATTGAGTGGAAAGAGGCAAGCAATGTCTCACTACTTCTATGAGAATAGTTTTGATCTTGTAGACATCCTGGGAGCATCTTTGTGATAGACCACTCTTTGTAAACTGCCGCTCTAACTCAAGTCTAGACATTTTGGTTGGTTGGTTGGTTGGTTGACCTATTGTGCTCCCGTGCCCTTCTCAGGGCATTGCTCCAGCTCTTGGTTCCTCATGTGTAGGGAGCAGGCCATACAATTTTTCTCCTTCCCCCAAATCCTGGCCACAACTTGCTTAAGAAAGTGGAGAGAACTTGACTAGAAAGTACCCAATGCGTCGGCAAGGTGATGGCCCATCAGACTCTCTTTTGGAGAGTCTGAGTAAGTCACAGAGTTGTACCTAGTAAGGCATTAGAGACACTAAAAGTGTAGACCATACGGAATGGAAGCCATTTTTGTCAACCCAAATGTTGACAAGGATGCAAAGGAAGCCGCTATATTTCTGCAGGTAGAGGTTGGAAAATGAAGCAATATGGGGAAGAGTCAGGAGGAGGGTCTGTAAAGTGTTATGGAGAAAAGACAGAGATAGAGATGAGAGAAATACACAGAAAGACGGGGGGTGGGGGGGCGCGGAGAGAGAGAGAGAGAGAAACTGACTTCCAATAAAGCCCCTTATGTTAATTTGATTACTTTTCTTCACAACATAGAACATGACAAAGGCTCCAGGGAAAATTCAAAGTGGAGAGAAGGAATTAAAACTTAAAGTCTTTAATTATGAGAATGCACCAGGACTCTAAAAACCTCGATTAGAAATTCACTTGAAATGAACATTTCAGGACTTTTAGATGGCACAGTAAGTATAGCTCTATGTTTTTTTTTCATTCATCTCCAGAGGATATTTTATGTTAAAAAATAGGTTTTGATAATCAGAGTCAGAACTCAAGTGCCTGACCTTGGGCCACTGGTAACCACAATTGCTCTGAAATGTGCAAGAACTCTGGAGACCAGGATTGGACATTCTGTTAGCATAAGCCCTCTTTAGGTCTCTCTCTGAAACAACCCTCACCAGATTGCCTGTTATTCGCCCCCGTTGCATCTCCGTGGTCAGAATGCCATTTCTGGCTTTATTTTCTGTTTTCTGTTTGTACATAAGATAATCTTTTTCTTTTTTATTTCCATCTGCAAACTCTAGGGGGTAAATTTTGAGCATGATGCGCGGAGGTTTAGCCATGGGACTCTCATTACCGTTAATGGGAATGACAGTACTCAGTTTCAGAGCCCGAGAACATTTACCCCTTGGATGATGGTGTTTTGTGGCTGGATTTTTAATTGTATTTACAAATAAAGCTGACATACAAACAGCGGCGGCTCCCAGGAAGACAACATTGTAGAAAACGAGTAGGGAGTTGGACTGTCCTTGGATACCCAGCCTCACACAATTCAGAGTTAGAGAAGGGTGGTATGTATCTCTGCACCTCATATTATTATTATTGTTGTGGTAAAATACACATAACATAAAATTCACCATTTTTAAGTGCACACTTCAGTGACATTAAGTACATTGCAGTTGTGCCGCCATCACCACCATCCATCCCTGAAACTTTTTCATCATCCCAAACAGAACTTTATACCCATCCATTAAACACTAAATTCCCATCCTGCCTCTCCCCAGCTCATGAAAACCACCATTCTACTTTCTGTCTCTAAGAGTTTGACTCCCTGTAGGCCTCAGGTAAGTGGGATTATACAGTATTTGCCCTATTGTGACTGACTTATTTCACTTAGAATAATGTCCTCAACATTCATCCGTGTTGTAGCATGTACCAGAATTTCCTTTTCTTTCGAGGCTGAGCAATATTTTATTGTGTATTGATCTACCACACTTTTTTTTTTTTTTTTTTTTTTTTTTGAGACGGAGTCTCGCTCTGTCGCCCAGGCTGGAGTGCGGTGGCCGGATCTCAGCTCACTGCAAGCTCTGCCTCCCGGGTTCACGCCATTCTCCTGCCTCAGCCTCCCGAGTAGCTGGGACTGCAGGCGCCCGCCACCTCGCCCGGCTAATTCTTTTTTGTATTTTATTTTAGTAGAGACGGGGTTTCACCGTGTTAGCCAGGATGGTCTTGATCTCCTGACCTTGTGATCCGCCCGCCTCGGCCTCCCAAAGTGCTGAGATTACAGGCTTGAGCCACCGCGCCCGGCCGATCTACCACACTTTTAATCCATTCCTTCATTGAGGGACTCTTAGGTTGCTCCCACCTTTTGTCTATTGTGAATAATTCTGCTATGAACATAGGTGTGCCGATATCTGTTTGAGTCCCTGCTTTCAATTTTCATGGATGATATACCCAGAAGTGGAACTGCTGGATCATATGGTAATTCTATGCTTAATTTTTTGAGGGACTACCACATTGCACGGATTTTACGTTTTCATCAGGAATGCAAGAGAGTTTCAATTTCTCCACATTCTTGCCAACACTTGGTCATTTCCTGTTTTTTTTTTTTTCTTTTGTAATTTGTGTGTGCCTGTGTGAGGGGTTGTGTGTGTGTGTGTGTGTGTGTGTGTGTTTTGTAATAGCCATTCTAATGGGTGTGAAGGTTTTCTGTGTCTTGATAAACACCATACAGATTATATATTCATTCATTTTTTTTCCTTTCTAATGCCACTTTCCTCAAACTTAAAAACTCAGAAAATACTCCTTGAACCAAAGAATTGATTAGGTCTCCCCACTTGAAGTACCCAAAATGCTATCTGCATGTTTCCATTTCTACGTGTATCACATCATTTTTAATTTGTGGATTTGTGATTTGCACGTTTGTCTTCCTCACTATCCTCTGTGTAGCTGTTAAAAGCAGCATCTGTCTGGCACCTAGTAGGTACTCAACACATATTTATTAAATGAATGTATTTAAACCAATTCTGTTCTATGTGACAAATGAATCTTTAAATATAAAGAACAGAAAGGCTCATTACCAGAATGACTATATCAAAATTCAGATTGTGCAGTAACAAAATAACACAACTGTAAACACAGAGATGGGAAAAAGTAAATTGACTAAATTATTAGTGTCATTTTGATTTCAGAAAGTGCTGCTTCTTTACACGTAAGCAGTTACAAATGCAGCCTATAAAAGTTAATATTCATAACATGATTATCTTTCATTGAAAGTATTAGGGAAACACAAAATAATAATAATGGTAATGTACAGGGGGCTGGCTTCCATGGTAACCCCGACACATCAATTTCAACATTGAAGCAAGGAGCTGCGGCACTTTCAGACAGGAGGCTCCGACGCCCAGGTTCAGAGTGACCCTCAGTAAGTACATGGGATATCATGATTACTTGGCATTTCTTGATTACTGATTATTTAGAAGGCACTTTGGAAATTGCAGATAGCTTGCTTGCCCAGGGGAATCACAATCCTAGTATGATCAACAAGGCAGACGCTGTGCAAGGAAGGTTAGACTGCAAATACTGAAAGGATCCCGGTTTTAAAGCTACTGTTTTCTGCATTTTTCTTCTTTCCTTCTTTTTTCTGCTTTTTAGCTTATGCTCTGGTTATTTGCACATTTAAAAGGAAGATACAGACAAGTTTGTTCATGTAGGGGGTGGAGAAGGGGACTTATATATTGGGCTAAGGGAATTGTATGAGCTGAAAATAGGAGAGTCAAAGAAAGGTAAAATTTAAGGCATTTAGCACCAGAAAAAGATGTTAGACATCACTCATTCCCTTCATTTCACAGATGAAAAGAGTAAGGATTTAAAAGAGAAGGGGTCTTGGCAGGGCTGAGGATCACACCAATTGGTAACAGCAGAAATGGGTGTATGGTCATCTTCTGCTGGTTCTTGCATCCAGGTTGGAAAATGATCTCAAGTGTAAAACTCAGAGATATGTACTCATGAAAGAGCAGCAATCAGACAAATGAATGACAGCAGAGAAAGAGGCTCAACATTGTTGGGCTTCCATGAACTCAGTCCTTTTGAGATGGGCCATGTGGAAACTCCAACTAGAGCTCTTGCCTCATTGGGTATGACAGGACGATGCAAGAGGTCCACAGTACTTTTGCGGACCATAAAAAAGTTTTTTAATTTCTTTGATAGTCAAAAGAGAAATATAAATATAATAGTAACAAATGTATTTGTCAAGGAAGGACAAGGGCAAAAATGTCTCTGGCCCCCGTAGGTCATGAAGCAGCCCTACCTCCAAAGTACATGATCAGAGCTCAAATTTCTCATTGATCATCACCTTCTCAGTTTGGGGAATAAATTCACGAGAGGAAGCTGGGCTCAATATCTGAGATTAGAAGAAGGACAATATTTCTATATTATTTAGGGCTTTCAGTAGTGACCAACAGAAAATCAATTTACATTGGCCTAAGCAAAAGCGAGAAGTAGTGGCCCTCAAAACGTAATGCAAAGTTTTCCTATTTAAGGTACAGTGGGAACCAGGTATTGAGGTGATAACATTCAGAATGTGTCTCCCCTAACTTCCAGGTGCTACTTTTCTCAGCACTGGTGGTGTTCTCTGACAGACTTGGATTGAAGAGGTGTTAACCAGCAGCTCAGAGCTTATATCCTGCTAGGTTAGATTTCACAGGGGTTCCAGCACATGTCCCGTCAACTGACACTTGCAGCATGCCTGGTACTGTACCAGGTCTTTACTTGCATCATTTCATTAAACTTTCAACTCCAGTCTATTAGATAGGATCTAGTCTCATTCCCCTTTTAGAGGCAAATACACTGAGGCTTCTGCAATACACCGAGGCTTCTGGAAATTAGTGACCCTTGGTGCTTTCTCCCATATAGTAATCATTATCTAGATGTCATTTCTCCTATTTGAGATGTCGCTTCTGGAGAGCTGAGGTTGGAGCAGCATGCTTGCTCCCTTATGTGAACTCACCCCACCTCCATTTCCAGAGAAGCCTTCATAGAACCTGCAGTCCAGAAGATGCTCATTAAACACTAGTTCATGAATTAATAACTTGGCTCTTTGGGTCCCCAAATTACCTTAACTGAAAGGGCTGATGCATGGGTAGGCTTATGAATGCAGTGTGCAGATGAGAGTAAGAAAAGTTAGGAGCAGAGGATAATAAGATTTGAAAGAAGCTAAGGAAATTGAGTTACTGTACACTAGCAAACTTTAAACGTAAAAGATATTATCTATTTCAACTACGCTGTCTCCTACCAGTTTTCATAAGAGATTAGGATACAAAGAGGTGAAAAGACTTGCCTAAATTGTTAACACAAATATTAGCTCCCATGTATGAATCGTCTGTTTTAGGCCAGACACTTCACGCAGTATTTCCAGTCTTCGCAATGATCTCACAGTGAGGGAATAATTTTTCTGACTTGACAGATGAGAAAATTGAAGGTCTGAGAGGTAAAGTTTCCAAAACCGCAATGCCACTAGTGAGGGACGTGGGCAGGATTTGAATCCAGATTTGTCTCAAGCAAAAATTCATGTTTTCTTTTTTTTCTTCCCCTTTTACCATACTGTGCTGTTGGCTGTGCAACCGAAACTAGAAGTAGTGCTTCTTAACTCAGAGTCCAGTGTGTGTAATAGCACCTGACTCTAAAGGCCCCTGGGGGAAGACCCCTGTCTATTAACTCCCTTTCTATAGCATCTCTACTAAACACCATGGGCCATTTGGGGCCTAATAAATTTCTTTTATTGGTGAAGGTTACCTTTAGCATAATAATAAGAAAAAAGTCTTTATTACAGAGAAATAAATGGCAATTTTAAAACAATTTGAATGTAGAATAGGAAAGGAAAGGGAACATAGTCAATTCAGCTGTGTTCATGATAAAAGGAAAGGCAACATGGAACCTTACACCACGCATAGCTCATCATTCCCTTCTTCTTGGGCCAATCTGCTTGCCCCAGCATTCTCATTCATCTTTTAAAAAAATGGATATAAAAATATCTTAGATGTTCCTCAGCACAAAGCAATGGGGACCCAGGGCAGAAAGGGCAGAAGGAGGATGTAGATACACATAGAATAATCCAGGTCAGCAGAATTTCTACTTTCCTACGACCCAGCTTAAAATATTGCCACATGCTTCTCTGGCTCATAATGCTATCTCCTCCTCCTTCTTCTTCTTCATTTTTCTTTGAGACTATCACAAAACAGCAGCTATCTTATTATTTTTTATTGCACTTATCACCATTTGAAATATCTTCATCATTTATTTGCTTACTTCTTTGCTGTGTGTCTCCCTCTATAAACTGTATGTAAACTTGTACTTCCTAACTGCCTTGTTCACAGGTATATCCCCAACTGCTAAAACATTGCTTGTCCTATAGTAGGTATTGGAGGAAAAAATGGAACACTGTTGAAAGAATAAATGGAATTAAAGCCAGTCAATGGGATGTCATGGTCTAGTATGCTTAGACAACTCCCTGGTCTCTTCTGGCTCCTATTTTCAAATGGATTTGATTATGGATTTGATTCTTCTATGCCTACCAGGAACTGAGCCCTGAAGGGGAATTAAGAGTTTTCCAGGGGACAAAGTGGGTGAAACATCCCAGGCCAAGGGGCCATGAAAGAAGGAGATCCTGACCTTGCATCTCATTGCTGCTATGGCATCAAAAGACTCCTTGTAAAGTTTGAAACTTGGTGCCAAGTGATTAGATATAGCTTTTTAGTGTGTGACGACTGCAAGTTGATTTGTAGATGATTGAAAGTGGATACCTGCTCATCTGGTGGGATTCCAATCAGAGCTGAACACCTCTTTAAGTCAATAGGAATTGCCATTACAATCAATGGTTTGCCCTGAGTGTAAATCTCCCAGTCAAATCATTAGGAAGTGATCAATGAAACCGCTTTTTGATGTCAGTAGGAAATTGGTATATAGGGTAAGTCGATGGGGAAAGTCTCCAACTTTCCTCAGGAAACTTTTGATTCTTCAGCAATTTACAAATCAAAAATGATATGCACAGATCTCCTCCCCACCCCAACATTAACAACTTGCTCTTCAGGCATCCTCACCCAGTCTCTCACCAATCTGTGAGGCTTCTTGGTTTCAAATGTCAGCCTTTTAGTCTTTGGCAGACAGTATGAAAGTAATGTTATGGTGTGTATGACATACAGTGGGTAGTTTTTCTTTAATGTACTTGCAATCACTGAGAAAGAGAGAGAAAAAGAGAGAGGGGAGAGAAGAAAAGAAACACCCTAAACAACTTCCCATCCCTTATTATTTCATCAGTTGCTGCATATGATCAATGAAGTTCCCTGACAGACATCGAGGTGTTATGGCCACTCTTGGGGTCTATAATCAGTTCAAGAGCTTCTTGATGAGTTTGATATTTAACTTACCCAGATGACTCTCCTTGGGCTAATTAAGACTGGGTGAGCTTGAGGAAGTGAAGAGATTGGTTGGTTATAGTAAAAGCCGCACTGCTAAGCTGCCCAAGAATGGTGAGGCTTGATGGTGATGCCTTGGCATAGAAAGAGGTCAGCAACTCATGGTTCCACATGGTGGCCAGGAGGCCAGAGAATGTAGGTTTTATTCTACCTGTGCATGTCCTCAATTGCTAGGTAATGATGGCCACAACCTTTGTCTCTTACTCTGGTTTCTCAGAATCCACCAGAACACAATGTAGTCAGAGTCCTCTCTCTTTCGCTTACCACCTGAATGACCTTAAGAATTAATGATTTAATAATAACCATAAGCATAATGACAGCAACCACAATACCAGCAGCTTATACCTTTCGAGCCTTTAACCATGTGCCTAATATTCTCTAAGCGTCTTCCATGCATGACCTTATTAAGTCCTCATAGCATCTCTCTTAGTTACTATTAGTGTTGCCATTTTACATATGAGGAAACAGAGGCACTTAAAGTTCAAGTCACTAGCCAAGTGTCAAACAGTCAGTAGGAGAGGAGACCAGGGGTTGAATCCAGGAATTCTCATTCTAGAGCCCAAGTTCTTTACCAGCAAATCAATCTCCTCCCCCAGACTCCAATTCATTATTTCTTCAGGGCTGTGTGTGAGGCTTAGGTAAGTGTAAATATGGAAACATTCTCTGTAAGCTGTACAAATAGAAATTAGTATGGTCATGCCTTTGGTAATCAGAGTGTCAGTCTGAGAGTATGATCCCTAACTTAACTTCTGTCCTAATACTGGAAACATAATTTAAAAGCACACACTTCTGAGGGACCGACCAGTGGCGTTATTCAGATACAGTAAGGAGAATATTGTCATTATAACCTTTCAGTGAACTGTCCCTTGGCTGGGATGATTATCTCCCTGCTCAGAGCATTCACACATGGCAGTGACAGCCAGTCTGGCATGAACAGATTCAATACTGCATTGATATGAATTTTGTCTTCTTAACCTCTGGCTGTATTTTCCTCCATTGCCTTACATGTTCCTGGTGATTACTCTGCCATTCTTGCCATTCTGACTTTTCTTAAAATTTGACTTTCCTCCCTAAAGGATGATGTCTTCTTCCTCATTGTATCCCCAGCACTCAGCACAGCATCTAGAACACAGCAGGATCATCATCTTTTATCTGGTTTAAATTTTCTTTAACATTGATATTTTGGCATTTGGAAGTTTATTAAACCCATGTTCTAAATTCTGAGGTTTTAATTATGCACATTCCTGCTTGGTCCTCAGCCAGTTAGGTACCCTTTATTACAACTTTGTACACAGCCTGAGCTGGACTCCATGACATGATTAATATGTTGTTGTCTCTATTAGTCAGGATGAAGTAGGTTATGCTGTTGTAACAAACACCCCTAAATCTCATTCACTCATAAAGCCAAAGGTTGACTTTGTGTTGTTATTAGGTGGGTTGGCTTCATATCTTCTCACTGTGGGATCTGGGTTGAGGAAGTAACCACCATTATCTCAATTTCTGGTTTTCACAGGGCGGAGTTCTGGGGGACCTGACCCTAGCAATTGAAAGAAACATGCATGACTTCCACTCATCTTAAAAGTTAGAACTGGTCACTCAGGCCCATTCTAAGCCAAGTAAGTGAGGAAGTGCAATCCTGCAACATGCTGGGAAAGTGGAGAGCTGGCAATATGTGGTAAGCAGCTCTAATGACTACCATGTGGTCCTCAAAAAGCCCAGTCTAGTCTAAATGACAAGAAAGGAACCCATTAAATAAACTGGAATACAAGAGAAAAAGTGATGAGTACTTTAAAGGTAAAAAATCATGCATGCAAGGTGAATGGGAAAATGAGAAATAACTTTTTTGCACATCTGTTAGGTTCGAATACCTTTATGTGTGGGTTCTGATTGACCTCTCAGCAGTCTCATAAGACAGATGCTATTGGCTCCATTTTTCATGTAGTAGAAAACTGTAGCGAGTCAAGGATTTATTGAAGGCCAGTGGGGACACAGCCTCTCCTCCCCATATTTCTCATGTAAGTAACTTGATGCCTTCTTCTTCGTTGTATCTTATCCTGTCTTGTGTTTATCCTGTCTCAGACAGCCCAAACAGTGTGTGACATAAAATAGGCTCAGTAGGTGATGACCGGAGGAAGGAGCCTATGAAGGGTTGCTTCCAGATTAAAGAACCAGGTTGGATCCTCCAAATGTATTCAAGTACGGTCAATAAGTGGTAGCTAGTGAACAGAGTCTTCACCACCAACTATGACCAGAAGCTCTCCAGAATGTTGTCTTTGATCTCCTTCTTTCTCTCCCACTTAGGGACCAATTCTCACGTTGGCTTGGAGAAGGATGCACGGTTTTATGCGTATCTGAGACAAACATAGCCCACAGCCCTCTTTTAAAAAAAGTTCTTTTCCTTCTCCCCCTATTTCTTCTTTATTTTTTATTTCTACTTTTTTTGTCATTTTCTGGAGTTTTGGAAATTAGGCCATGAATATATGGCCTAATTGGTATGTGTCTCTGCTTGCAAAATCAAAAAAGGTACCAGAAAAGAATTTTTTGTTGTAAATATGAGATGTTGTTTTCACTTGTTGAAAAGAAGTACCTTTGTATTTTACTGAGTAGCACAACACTATGAATCACACAATTAACACTGAAGATAAATATTGTAGATATAATTAAAGTAGGTATAAAATGCTTTTCATCTAGTAGCAGGTCAACTCCTTTTTTTGAGGAAGATATAAATACTTAATTATTTAAGCAAGCAATAAATTGAAGTGCAGACTCTACTTGCATTCAATGATTATTTCAGAAATATTTTTGAGCACCCAGTCCTAATCACTATTTTAATTATAATAGCATCTCTTCATGGAGGACTTATTGCACTCAGCATTGTCACAAAGCATTAAGTGTTATCTCATTTGCTCTTTACCCCAACTGTATGAAACAGGCAACCAGGCCATCATATTGTCCCTGTTATCTTGAGGAGTTAACTAGGTTTAAAGATGAGACATGACTTGTCTAAGGTCATGTGGTTGGAACTCAGTACTCTCTGGCTTTCAAGATCAACCTCAACCATTTTACTTCAGTATACCAATTCATAGTGTGTGCCAGCTACATGGAGGCACAGACTAAGCAACATATTGATCAACTTCCTAATTATATAGTGGGTGAACTGGGGTCAAGAGAAGAGGCAACTCACTCTAATTATCCTATCACTTGGCAGCAGTACAGGAACTCATGTCTGAAAGCCCTGAATCTTAGAAAGTGAAGTTCTTTGGGCCCAGGCTCTGGATTTAGACAGACTGGATTAAAACCCACATTCACTATGGCAGAACTGAGTGACCTCAGACACATGTGAAGCTTGGTTTCCTCATCTATAAAGTTGGTGATCATTTTTCATGTGTGTGCACATGCATGCTTCATGCCTGTGTGAGGGTTAAATGAGTTGCTGTATGCAAAGCCTGCCTCATCGGAGATGTTTAATCATCTATTTTATAATAATAATTATTATTAATTCACTGCACTTTCTACTGCAATAATTTTTTAATACTGCAGTGAGTTGTTTTTGAAAACTTTTTGTTTTAAGGTAATCACAGCTGAGAAGCAGGAGCCTAGCCTGGCCATGGCCAGTATGGGGAGGAGAAATGGCCACAGTCAATGCAATTTGCATTCTCTGGTCTGTATGTCTAGGGCAAGAGAGCTCAAGATGCAAGAAGGACATTGGTCTCTGCCATGCATTTCGTGAAAGTGAGTTTTTTGTTAGGACATAAAACCAGAAGCTGGAAGCCCTGTCCTGTTGAACTTGCCAACGTGATTAAAATGTATGCTGTCCTAATTTTACTGGGAAGAGAGTACAGGCCCCCAGACTCTATTTAAGAAGAAAAATCCATCATTGCTTGCCTCTTTTCCTGGTTCCCAAGGATGCCCACAATGACCCTCAAGCCACAGGACCCAAAGAAGAGAGCACAGTGTGCCAGCGAGCATGTGGGGGCAGGGACAACCCCTGGCACCAGCTCTGCCAGGGCTAGCAGGGACCTTGGGCACGTTATACCCCCTCTCCTAGTTTCTGAGATCCAATGAGGCACAGAGGGGAATACATAACTAGGTTTTTGGTTCTGCTGTTTGTTGCAGGTTTAGTTACTTGGCTTCTGTGGGGCCGAATTACCTTGTCTGCAAAGGGAGATAATAATTTCTAACTCAAAGGCGGCCTGACGAGGGCAAGTGCCAAAGTGTATATAGAGCTCTGGCATGATGCCTGATAATCAATGCTCAGTTAATAGTAATAATGATGATCACATCAAAGCGTGTTTTATTTTTATTTACATGACCATGAACTTCTTGAGGACAGAGGCTTTGTTTTCCTTATCTATCTACTTCAGTGCCCAAGACAGTCTCTAATAATAACAGGGTCGACCATAACATCAACGTTTATTAGGCATTTACCATAAACTAGATACTGTTCTAGGGGCTTTAAATACACAAACTTATCAAATCCTCACATTATTCTTATGATGTGGTTGCTGTCACTCTTCCCATGTTCAGATGTGAAAACGGGGGTAGAGAGAAGTTAAGTAACCGGCCCAGGGTCACACAGCTATTTGAGAGGGTAGCAGGTGCTCAGTAAATGCGGAATGAATGAATAAACGGCTTGCCATGACGTCTATCTGTTGATCCCAACCACAGCTCCTTGTGTGTTCCTGTTGTTGTTTTCAGGTCCTGGGCAGTTTGGTATTTGCCAGTGGCAATGGGTACAGTGATGAAGGAGGCTACTAGTGCTTCAGTAAGTCCTGCCTGTCATCCATATGCATCTGTAGTTGAAAATGATGGAAGATGAATAGGAAATAATGGAATAGTGAGTACAGCACTTACGCCGCTTTCCACGAGCAAAAACCTCACGTTTAGCAAGGTGCAATTAGCTCTCCAAGACAAGATGCATAGGCAGGAAATGAAACAGGTTTGCGGTGATTTTATTTTTATACCTGAGTCTGCCCTTGGTCCTTCGGCCTAGTTAGCACTTCCGAACCTCCAGCTGACTCTGCACTGCCTGCTAGCTTTAATACACCTCTACTCTGGCTTGCTACACAGCCCTAATGTCGAACACACGAGGCAGACAGCTGCCCGGAGGCATTCTCCGTAGAAACTCTCATATCACAACAGAGCTCAGCTTTCCACTACCACGCCAGGCCTCTTCCATCCATCAGTGAGCAACGTAGCAGGTTGCAGACGCCAAGCAGTGTCAGAGAAATGTCCTAATAGACACATCGGGGGAAAGCGGGGTGGCTCCCGTTGCATGCCAGAAGCCTTTCCATCATACCTTCTCCTCCACACAAGCAGATTAAACCTCATTAACTGTTCTTAAAAGGTCTACATGCATCCATACCATAAGAACCCGAAACGATCACCTTAAAGGAAATTACCGTTGTTTTCTTAACAGCCACCACAAAATCCAGGGTATTTGCACAAAGACTTGTTTTGACTTTTCCCTTTCCAGAAGATGGACTATATCTGTTTCCCTAAATGCAATAATTATTTTATTGCCCTGGCTTCTATCTGGGCACACATTCCACTTTCAAATGTAAATAATCCTTTCCACCTTTAATAAATTAGATGGAAACTGTCTTGCTGGGAGAATGAACATTTCAATATCTTCAGACACACAATGACATCGTATCAATATTTAAAATCATTTTATGCATGTATTCCAAGTTGTCCAACTTCATTAAGGCCATTCATCAAGCCCTAGCTAGAATGTATTCCCACTGGACTTGTAGGCCTGGGGGCGTACCAAACAGAAATTTAAACTAAGTCGCCTTTTTAATTCACATTATTCTCAAATATTCTCTTTTTTAACCCCCTGCCATGACTAAGGCATTTAGACTGGGCCATGATTCGGTACATGTCAACATTTAACTGACACAATCCCCATTAGTATGTCAGAATGTGTGTGCCCTGGTAAAATACAGTATCCATCCCTCCCTACTCGTTGATCAATTACCCGCTAGTTCTTTTCAGCGCTCGGCAATAATTTGAGTTTATTGCTTGGTGTTTCTGTTAAATATTTACAAACATTTTAAACTATGTATAAATGAAACTTTCAGTGTTTGCCAGTCTCATCCTTTCCCCTGACTCAAAAAAAAACTCTTGATCTATTTTTCATATTCCTGAAAATGCCCCACGTGAGCATTGATGCTGGGAATACAAATATTCTTGCAAATAAGATCAGCCCCTCTCCTTGCCATCTGTGTCGACCAGGGTGGATTTGTTTCCCAAGATGTGCATTTTCTAGTTGATGCTGAAGTCCCGCACTGCAATGCCAATAAGCAATTAAGTCCATGCTGAGGAACTTGTAATAAAACCTTCTCAAACAGGGCACCGACCCAGAGAAGGTTGGAGAAGCCTGCCTCCACGATGCCACCTTTTGCCAGGCAAAGGCCACAGAATGCAAGCTCATATTTCAGGGGGCAACCAGGCATCCGTGAGTGAAGTGGCTCTTTAGGAGAGGGAGGGGGAGGTGGCATTGTTGTAATCTACTAAGGCTGCCGTAATAAAATCCCACAGTCTGGGCGGGCGAGGCCAGGGGCGTGGGGTG
>NW_016818964.1:6178109-6220749 GCF_001698545.2 Rhinopithecus bieti
GGTGGCATTGTTGTAATCTACTAAGGCTGCCGTAATAAAATCCCACAGTCTGGGCGGGCGAGGCCAGGGGGCGGGGGGTGGGGGTGCCGTTAAACAGTGGAAATGTATTTTCTTACCGTTCTGGAGGCTGGAAGCCCAAGACAGAGATGTGAGCAGGGTAGGTTTGTTCTGAGCCCTCTCTCCTTGGTTTCTTCAACATCTTTGTGTGGTCTTTCATTTGTGCGCGCACATCCCTAGTGATTCTTCTATGTGCAAATTTATTTTTCTTATAAGGATTCCTATTGGATTAGGGCCCACCCTGCTAACTTCATTTTAGCCGTTTAAAAACCCTATTTCCAAATATGGTCACAGTCTGAGGTACTGGAGTTAGGGCTTCAACATGAGCATTTTGAAGAAATGAAATTCAGCCCATAACAGTGCAGGGCTGTTGAAACAATAGGATAGTGGAGGGAATTCCGAGAAGGCAAGGAGCAGCGTGAAGGATGAGAGGAAAAACGATGATCACAGAGGCAGAAAGAGACCAGCAGTTGGGAAAAGTCCAGAGGAATTCAGACTTCTTTGTGCAGGGAAGAAGGCTGGAAACACTAGTTTCCAGCATCCATCGTAGCTCTGACACTTGCTTACTGTTAACATCCACTTTCTTTAATGCTTGTCACTGTGTTTAAAATAATATCTCAACTCCCAAATCCCCTGTGCAATTGGTCTCCTGTCGCGTCTTCCCCAGGAGCACCCCTCCCTTTCTCTGAAAGCATGTGGCCCTCTTTCTTTTCTCCAACACACCAAGCTCTTTCCCACCCCACAGCCTCAGCACATGCTGTTGCCTCTGCTTGCTGGTTCCTCTTCAGCTGGTTAATTTCTCCTCATCTTGCAGATCTCAATTTAAACGCCTTCAAGTTTAAGAGGTTCTTTCTCAGCCGGGTGCGATGGCTCACCCTGTAATCCCAGCACTTTGGGAGGCCAAGGCGGGTGGATCATGAGGTCAAGAGACCAAGACTATCCTGGCCAACATGGTGAGACCCCGTCTCTACTAAAAAGACAAAAATTAGCTGGGCATTGTGGCGCACCTGTAGTCTCAGCTAGTTGGGAGGCTGAGGCAGGAGAATTGCTTGAACCTGGGAGGTGGAGGTTGCAGTGAGCTGAGACCACGCCACTTCACTTCAGCCTGGGCAACAGCGTGAGACTCCATTTAAAAAAAAAAAATGAAACCAGGTCCTTTCTCTTTACTCTTACCTGAGAATGAAGCCTCATTTTTCAGCATCCTGGTTCCCTTCTTTGAAGCACTACATTTGTCTACGTTTGTTACTACCATTTGCAATTGTTTTATTTATAGGCTTGTTTAGAGTCAGTGGAGGGAGAAAGTAGCTCCCTGTAAGGAAACATTGAATTCGAAATTCTCATATCATATCCCGGTGGAGACACCCAGCGGTTCTTGGGACACAAAGTCGTGAAGATCTGAGCTAAAGAAATGGATTTAGAAGCTTCCAGTCTAAAGTCTGTAGTTCAAGCCTTGAACTACATGAAGAGGTCCTGAGTCAGAGAGTAAGAGGGAACAGGACAGAATCCTGAGTGCAACTCCCATATTTATAGCTCCTAGAAAGCCACTAGATAGTAAATAAGAAAACGCCCTAGAAATTTAGAAACATTAGTTGCTCAGTATCAGTGTTTCTTATACCCCAAGAGGAGGCCAGTTATGGGGTCCCAGTCTAGAAGTCAGGAGACATAGATCCTGGTATGGCTGTGTCTGAACTAGCAGCTGTTTCCTGATCTGGGCCTCAGAGCTCCTGTCTGTCCAGAGGGCATGCCATGCCAAATGATATGAAGAGTCTCTTCGAGGTCTGCTGTGCCTTTGGTTGGCCAGTGACTGCCCAGCATAGAGGAGAAATCATAACCCTCTCAGTTCCCTGGAGTACTGCTCTGAGACATGTCCTTGTGAGCAGTGGCCCTGCTTGCAGCACAAACAAGAAATAAACTCCTGCGTGCCTATACTCTTGCTTCTTTAGGTGTTTATTTCCTGTCTCCTCTTTCCAGTGAGAAGCCATCTTATCAGGGCTGGTGGTGGGGATACAGGGAAATATCCAGGGCCTGGTAAGGCAGACAGCATCCAGGGCTACAAAGCTTCATAGCAATGCAAAGTCCAGGTAGAGATTCATTGCAGAGTCAACGCCAAATACCTGGGCCAAGAGTTTCCCATCTGCTTCTATTAACCCCCAATATCTCCTTGTGTTATAGATGAGAAAAATGACTTGTCCCTGGTGGTTGGAACTCAGATTTTCTGAATTCAAATCTCAGAGCTTTCTATTCCATCTCAAGGTACTGAGGACAAGGACCCTTCCTGCTTAATTGGTCAAGTCTTCCTTTTTGGGCAAAGTCTATTCTTTGTTTCATCAAGCATAGACTCATTCTTCTGCTCCTAAATGAGTAATGGAAGCAGCTTGCGGGTTCTTTGAGGTTCTTAAAAGTTCTGAGGTCAGCTTAGTGCCTCTGTGGTCCTGTTTCCTCAGGGATCAAATGGGGATAAGGACCGTTTACATTACAGAGATGCTGTGAGAACTAAATGACCCCACAAATGAGAAATTGGCTAGATGACAGTAGGCATTCAATGCACATCAGCACATCTGAATTGAAAGGCGTCAGAGAGACAGCATTTAAGCTTGGGGTTAAAAACCACAGTGTTTGGAGAGGTGGAGTGGGAAAGTGAAGATATTCCAGGTGTACAGAAGAATTGAGTGCTGCCTTTCCTCCATATTTCCCCTCAGTTTGGGAATTTGGGGATTTCTTAGTGTTGGGTGATTGCATTTTCAAGTCAGTCATGTGCTCAATGGAGTAATAGAGCATTATTTGAGTCACTTCCAAAATGAAGTGCTTATCTTAAAAAAAAAAAAAAAAAAGTTGAAGAGCTCCCATAATATTAAATTGTTCTGCACTGTTCGTGCCCAAATCCTCGATCTTTTCCAAATTCAGTACTTCACATTTTTTAAGAGCTCTTCATGTTAGAAGTGAACGGGGTGTTCTGGGCTCATGCACTGTGGGCCAATTTAGACTCCCTCGATTGTGCTGATAACATGAAGAGCGCTCCAGCTATGTGGAGTGCAGCTCCGGCATGCATCCACTGCTCTTAAGAGCCCTTTCTGAGCTGGAGGCAGACTGGTCTCTGGAAGGTCTGTGGCCGTGGGGACAACTCTGGGCCGGACCCACCCCAGGCCTCCAGTGCAACATATTGTTCTCATTCTGAACAGAAGTCTGGGTCCCCAAAAGAATTAAACCATTAGGCAACAGAGTATAGGGTTTGTTTCCACCAGGCCACTAGGATGGAATCCTTGTAGAGCTGGTTTATCCATTGTTGGAAGGACAGAGACCAGTTGTCATTAAAGTGCTACCCTATGCTGGTTGCCCATATGAAGACTTGAGTTGTCTGTTTCATTAGGTACAATAACAGGGTAAGATATTTACACACTGTGGAGGCAGAAGCTCAGAGACATTAACAAATGTTCCTCCAGATAGGAAGGAACATCCCTGGGCCTGGACTTGGTTCTACCTATTTCAGTGTCTGTGCTCCCCTCTCAGTTAGGCAGTGTGGAGAAAATGTGGACTTGGAATTAGAAATGAAGCCCAGCCATTAAACATGTCTTCTGACTCCGTGTCCAGAGTTCCTTCTGCTCATAACACAGCAGCGCCATTCTCTGAAAAAACATTCTTTGGTTGGATGGTTCAATGTCAGAGTTTCAATGTCAGTTTTATTCATAAAGAACAAACAGATTATAAATATGACCACTAATCACAGAAGTAAGTTCCACTGACAGCCACAGATGAGGATGTGGGGATTGAGGCGTGGGGATGGCACATGGCTATTGGAGGTGATGCGGTAAGACAGCGGCCAGACTCGTGTAGATTCTTCTGGCTTTGGCTTCCCTGACTGATATGGTTTGGCTCTGTGTCTCCACCCAAATCTCAGCTAGAATTGTAGTCCCCATAATCCGCACATGTCAAGGGCGGGATTGGATGGAGGTGATTGGATCATGGAGGCCATTTCCCCCATGCTGTTCTCATGATAGTGAGTGAGTTCTCATGATATCTGATGGTTTTATAAGCATCTGGCTTTTCCCCTGCTTGCACTCACTCTGTCCTGCTACCCTGTGAAGAAGGTGCCTGCCTTCCACCATGACTGTAGGTTTCCTGAGGCCTCCCCAGCAATGTGGCACTGTGAGTCAATTAAACTTTTTCTTTTGTAAATTATCCCATCTCAGTTATTGCTTCCTAGCAGTGTGAGAACAGACTAATATACTGACCCTATATGCAAAATGAGACTCCTGACCTTCTCTCTTAAGGTGTCCTATTTTTCTTTTTCTTTTCTTCTTCCTTTTTGAATTCCAAATCTCATGCTGTGTAAAGTACATATTCATTTCAGGGACACTGTTTCATGTCTGTGTCACCATCTCCTTCCTTTTCCCTGGATGGTAGGGTGTGTGTGGTCTATTTGGTTTGAGAGTAAACTCAGTGCCTAGTACAGAACCTGGAACATAGTAGAAACTCAACAGATAGAAAGTCAAGTTGTAAATGGGAATCAATCTTTCTTTCACTTCTCAGGCATGGTGTGAAGGGACCTGGTTTTTGAACCTACAGCCCTAAGACTTGCTCTTCTTTTCTGCATAAACTTGGGCCAGTCTCTTGATTTCTTTGCGTCTTGATTGATTTTCTCCTATGTAGAATATGGATAATCACACTCTTTTCCCAGAGTGCAGTGAAAGTCAATGGAGAGAGTAGTTGTGAAACATCCTGCCCAGCTACAGAGCTGTGAGTTGGTACATTTGCTGGTTCTGTCTCCTGGGTCTCACTATTTCCTGCAGTCTTAGCCCTTGGGAGGAAAGAGATGCAACCAAAGAAGAGGCTTTTTTGGGTGGTTGGTGATGTGCTGGCTACACCACAGTCTTTGGCAAGGTGAACACATGACTTGGTTTACTCTGGCAATATTCCAACACAATCCCTTGCCAAATCTGCCCTGCTTCCCTCTGGAAGCCACTCTTAGACTAGCCATCTGGGGACAGATAAAGACCTAAGTCCAGTGACAAGAGATTCAAAATAAACATTAAATAAAAGTGAGTCAAAAGTGATCAAGGTCAGCATTGATTTTGACTCTAAGAGAGCTGGATAAGGCAGTTCCAACTTTCCAGCATAACAATCAATAGGTGAAATTATGTGGAAGTATTTATCATGTGATATTAACCTAAGCTATTTCTTATTAAAAACTGCCCCCACTTAAAAAACCAAACTCCATGTTCATCTCATCCTTAGCTCAGGGACTTATATTCTTACATACTACTTCTGTTCCCAGCTCTCCAATTTGCCAGTGGGTTCTACTGCTTTCCAGATGAATTCAAACAAACAAATAAACAACAAAAACAAGAAGCTTCTTCTGCTGTTGTCCACTCTTTCGTGGTTTGTACTCAGTGGCTTTGATAATGTGCTTCTCTTCACCCAGCTTGCTTTTCCTCTGAGAATCCTACTTTTGTCTTATATCTGCCGGTCTGGTCATATGGTTAGCGTAAAATACTGGCCCTCTCCCACGAACCCAACACCAAAGAAGTCAGGAAATTAAGGAGTAAGTGATTGGACCTGAACAGTAATATAGACATTCCGAGGAACTCTGGAGAGACTGAGGGCAGTTATGACCTAGCATGGCCCCAAGGATGCCTGGATACCACATTTAGTGGGGTGGATATAAGAAGGGAGCTTGTGTATTTTATCTTTTGTTTTTTCCGTATTATACTTGGAATATCTCTGCCAACTCCTTGACCTCTTTGAGAAAAAATAGCAAAGTCAACTCAGCCATGTTGGGGTCAGTGAGGAAGTATCACCCTTGAGGGCAAGATGGAGATGCCTGAACCAGCAGTGCTGTCAGAGACTGGCTGCTGAGGGCTTCCAGCTTCACTTCCTTCCTTAGCCACAAAAGATGGAGGCAGGGAGACAACCTCTTGGGAAAGAGCCATGCCTGGCTACACAGAGGGAAAGCTGCTGTAAGATGAGGCTTTGGGGTTACAAAGTAAATAGGCTGGCCAAGCCCAGACTTTGGTATAGAAGGTCTCTATTCTAGGCCACATGTCTCACTCCTTCAACTCTTCAGGAGACTAGAAGCAAGGGCCTGAGGAGCGCAGTCATAGTAAAAGAAACGGTGCTTGTAACACGCAAGCATATTGGGCGATGAAGCGGAAACAAGCAGTTACAGAGCAGTTACAAAGCAGAACCACGTGGAAAAACTAGGTATAAAATACGCAATACTGAATATAAAGCGTTTAAGGAGTGGACTAAAAAGCACAATGGATACAACTTAAGGATAAATTAATGAGCTAGAAGGTCAGTTTAAGGAACCCTCTGAGAAGGCAGGAGCAGGTAGAAAGTTATAAAAAGCAAAAAAGTTAAAATAAATAGAGGCTAGAGGCACATCTGTCGATATAAATAAAATAGGCAGTCATGGAGAGAAAAAAATAAGGAGAGGAAGTATTTGAAAAACAAATAATAATAGAATAAACAAATAGAAAGAGATTCATAGCCACAGTTCTTATGGAATGCCTAATAGAATCTAAGTAAAAAAGTCACTTAGACAACATAATTCTATTTAAGCACATCAAAGGAAAAGAAAAAAAGTGACAAGCTCTCCAAGAGAACCTACAGATCACCCATACAGAAATAATATTTAGATTAAAATCTTATTTCTTAATAGCAACATTGAATTGAGAATTATTTTCAAAGTGTTAAACTCGCTTGTAAGTTGTAATCTTATATCCAGCTAGACTATCTCTCAATACACAGGCAACATAATGATATTTTTAAGCAAGTAAAGACTCAGAGAGTTTACTACTGCATCATGCCCTCTCTGAAAACAACTTGAGAGAAACACTCGAAGGAGGAAGTTTTGAAAAATATGGATATTAAGGATGAGCACATAGATTGCTCCAATTTATGGCACTAAGTTTTACCCATGCACACGCGTGTCTGTGTGTGTTTAAAGTCATATCCAAAAAGAATGAAGTGAAAAGAAGATCTACAACATAATAAATACAGTTAAAATTCTGCACAGTGTATTGTAATACCACCAAGTTTGCTGTGGTGAGAGGAGGGAAGGGGGTTAGGAATAATGTCTGGGCAACCAGCAAAAGGTGAAGATAGTCCAAACCTTTTTGTTCTGGAGAAAGGTCTTGATCTAGGTTCTCTCTGGTTTGTCTACCATCAGGAAGCCTGGTTCTACATCCTGGCTTCTCTACTCTGTGTCTGTGTCACTTTCTGGACATTTCTCAGACTCTCCAATCCTTGGTTTCTCATCTCCAAATCCTGGATAATGAGGCCAGCCATGATAGGTTATTTGTGGAACTTTGATGTAGAGCCTGGCTCCCACTGGATGGCAGCCCTAGGCACTGTACAGATGTTAGCCCTCTTTACCAGAACCCAGGAAACTATCCTTTTTGACAGTAAAAATGCAGCTTATGTGTCACCCTCTCTCCCAGACCTTGGCACAAGCTATGCAACAGTAGGACACTTCTCATCTTTGGAGGCTGAAGTAGCTTAGAGGTATAAACGGGCAGGTCGGATCTGAAAATCCAGTTCATTTCATTTAATTTTGCAAATACAATTCTTGAGGCTTTACAGTAAATTGGCTTTTTCAACCAAATATGTGTACATGGCTCAAGAAATCAAGGCTCCTGCAGTGCCCTTAATTGCCCACTTTGCTTCTTGGGAATAGAGCATAGGCACTAACACATGTTCATTAGGCGTCTTAATTGGAAACAAAAATTACCATGGACACCACGGACATGATTTAAAAAGAGTAAAGCATCCTGGTCAGTTTTCATTTGGATTTTGTTTTATTTCATTTTATTCCCAATTCTCCCAAAGCTCAGGAACAGCAGTTCACGATAAAAAATAATGGCCTGAGAAATGTCCTTCTGTAACATCCTCACAGCTGTGTGAGTTTGCATAACTCGAATGTGCCTAGAGGGACCCATTTTGTTCTCTGGCCCTGCTGAGAGTGAGTTGGGGTGCCTACATGTGAGTGGCTTGGATCCCCAAAACTGCTATCCTGGGACAGCCCAGAAGATGGTCTTAAGAGAACAATATCTTCCCTTTTTCTTCTCTCCTTTATTGCACTTGCTCAAGTGACAGCATTCCAGAGTTCCCATCCTCTCGTCCGGATGTCCTGCCAGGGGACCCTAGAAAAAGTCTTTATATCTCCAAAGAGAATAGAGCAACCTGCCGCTGCCACTTGTCTTTCTACCCCTGCCGTGTAGATTTCCCCTGGATCCTGGAATGACAAAAGGTTCCAAACGCGATAAAGGACTTCAATTGGATGGGACACGAAGAGGTGCACGGCAAGCCCTCCTATCTCTTGGCACTTCTCTCTTTATTCTTTGATTAAAGTCTTTTCCCTTACTTACATCCCCCATTAAGATGTCTCAGTGTCATTTAGGGTGTTAATTGAGAGGAGGTTTAAGCTCATCAAAGCGATTATAAGTGATAGTTAAAAATTTCTATATATGGCCTGTGCTGGAATCGGCACGGTGGGGTGCCATTTTTTTCTTTTATCCAACTGACATTGGTAATAATAGATGAAATTATTACTAAATCGCAGCTGCAGAGATGATATCATGATTTTTTGTGTGTAATCTTTGATGAAAAATTAATTTTTGAGAGGGATAATTTAAAATGATTTAAATAGTATTATACTGAAGTCCTTGCTGGTAATTAACACCAATCTTGTCAGAAGGGAAACCACTTTTGCAGCTGTTTCTAAAGATACCTACAGTATTTGTAACTTTTCTGCGAGTAAAATTATAGTGTTTGGACTTTATTTTTACTGCACAAGGACCATTAGAAGAAAAGGCATCTGATAGAAACCTTTGTTCTCTGAGGCCTGAATCCTGTTTTGTATTTGAAGACCCTGATCAATGCCTGTTTAGTCATCTCTAGACTATGGACCAGAGTAAGGTTGGGTCTTTATTTTTATTTTTTTCAATATATAAAAGTATTCATAGTGGATGCTGCATACATACCTCTCTTTAGTTCTTAATTATGAGTTATGTAAGAGCATACTACTTGATGTGCACAGGATTTAATTAACAGAACAGATGGCTGCTGGTCAGAATGTTCCTTCATCTTCATCGACGCCTTGACTTTCTTCGAAATCCACTTCTTTCATCATGGTGGCAAAAGCGTTCTAACATGGAACAGCTGATAATAGATTTTTCTTCACTAGTTTCTTCATACTTTAAATGACAGAAGTGAGGGAGTAAGGCGTGTGTGTGTGTGTGTGTCTGCATGTGTGTGTGTGTGTGTCTGTGTGTGTGTATTGTGTCCTATATGTAAAGAACTGCAAGAGAGGTTAAAAAAAGAAATATAGTGAAATTTACATAGCAAAAATAAAATTAAATGAGAATGTGGGATAACTGCACAGTCTTCTGAGTCTTGAGTTTTGCTCTCTTCTTTTTTAACGGGCACGCTGATTTTTTTGACAAGATATATGGCACTAGATATCCATGGCAATTGCGGTACCTGCCACCTTGTAATTTCTTTTCCCCTCAACTTTTGTGCTGAGAATGGGGGGAAAGGAATGAGTAAAGGGAAAAACGGGAGACGGGAGGAAGGGAAGGAGGGAGGGGTGAGAGATGGCAGGAGGGCTTGAAAATTGTTATGCAGTGTGTCTGTTCATTCAAATGGGAGCTATGGCCTCAGCTTCTGCCGCCAGTGCAATTTTATTTCACCAGAATGCGATTGTCACTCTATATGTTTCCATTAAGAAAAGAAAGACAGAAACATGCTTTTTGTTGTTGTTTTTTTAAAGTCCCTTTTGCAAGCAGAAAAGACAGTTTATTGGTGGAGGCGTGGCATGCATGCCTGTGAAGTTTGCAATATGGAGATGCCGGCAGATAAGATTGTACTTCTCACAGCAATGCAAGAAAGTGGAGGGCCCTCGGCAGGCCCGTGGGAAAGTGCATCAGCCACAAGGCCTTAGGGGACCACCAAGAGGAGGAGGCCTCTGGGAACGAAGAGCTTTGCCCGTGCAGGGTGAGAAGTGGGTCAGGCAAAGAAACCAGGCTGCCATTTTGCAGCTGTTCACCCTATATCATGTATCTTGTTTCAGGTGGACTCTTTCTGAGTGCTTCCATGTGCCAAGCGCATTGCAGGTATTAGGAGCTGAATCTTCCCATAAAACCCAGGAGGCGGGGGGCATCATCATGCTGCCATAAATGACAACAGACGGGTTTTGAAGTAAGCGGCCTGCCTAAGTCACAGAGTGTGGCTCCTGGTCAAAGAGGAGAGTGAAGGATGGGGGATGTCAGGGCTAGGACTTTAGAAGGTACATAGTGAATGTTGGTGAAAAAAGTGGGTGAATTCACTCCCCTTCTCAGAGCCCTGTGAGTACCCAAACTCCTCTAACCTTCAATCACCTCTGATTCTAAAACCCATGGATTTTAGGATTAGAAACGCAAGCTCTTAATATTCTTCAAGACCACGCTCTGATGTTATCAGCTCCCACCGTAGAATCAGGAGCCCTTTCCTCTGAAAATATGTCCATGTTTATGGTAACCCTTACCCGATTATATTTTACTTGCTTGTTTTTAGGTTTGTCTTTCCCACTAGACTATTAAGTTTCCCGACGGCAGAGACCGAGAATTTATTCACTTAGGCATTTATTGCATGCGTTTCTCATTTGTTCAACAAACACTTCCTAAGGACTTATTGTGCACTGGGCTTGGCACTGAGGATGACACAAAGATAGACGAGGCAGCCTCTGCTTTCCAATTGCTTACAGCATGGTGGGAAACAGACTAGTGGCGTAAATGAATTAATGACTTCCCGAATGGATGAAAACAGTATAAAATCTGATATACTTTAGAAGGAAGATTGGCCAACTTTCTCTCTAAAGGACCAGATAGTAAATATTTTAGGCCTTGCAGGCCATATAGAGTCCATGGCAACTGCTCAATTTTGCCATTGTAGCACAAAAACAGTCTCAGATAGCACATCATATGAATGGGAGTGACTCTTTCGGTACAGCTTTATTTACAAAAACAGTCAGTAGCCCAGGCTTGAAAACCACAGCTCCCTGGGCTTGGCATAGACTTCATCCAACTGAAAGTCAAGATGAATATTATTCCCTAGCCCACCTGCAGGAGCTTCAGGAAAGGTCAGAGGGAGTTTGTTGGGGTTCGTTGCCCTAAGATCTTTTCACGACTAAGGGGCAGGTAGACCTGTTTGTCACTGAGTACTTGGAAGGGAAGAAATGGTGTGGACTGATGCAAAGGAATTTCACCTGTTCATAGACTTCGGTTCCTTGCTCTCCCTGTGCTCAGACAGTCCTGAGAAAACTTGCAGGAAGGCTCATTCATTTGGCAAGGCCAGAGGGCAAGGCAGGTGTGGGTAGGGAGTGCTGAGCCAGGCCAGCCAGCAAGCCCAGATCCTGTATGTCAATCAATGTCCCTGTGACAGCATGCCATTAGGCTGCAGTAAAAACCTGGGGATGCATCATGCCCTCGTCTGCTCCCAACACACCCTTCCTTTTACTGGCTTCTTTCCAGAGGAGAATCCAGCGTCTTGAAGCCTAGAGGAGTTTGGTCAGTCTTGGCTGGGTGGTGAGGGCTCTCACTGAAGGAGTCGTAGCCTGCTTCTCCATCACTGTTCTCTGTCTACTTGGTCTTTGTCCCCGTATGCATGTCCACACATTTAGGACTCCAGATGGGGCAAAGGGACATTGCGTGCTACAATGTGGGACCTCCAAGGGCCTGGAAAAAGGCTGACCCACTTTAATGAGCACAGGTATTCCAGACACAGAAGCAGGTGCCTTCACTTCCTTCACAGTCCTAGGTACTGTGGCTCCATTCCACAGAGGAGGCTAATGAGAGTCAGAGGTAAGACAGTAAGTCCAGCTAATCCACATGCTGTGACTACGAAGTTGATACATACCCAGAGTCAGGGGCTATTCATGTCCATTCCAGCAGGTGCAGCTTAACCACTTTTCAGGTCTCTGTTCAAAGATCACCTCTTTCCTGAAGCCCCCACCGATTGTCTCCACATACCCACACTTCTTCTCATCTGAGTGCCCAAATGACTTTGTCTGTACCTCTCATGTGTGCACAGTTATCATCTATCTTGTGTTCCAGGTACTCGTGTATGAGCCACCTCTCAAACAGGCTGTGAGTCACCCAGGTGCAGGTGACCTGCTGGAGTGAAACTTTTGGCATGATGTAAGCATCCAGTGTGCGCATGTAGGATTAAGTGAGTAGAAGAAGAAATGAATTAGATAAATATAAAGACCAAGTAGATAATGGTGTCCAAGTCCCCAAGTGTCCCTTCTCCTGTAAAAAGAAATGGATTCCATTTAGAAGAAGGAAGAAAGCTCATAACAGGATGAATCAGATGGGGATGTGGGGCTTGAAGGAAGCAATGACACACCTGGGTTCAAATCCCACTGGGGCCCTGGCCAGTGGCATGTGTGTGAGCATGGCTGTTCCCCCAACCTCCCTAAATTCTCTTTCTTCATGTCCTTGTCACCTGGGATGTTTGGAAGGATGCTGTGCCAACAAAATTAAATGATGAACATAAGCGCAGGTCTGATAAATAATCAATAATTCATGGGATTCTGGGCTTGTCTTGGTGACTTGTGGATCTTAGATTGCAAGCTCCATGACAGTAGGAAACGTGCGTACTTTGCTTATTTCTACATTCCAGAACCCGGCAGAGTTCCCAGCACTTATAAAGTAGGGCTAAGTAGATACTTATCTTGAATAAAGGAATGAATACACTGCTTGTTTGTATTTTTCAGAGTCACTGCCTGGCTCAATGAGGGCTTGGTTGGGTGTTCATCCCACCTGCATCCCAGGCAGGCTGTGTGGTCTCTTGCTGCCCAGCCTGGCCCCCTAAGGTGGGAGGGTCACAGAGGCAACCCTAGGAGAGGGATGGGCTGAGCCTGTGCAACTCCTGCCTCCCTGAGGGGCCCTCCCCAAACTGTGGGAACACTGCTGAGGACCTCAGGGAAAGCAGCCTGGAGTGGTGGCTGTCTCAGGTTGACTGCCTGAGGACCAGGGCTCTGCCAACTCTCATGTCAGACTTGCCTACACAGGCTGGCAGCTTCCAGACCTAAAGCTGAGCCCATCTTCCTCAGGGCTCATACAGAGCACCTTATCCTCTTGTTTTGCTGGGTCTTGCACCTTTTAAGGGGACAGATTGTGAGCATGTTCTCTACCACACCCTTTTCCACCCGCTTCATGCATGAGGAATGAGCTGATAGAGGCCTCCTTTTGATGGAACTCGGGTGGGACCCAGATGGGAACTGAGCCCAAGGAGATTAGGCTCCAACAGGGTAAATTAATCATTTCAGCCATCACCCTAGCAAGGGCAGCATGACTCATGGTGAGCAAAGCATACTGCCGATGGCAAACTGGAGGACGTTTGTCACTACAGGACCAAATCTCCCTACTCTTACACACAAGATGTGTGTGTTCTTTGGTCTTGGAATTTGTTTACCACCTTTCCAGCTGGCGCAATACTGGGCAAGTAGCAGGCATCCTATGAATTTCCGGAATGAATCTACCACTATGTTTTGGGTTTGATTTTAAGATTATGCCCACTTTCGGACCCATCACAAGCAGACTAAGAACTGAGCCTAATGACATAATTTTTCCATCACTACTTGAAGTCGTAAAGTACTAACTGATTGGGAAACATTCCTTATGGGCTCACTAGCTGAGTTTCTTGACCTTGGCACTGTGGAAATTTAGGGCTTGTCTAAGTCTATTTGGGCTGTTGTAACAAGTAAACATCTTGTTTGGATGGCAGGCAAAAAACATTTCTTGTTCACAGTTCTGGAAGTTGAGAAGTCCAAGATCAAGGTGCTGGCAAATCTGGTGTTTAGTGAGGGCTGGCTTCCTGGTTTGCAGACATGGTGGGGAAGTAGGCATGGGGGGAGGGGAGGAGGGAGAGAGAGGGAGAGAGAGAGAGAACGATCTTTTGTCTCTTCTTATAAGAGCACTAATGCCATTCATGAGGGCTCCACCCTCTCAACCTAATTACCTTCCAAAGGTCCCACCTCCCAATATCATCACATTGAGGGGTTAGGGTTTCAACATACGGATTTGGGGGGCACACAAACTTTCAACCTGTAAAATTCATTGGCATCCCTAGTTTCCACCCACTAGATTCCAGTAGTACCATCTTCATCTTCCCAGTTGTAATAATCAAAAATGTCTCCAGAAATATCTCATAAAATGTCCCTTGGAGGGCAAAATATTGAGAAGAACCCCTCTGGGAAAGCTTTCTGAACTCCTCAAGAAAGAGGCACTAATTTTGCACACTGTATCCTTTGGAATGTGTCATGTCCTACCAGGTCTCAAACTTTCCTTAGGGCTGGGATGGATACTCAATGGAATCAGTCCATCTTGTCCCTAAAGTGAGACACATAGATTTAAGATACAGAATACATCCCCTCTCACTCCTGAACAGCAACCCCTCCAGTCATTGTTTCTGCATGTATTCCCCTCTAAATGTTTCTCTTTGCTGCCTCTCTGCATCCTTGTCTGTGGAAGTCCTGCTAATTCACTAAGGTCCAGCTCCAATCTCATCTGTTACATCAGGTAGTTACCAATCCTGGTGAAATGTGCTCTGCTATGATCTGGATGTCCATGTGCCTCCAAAATTTATATGTTGAAACTCTAATCTCCAAGGTGATAGTCTTAGGAGGTAGGGCTTTTAGAGGTTATGACAGCAATGCCCTCATAAATAAGATCAGTGCCTTTACAAAAGAGGCCCTAGAAACCTGCCTTGCCCCTTCAACCACATGAGGGCTTCGTGAGAATTCATCTATGATCCAGGAAATGGGCCCTCATTAGACACCAAATCCGTTGTCACCTTGTTCTTGGACTTCCAAGCCTCTAGAGCTGTGAGAAATAAATTTTTGTTGCTTATAAGCAATAATTTATGGCATTTTGTTAAAGAAAGCCAAATAGAGTAAGACAAAAACTGGTACTGAGAAGTGGGTATGCTGCTTTAACCAGTACCTAAAAATAGAGAAGTGGCTTTGGAATTAAAAGAATTTTGAAGTGCCTACTAAAAAAAGTCTACATTCTTAAGAACAGACTATTAAGGGTGATCCTGGTGAGTGCTCAGAAGGAGAAGAGAAGAGCTTTGGAGAAAGCCTCAAGCTTCTTAGAGAATACCTAAGTGGTGGTTAACAGAATGGTGGTAGAAACATAGATGGTACAGATCATTCTGATTAGGTCTCAGACCAAAAGGAGGAAAACGTTACTGGACAATAGAGAAAAATCATCCTTGTAAAAAAGTGGTGAAGAAATTGGCTGTATTATATTTACATCTTAGTGTTTTGTGGAAGATAGAACTTGTGAACAATAAAGTTGTATATTTGGCAAAAGAAATTTCTAAGCAAAGTGTTGAAGGTGTGGCATGGCTTCTCTTGACTGCTTATCCTAAGATGTGAGAAGGTACAAACAACTTAAAAATAACATTTTTTAATCAAAAGAGAAGTACAACTTAAAGATTTGAAAAATTATAAGCCTGTCCCCATCGTAAAATTAAGAAAGCATGCTCTGGAGAGGATACCAAGGATGTGGCCATGTGACCATTTGATAAGAAGATTAGTATGAATCAGCTAGGTGTTATTCATTAAGAAAATGGATAAGTGACATGAAGGCATTTTGGAGATTACTGGTGCTGCTTTTACTAACACAAGCCTGAAGTGCAAAGACCTTAGAGGCAATTTGATTTAAGAGGAAGAGTCAAGGGTGCCTGTCAGACATCAGCTTCCCAGGGCCACCTAAAGACTTTGCTTCCTGCATTTTGGTGTAGTACTCCTTTGATGACCCAGGTGTGGCTCCAGTCAGCCCAGGTGTGGTACAGGCCACTGTGACTGCCTCACTAGAGGGCACAGGCAGTAAACCTTGGAGGCAGACCTTAGCAATGTCCATGTTTTGCCATATTCATCAGTGTACAGAGTGCATGAGCTGCAGGGGTATGGCTACCTCCACCTAGATTTTAAAGAATGAAGCTGCCTAGAGCCTGGGGCACATGACCGAGGCATAGGACCATTGCAGAGACAAGGTCACTAAAGGGTCCCCACCAGGGCAATGCCTAATAGAGATCTGTGATATAGCTGTCCCAGGACTCTAGACCAGTGGAGCTACTTGTCTGTGATTCTGGACTGTGGGAACCACAAGTATGTGACTTCAACCTATGAGAACTGCAGCATGGGCTATACCTAACAAAACTGTTGTGGTGGGGTACCCCAAAGTCATGGGAGCAGGACCACCACGAGTCTTGGGAACCCAACCCCTGCCTTAATGTGCCTGCAAGGTGGGGACTCTGACCAGTGGGGCTGAAGGGCAGAGCCCCGAGTCAAAGAAGATTATTCTGGAGGCTTAAGGTTTAATGCTGTTTGCCCTGTTGGGTTTTGAAATTTTTTGTGGAAACTGCAGTCCCTTTCTTCTTTCCTATTTCTCTGTTTTGGAATGGAAATGTCTATCTTATTCCTGTTCTACTATGGTAGTTTGGGCACATAACTTATTTGATTTCACAAGTTCACAGCTGGAGAGCAATTTGCCTCAGGATAAATTCTACCTTGAGTCTCATCCATATCTAATTTAGATAATATTTAGATGAGACATTGGAATTAGGCTTTCCAGTTGATACTGGAATGAATTAAAACTTTTGAGGCTACTGGGAGGGAATAATGTATTTTGCCTATGAGAAGGACATAAATTTGGGTGGGGAGCTGGGGCAGAATGCTATGGTCTAAATATTTATGTCCCCCCAAAATTTATATGTTGCAATTCTACCCCAAAGTGGGACCTTTACGGAGGTGATTTAAATATAGGCCTCTGTTTCACTAAAATGTTTGTCAGTATGATTTTAAAAATGCTATATATCTCATAGAATGTGACTCTGTCCTCATGAATGCAATTTGTGTCCTTATAAATATGCCCAAGAGATCTGGTTTATTCCCTTCACCATGTGAGGACAGAGCAAGAAGGTGGCCACTGTGACTCAGGAAAGGCAGTCTCCTCAGACCTTGAATCTGCAGATGCCTTCATCTTGGACTTCTCAGCCTCCAGAACCACAAGAAATTAGTTTCTGTCGTTTATAAGCTCCCCAGTTTATGGTATTTTGTTATAGTAGCCCAAAGGGACTAAAACATTACCTCTTCTGTATTCTCTAGTTGTCTTAAAAAATTCATTTTACCATTGATCTCACTCTCTTTTCTAGCAGTTCTTATTGAATGTGAGACAAGAATTTTTGTATTGAGATTCAGCATGTCATATTTATTAAACTTATGAACCACGGAGCTGAACTGCTCTGAGCATAAGTTCCCTCTTCAGAATTTATGGCATGTGCAACTCTGAGAACATTGTTTAAACTCTCTAAGCCTCAGTTTACTCACATGTAAAATGAAAGCTCATAAGAATAAATACCAACTTCACATGCTTTTGTCCCTTAAAGAGATGGTATGTGGAGATTGTTTAGTTGATATTCACTATCATTATGACATAGCTGCCTGTTATAGTAGATTATGAAACCCTGGAGATCAAGGGATTTATGTTAGTCTAGCATAGTGTCTGGCACATAATAGGTATTCAATAATATGTATAAAATTGAATTACAAATCTTTCTGAGGTTTAAATATTAGGTTGGTGCAAAAATCATTATAACTAGGATCAAACACATCTTTATTAATCAAAATAAGAACCTTACAATCAACACATTTTTGCCAATAAAAAAATAAGTTTGTTTATTCCTGTAGGATAAAAATCTGTGCTTCAGGATTCAGTGAACTCTTGGAAAGCATTTTCTGCATCCTGCTGGTTGTGGAAATGTTTTCCCTGCAAAAAGTTTTCAAGATATTTGAAGTAGTGGTAGTCAGTTGGTGGGAGGCCAGGTGAATATGGAAGATGAGGCAAAATTTTGTAGCCCAATTTGTTCAACTTTTGAGACTTTGATTATGCAATATGCAGTTGGGTGTTGTCGTGGAGGAGAACTGGGTCCTTTCTGTTGACCAAAGCTGTCTGCAAGCATTGCAGTTTTTGATGCATCTCATCAATTTGCTGAGCATACTTCTCAGATGTAATGGTTTTGCTGCGATTCAGAAAGCTGCAGTGGATCAGACCGGCAGCAGACCACCAAATAGTGACCATGACCTGTTTTTGGTGCAAGTTTGGCTTTGGGAAGTGCTTTGGAGTTTCTTCTCAGTCTAACCACTGAGTTGGTCATTGCAGGTTGTCATATAAAATCCACTTTAGTTTTGCTCAGCTTATGAGGAATCCACGTATCAAGTTTTTTCACCTTTCCAATTTGCTTCAAATTACAAATGACTGTAGAATGGTTGATGTGGAGTTATTTGGCCACTTGTCATGTAGTTGTAAGAGGATCAGCTTTGATGACTGCTCTCAATTGGTCGTCGTCAACTTCTGATGGCCGATCACCACATTCCTCATCTTCAAGGCTCTCTTCTCCTTTGCAAAACTTCTTGAACCACCACTGTGGTGTACGTTCGATAGCAGCTCCTGGGACAAATGTGTTGATGTTGCGAGTTGTCTCTGCTGCTTTACAATCCATTTTGAACTTGAATAAGAAAATTGGCCAGGCATGATGGCTCATGCCTGCAATCCTAGCACTTTGAGAGGCCGAGGTGGGCAGATCACTTGAGGCCAGAAGTTCGAGACTAGCCTGGCCAACATGGTGAAACCTTGTCTCTACTAATAATACAAAAATTAGCCGGGCATGGTGGTGTATATCTGTAATCCCAGTTACTTGGGAGGCTGAGGCAGGAGAATCACTTGAACCCGGGAAGCAGAGGTTGCCGAGATCACACCACTGCACTCCAGCCTGAGTGACAGAGCCAGACTCAGTCTCAAAAAAAAATTGCTTGAATTTGCTTTTTGTCTAACATTATTTCCATAGTCTAATATAAATATAAAATAAGGAGCAAGTAATAATCATTAGCAAAAAAACTTGAAGTGAGAAATGTCCATTAAAATGATGTATAGCATAACTACATTCATATGAGACTGTATTCCAATATCAAATGGCAAATTTCAACAATGCAAAAACCACAATTACTTTTGCACAATATGCCCCTGTTTCCCTAACATGTCTGTAACTGGAAGGAAAATGCTACCTACCTCATAGAACCACTCTGAGAATGGATGAAATAAGGGATATTGTGGAAACAAATCAGAGATGGTCCCCCAATCCCCCAGCCCTCTGGTGCACATTTTCTGGCTAGCTCCTCCTTTCGATTAAATTACATTTTATGGCAAAAGGAGCTTTACAGATGACACTGGGATCCCTCATCACTTGCATTAAATTAATCAAAAGGGATATTATCATAGGTGGGGCTGACCTGAGCAGGGGAGCCCTTGAAAGAGACAGGAAGCAACAGCAGACACTCCCCTGCTGGTCTCAAAGAAAACAGTCACATTGTGAACTGGCCATGAAGGGGGCCTTTCGGCAGGGATCTGGGAGTGGCCTCTATGAGCTGAGTGGTTCTTTGCTGGCAGCAAACAAGAAAAGAAACAAGGACCTCAATCCTTTAGTTGCAAAATACTGAATTCTGCCAATAACCATGTGAAACTGGGAGAAAATTCAGCTTCAAATGAAACTTTGACCAGCAGACTATATTAAAATGTACCTGCAGGATTTTGATTTTGGGAGGTAACTAAATGATGATATGGAGAGCCTGATGCCATTGAAAGAAGACTTTACTACTTACATTTCCCAAGGGAAGGACACCACAAGCCAAGTGAGGAAGCGCCAGGTTTGGTCAGGAAGCAGAAGGAGGAGAAAGGGGAATGCTTAGGCCACAGCCTCTGTTAGGACAGTGGTAGAGAGCTGTTAGATGGCAATGTCCCCTACTGGGAAGAACTCAAAACACAGATGCTATGGTTTATGGTTGAGAGGGTTGTAATGCTATTTTCATTCATCTGCAAAAATTGGATCACAAGGGAAGATGTAAATAACTTTGGCCATTAATTTGATTTTATGATTTTAATAGATGCTGATATGGTTTGACTGTGTCCCCACCCAAATCTCAACTTAAATTATATCTCCCAGAATTTTCATGTGTTGTGGGAGGGACCCAGGGGGATGTAATTGAATCATGGGGGCTGATCATTCCTGTGCTATTCTCGTGATAGTGAATAAGTCTCATGAGATCTGATGGTTTTATCGGGGTTTCCACTTTTGCTTCTCTCTCATTTTCTCTTGTCATTGCCATGTAAGAAGTACTTTTCACCTCTCACCATGATTCTGAGGCCTTCTCAGCCATGTGGAACTGTAAGTTCAATTAAACCTCTTTTTCTTCGTAGTCTCAGGTTATGTCTTTATCTGCTGCCTGAAAATGAACTAACACAGTAAATTTGTACCAGTAAAGTGGGGGCACTACTGAAAAGATACCCAAAAATGTATAAGTGACTTTGGAACTGGGTAGCAGGCAGAGGTTGGAACAGTTTGGAGGGCTCAAAAGAAGACAGGAAAATGTGGAAAAGTTTAGAACCTCCTAGAGACTTGTTGAATGGCTTTCACAAAAATGCTCGTAGTGATATGAACAATAAGGTCCAGGCTGAGGTGGTCTCAGATGGAGATGAGGAACTTGTTGAGAACTTGAGCAAAGGTGACTCTTGCTATGTTTTAGTAAAGAGGCTGGCAGCCTTTTGCCCCTGCCCTAGAGATTTGTGGAACTTTGAACTTGAGAGAGGTAACTTAGGGTATCTGCTGGAAGAAATTTCTAAGCAGCAAAGCTTTCCAAAGTTGTCTTGGGTGCTATTAAAAGCATTCTGTTTTAAAAGTGAAACACAGCATAAAAGTTCAGAAAATTTGCAGGCTGAAGATGCAGTAGGAAAGAAAAACCCATTTTTTTGAAGAGAAATTCAAGCAGGCTAAAGAAATTTGCATAAGTAGCAAGGAGCTTAATGTTAATCCCCAAGACCATGAGAAAATGTCTCCAGGCCATGTCAGAGACTTTCATGGCAGTCCCTCCCATCACAGGTCTGGAGGGCCAGGAGGAAAAAGTGGTTTCATGGGCCAGGCCCAGGGTCCCTATGCTATGTTCAGCCTAGGGACTTGGCCCCCTGTCCCAGTCACTCCAGCTGTGACTGAAAGGGGCCAACATAGAGCTTGGGCTGTAGCTTCAGAGGGTGGAAGCCCCAAGCCTTTCCAGCTTCCACATGATGTTGAGCTTGCGAATGTGCAGAAGTCAAGAATAGAGGTTTCAGAATCTCCACCTAGATTTCAGAAGATGTATGTAAACACCTGGTGTGCAGGCAAAAGTTTGCTGCAGGGGTGGGGCCCTCATGGAGAATCTCTGCTAGGGTAGTGCAAAAGGGAAATGTGGGGTCAGAGCCCCCAAACAGAGTCCCTACTGGAGCACTGCCTAGTGGAGCTGTGAGAAGAGGGTTACCGTCCTCCAGACCCCAGAACAGTAGATCCACCAACAGCTTGTACTATGCACTTGGCAAAACCGCAGACACCCAACACAAGCCTGTGAAAGCAGCCAGGAGGGAGGCTGTACCCTGCAAAGCCTCAGGAGTGGAGCTCCCCAAGACCATGAAAACTCACCTTTTAAATCAGCATGACCTGGATGTGAGAGCTGGAGTCAAAAGAGATCATTTTGGAGCTTTAAAATTTGACTACCCTGCTAAATTTTGGACTTGCATGGACCCTGTAGCCCCTTTGTTTTGGCCAATGTCTCCCATTTGGAGTGGCTATATTTACCCAATACCTGTACCCTCATTGTAGCTAGGAAGTAACTAGCTTGCTTTTGATGTCTTATCTCAGTTGAGACTTTGGACTGTGGACTTCTGCTGAAATGAGTTAAGACTTTGGGGAACTGTTGGGAAGGCATGAGTGGTTTTGAAATGTGAGAACATGAGATTTGGAGGATCCAGGGGTGGAATGATATGGTTTGGCTGTGTCCCCACCCAAATCTCAACTTGAATTTTATCTCCCAGAATTCCCACATATTGTGGGAGGGACCCAGAGGGAAGTAATTGAATCTTGAGGGCTAGTCTTTCCCATGCTATTCTCATGATAGTGAATAAGTCTCATGAGACCTGATGGATTTATCAGGGGTTTCCACTTTTGCTTCTCTCTCATTTTCTCTTGCCGCCCCCATGTAAGAAGTGCCTTTGACCTCCCACCATGCTTCTGAGGCCTCCTCAGCCATACGGAATTCTAATTCCAAGTAAACTTCTTTTTCTTCCTGGTCTTGAGAATGTCTTTATCATCTGAGTGAAAATGGACTAATATAGATTCCAAATAAACATAGTGTTTATGCAAACAGAATACTGACATCATGATTTCAGCATGTGCTATCCTGAGCAGAGAATTTAGCTGCACCGTGCCTGGACTCCTGGCCTACAGAAGCTGTGAGATAATAAATGGGAATTGTAAGCTACTATGTTTGTGGCCATTTGTTACACAGCCATAGAAAACCAATACACGTACATAGGGCTGACCTATCCCCAGCATAGAGTAAGTGTGCAATGAACGATGTTTTTGTTTTTTTTTTTTTGGATTCCTCTTCTTCCTTTGTCTTCTTTTTACAGAAAATGCAAAGCTTAATCGACAAACTCACATGGGCATAGAATACAGCAATATACACTTTCTTCCTCCTAAGACTAAAGTTAATTTCTATTTTGGGCAATTCAATTTCTCTTCCTTCCAGCCTCTGCTCTTTCTCAGGTTTGGATATTCTCCTTGCATCCTACTTGGTTCCATGGCTGGGTTCTACCTCTTGTCCACTCTGTTTCAGGGGAATCTTTCTGCGGTCAGGCTGACGCACAGAGTTGGTGAGGCTGACCAGGGCCCTCAGTGAAGCCCTAGATATTCCATAAAGCCTTTTATTCTCTGGAGTTCCACATTTCCCTGGAGCTCCACATAGAAAACAGGCCCAATTTGTCTCTATTTTCGGATTCCATAAACCTAGGTGGGGGTTGGAGGCCTAGTCTCCTTTCTTGTTTTTGTTTGTTTGTTTTAATAAACATTTTATTCTGGAATAATTTTAGATTTATAGAAAAGTTGCAAAGGTAATATGGAGATTTCCCATATACTGTTTGCCAAGTACAACTTTCCCTTAATGTTACATTTCTCTAGTATATTTTCCAGAAGTAAGACACTAACATTGGTAAATTACTATTACCAAAACCCTAGACTTTATTTGAATTTACCAAGCTTTTCTTTAATATCCTTTTTCATTGTTGCAGAATTCAATCCACGTTACTCCATTGCCATTGGTTATCATGTCTTTCAGTCTCCTCAATCTCTCCCTTCCCTTATCTTTCGTGACCTTGACAACTTTGAGGAGGACTCATCAGCTATGTTGTACAATGCACCTCAGTCATGGTTTGTGTGAGATTTTCTCATGATTGGACTGGGCCTATGGATTTTTGGAGAGGAGACCACGAAGGCTAAGTGCCCTTTTTATCCCATCAAAGCATGGGGGACATGGTACCTACATGGCGTCACGGATGGTGCTGACCTTAATCACTTTGTCAACGTACCGTTTGCACTAAATAAAAAGCAGTGTCCACATCTTTATCTCTCCATTGCATCTTCCTGCCTTCCTTCGCCCCTTAGGCTGAGATCAGGAGACAAAAGAGGGAGAGTTGTAACTTCTTCAATCCTTCATGCTTTTGTCTATTTCACTGTTTCCCTGAGGATCTGGGCTTTTGGAAGACAAAAGCCAGGGAAATACAAGCAGCATATTTTATTCTTGCCTTGATGTTCTCTACCTCTGAGGCAAGGAGCACAAGAAAAGTCTGGCTGTTCAAAGAGGGTTGGGGAAAGAATTTTCAGGAAAAAAATCTTTAGTTTACATTTCAGAAATATTATTCTGCCACATTTTGCTTGAAGCTCAGCCCAGGGTTTCCACTGCAGCTGCAGTTTCAAATATACTGCCCCATTATCTCTAGAAGTTTTTTTTCACTTATTAGACATGCTACCCAAAGTTCTATTGTGCAACAGAGTTAAAGGACCTGGAGCCCTTGCAAAATTTAGGACGTATGGAAAAAGCCAAGGCTACAGCTGACACCATCCTTAAATATTGGTTCAACAGACAACTTGCCTTGAGATACATGAAGAGGAGTTAACTGCACTTAAGTAAAAATTCAGAGTTTGGGCAACAACACGTTCCGAAAGAACATGTGAAGATATGGTTGTATGCAGACAAAATGATTCTAAAACACTTATTTCCCAAATTTCTTATTTGAGAGCCAGTTTGACTAATTTTGTGAAGAATCTATAGTGTGCACTGCCTTAAGTTCCTTCAATTTTCCTACTGGCCTGACAGAACCTTCCTTCTTCTTCATTGACCCTGCAGCTCTAGCTACAGTGATTGGCTAAATGGTAGGTACCTGACTGGAGTTGGACCAATCATAGCTTCTCACATCCCTGGCCATCTGATTGGTTGCTTGTGAACACATGACTCAGACTGGGTCAATCTGAACCCTGGCTGAGCGTGGGGCATGTAAGTAGGAGGAAGGGAGAGAGGGAAAGTACTCTGATCTCTAAACAGTGAGGATCTGAGCCCAGGAGTTGCTGGTAGTCATGGTTTCAGCCTCATAGAAACAGACGTTCTAAGGCCATGAAGTTAATGTGCGAGGAGAATCAGGTAGAGAGAATTCTGATGCCCTCCCCACCCTTATTCTGCCTGTACCCATGGACACCCTACATTTGGGTTGTGTGAGCCACTGATCCTCCTTTCTGCCTGTGAGTCTGGGTTACTTTTCTTTTGCTTAAAAACAAGGTCAATCTTGACTAAGAAAGATTTACGTCTCACAATCAAGGCAGTGCAGGGCAGGGGAAGAAGACTGAGCCTTAAATGCCCCACCTCAGAGAGACTTGGGTTCAAATATGATTCCCTGATGCTCCATTGATGATCTGTGCCATCTTGGGCAAGAAACTCAACCTCTCCAGGCAGTAGTTTCTTCAAGTACAGAGTGGGAAAATTAGGAGAATAAATCGTCTTCTGAATCTGTAGGATGTGGATTGGTCATTTTTTTCCTCTCCCTCATCACTATTCAGAAACATTGTCTTAAATCCAGTTTATTAAGTCCATACTGCATAATTATTTTTGTTTGAAATTCTTAATTCCGCCAACATACATTGCGATTGTTCTATCATGGTGTCTTCTTCCCTGATGAAGGCATATGTTCCAGGGGTGAGCAGGTGATGCAAGATAGGACAATCTATGTTCATCCCAGGGTTTTTCCTAGAGGAAAAGAGAGTTTTCTTTTTGGGACATGAAGCAGTTATCTCCCCTGATACATGGAGGAAGTCTGTGTCCAATAGGAGAGAAGGTGCTCAGCAGTGAGAAACAAAGGAAAGAAGGATGGCAAGATATAATGAGTTTGGTGACATGGAATGTTGATGTGGCTGAATCCACCTTAATGCTGAGCCAATAACATACTAAATCTATATGTTACTTTCTCAGAGTTACTTCATATTGGGTTTCTGTTACTTGCGCCTAAAGAAGTCCTAATACCAGCACATTTTATTCCTGCCTTGAACATATTTGCTGATGTATCCAGAACAGTCTCATTTTATGTCTGTTATTCTGGTGTAGTTTATAATAGTATCTAACTTAACTCCTGAAACCACCCTGGTTTGGATGATAAATTTCATATTACTTAACCCAATGTACTTGTCCCAAAACAAGTGTTCATGAGGGCAGCGAGAGTCACTTATTTTGAGAAAAGCAAAGGTGAAAGAAGATTAGGAGAACCAACAGGAATATTTTTTATTGTGGGGTTTGCTGTGTGTCTTTTATTTTTTATGGCTTCTTTCTGTGCATGGGTCAAGGTGTTTTTTTTTCTCCCAGTCGTGAAAATAACTCCAAACAAAAATGGTAAATATCAGACTCAAATCGGAAGTGAAAGGATCCAGAAGATGGTACTCTCTGGGAGTAATGGTACAGGGATGGCACCACTAGAGTTCTTGGGGAAGTTTTGAAGAAAGCAAAGATGTTTTGGGGACATATGCAGTCTGCAGTCCTCCACAGAGACTGGAGCCCAGCATTTCGAAAAGAATGCCAATTGGAAGAATTTGGAATAAAGAATTACTCAGAAATAGAAACTGTTTTGGCAGGGTTGAAATGTTATATCAGTACAGAATAATTTCAAATTAATGGGCAGAATTCAATTTTGTTCATATGCATGCTCCAGTTTGGGAAGGGAATCAAGTGGAAAGGATATATGGGGGCTTTGAGAGACACTGGGTTCTTAGACAGTTCTTCCTTCCCACAAGTTAGAATTTAGAGACGAGTGTGGCCAAACACGATGGGTGTGGTAAAAGTATGCGTGAGTTCAGACAATGGCAGGGACCGGCAGGGATGCTCTTGACTAGGTCTAGGTCTGTTACTTGAGGCAATATAAAGTCTGAATTATTTCCCAGCCCATGTGATAACATCGTGGGGCTTAGACCCTTCAAGGCTGCTTACCTTGCCAGGGAAGTGCACTTCTACCTTGTAAGTGTGAGATGGCAACGAGAATCCCATCTGTGTGTGCATTTGTCTGTATCTATATCCACGTCTATATTATCGGATGATATGCCTACACATTCAGACACACATAGAGCCCCCAGTTCTGTTCCACACGTGCTTACTGAGGATCCACTCTGTGCTGGAGTCTCTGCTATGTTTTGGGGATACAGTGAGGGAAATGTCTTAGCACTCTCCTCCATGTGTTTACTATTTATTAATGCCAAATGGAGAAGTAAAAATGCTGTCACATTTACAGAGCCCTTTGGCATTTGCGAAACACATTCACATGAAACAGCCCTGTGAATACAGCAGAGCCATTCCCCCCATTCTATAGATGATGAAGTCAACTCAGAAAGACCAAGTGACAAGTTCAAGGTTACCCAGCCATGACTACTCCACATCTCTGCCTCCTACCTCTTCTTAAGTCGTGTTTGACCATCTCTTCTTTCTATTTGAAATATTTAATTCCAGAAAGTGGGTAATTCTGGGTGGATACAGTGATGGACAAATAAGAGAGAAGCAAAGTAAATCCTTTTTCATGCTTTATACCATGAAAACACACGTGGACAAAAAGGCAGCATAAATCTCCTTGACTTGTGATTTAATATTGGGACTCCAAGTCCTGGGGAATATTTTCATTTGATTTATTGCTCCCTTATGCTATAAGAGAGTATTTTTAGAGGGTCAGTAGCCTGGTTTAATCGGTTCCTTCCTTCCTTCCTTCCTTCCTTCCTTTTTTCCTTCCTTCCTTCCTTCTTTCCTTCCCTCCTTTTTTCCTTCATTCCTTTCTTCCTTCCTTCCCTCCTTCCTTTTTTCCTTCCTTCCTTTCTTCCTTCTTCCCTTCCTCCCTTGCTTCCTTCCTTCCTTCCTTCACTTTCTCCCTCCCTCTCTCCCTCCTTCCTTCCATTTTCCTTTGTTTCTCCTTCCTCCCCTCCCTTCCTTCCTTCCTTCCTTCCTTCCTTCCTTCCTTCCTTCCTTCCTTCCTTATTTTCTTCCTTCATTTACTTGTTAACTTAACAAATATTTATGCCCATTCCTCTGTGACAGAAACTATACTAAGGGTGAATAGTTCAGCGACAAATTAAATCCATTTGCTGCCCTCGAAGGGCTCACAGTCTTGTGGTGAGACAAAGCATACACTTGGGAGACTGCGATAAACGTTCACCAGGGCTTGGACAAATAGGAGAATTTACCACATCCACTGAGAGGCTTCACATAGGGAGCAGTGGGCATGGCCTTTGGGAGGTGACATTGGAAGTTGATGTCACCTACTAGGTGACATCTACCCTCCCAGCCTGGGTAGATGTCCACATCAGCAGGTGAAGCTACTGCAGAGAGTCCTCGAGGGAGTAATCCACTCCCAGGATGGAGGGGCAGGCCAGCCAGGAGGGCTGCAGGAATAAGGAGTGCACACCAGTGGCCTCCAGTCATGCAGACCTGAACTGGCTGCTGAGATGAGCCCACCCGATCTGGTGGGCCCTGGAACTTTCAGTGGGCAGGAGGCCTCTCCTGGTGAGGAGGCCACCCTCCACCTGAAGTCCTTGCTGTCCTCTGTCTCTCCCACACATCCCTTCAGGCCTTTCGTGCACTACCCGAGCGCCTTAGGTGGGCTGCACCTCCCTGAAATGGGCTCTGGCCTCCTCCCTTAGTCCTTGTATTAGTCAGTTCCAGCTGCCACAACAAAAGTACCACAGACGAGGAACTGAAGAAAGCATTTCTTTTTAATCATTCTGGAGGCCAGAACTCTACTGTCAAGGGGTTGGCCTAATTGGTTTCTGCCGAGGGCCACTTCCTGGGTTTCGGTCTTCTTGCTGTGTTCTCATATGGGAGAAAGAGAGAGACCACCCTCCATCTCTGGTGTCTCTTCCTATAAGGACACTAATCCTGTCGGCCCAGGGCTCCACCCTAACAACTTCGTTTAATCTTAATTACTTCCTTACTGCACATAAGCCACACTGGGCCTCAAGGCCTCCACAGGAAAATGTCCAGGGGATCCACTTTAATTTTATTATTACTGTTATTATTATTATTTTTCGAGACAGGGACTTACTCTGTCACCCAGGCTGGAGTTCAGTGGTGTGATCTCAGCTCACTGCAACCTCCACCTCCTGGGTTCCAGCGATTCTCATGCCTCAGCCTCCCAAGTAGCTGGGACTACAAGTGCTCACCACCACGTCCAGCTAATTTTTGTATTTTTTTGGTAGAGATGGGGTTTTACCACATTGACCAGGCTGGTCTCAGACTCCTGATCTCAAGTGTTCCACCTGCCTCAGCCTCCCAAAGTGCCAGAATTACAGGCATGAGCCACGGTGCCCAGGGGATCCATTTAGCCCCAAGGACTGGCTATCTCCTCACAGCACCCGGCCCAAGCCCCTTCTCACTCCTGTCTCTGCTCCTTCAGCCCCATACCCTCAGATTCAGGATTTGTGGATGGGGCCCGGTGCTGGCATTACACACACACACACACACACACACACATACATGCACACACACAACTATAGACTGCTTGAGTGATTGTTTGATAAAACAATACATATATCTGGTACAAACTTCAAAATACATGAAAATGGGATGAACAGCAAAATGTGACTGGCTTCCCCTGACATGACCCAGTCACCAGTTTCTTTGATACAGATAAACTCCCAGTTTCTTGTGTATCCTTCCAGAGTTGTCCTATTACTGTTCAGCCTTTCACTGAGTGGATGTTTCAAGCTAGTGGCAGCACAGGGTCCCACTGCTCTCCATCGTGCCTTTGGTACTGACCCATCTGTCATCGAGAGCATCGCCATCTGTAACAATAGAGCTGCTCATTTTGATGTTCCATTCTAGGGCTATCCCAAAGGATGTTTAACTAGAATCCTTGTGATAGGCATGACTTTATTCCAAGTCTTGTGGAGGAAATGACTATGCAAGTTCCTTTGGTAATTCTGTTGTCCACTGAAGTTCAAGAACCTCTTGCAAAATCGAATGCCAGCTCCTTCCGTTGTCTTTCTGAATTTCCCACAACCCTCTCCCTTCCCAGTTCCTACACCCAATGGCTGACTCCTACAGTCATCAAGTCCTGCAGTAACCATGGTTTCTTCTGGCTCACTCTCCTTATCTTTGGAACAGGGGCAACGCACTGCCCACTGCTGATGAAGTTTGAAAGAACTAAATGGGTTAACATCAGCAGAACTCTCAGAACTTGGCCTTCACATAGTAAGAACCGGGCAGGGGTAAGCCATTTCCCCCACTGCTATTCTTATTCCCCAGAAATGTCCCACATCCAGGAGGCTGAAAAACTGGGTGCTGTTTCTCTCCACCTCTTGGAAATACTGAGATAATTACATTTCTCTTGGAAAATATCAGGTGATCTGCATTCATTGGGGGAAATGGTGTGTAAACTGATCTCTCTTACGATGTGATATGAAAGTCATTTACAGGTAAGAACCCCAGGATTTGGAAGCAGAGTTTCTGTATTGACAAAACTATTGGAATTTCTTCTCCAAGATTCAGGTGGGATGGGATTCAGGAAGCGAAGCTGCCACTGCAGCTTCCTCCTTTCATGGTCCAGGTGACAGAAGCGACAGCTTTCTTCTTCCCAAAGGGGAGGAATCGCAGAGATGCCAACTCTGCAGCTATATAGGCTTCCCTGAGCCCCAGACTCCCGAGTTTCCGGAGAGGGAGCTGTGAAATTCTGGGATCCTATTCAGAGCACTTGCGATGTGCTCAGAGATGATATTAAATGTTTTATATCATTTTGGCCATGATACAGACACATTTGCCTCTGATTCTGAAGAAGCTCAGCATTTCATTAAGTCATTCCTCACTTCTTGATGCACCCTCCTTCCCCAACTCTCTTTTTTACAAATTAGGAAAGAAGCCAAATTTTATTATTTCTGCAGCACTCTAGGTGTGTGTCCTTCATCGCTATTTCTTTAACAACGTATGCATTGTTCTATATATATATAGGTGTTCTGAAGGAAATCAAATATTATACATTTTGTACTTTAGAAATAAGACTCTTCTAAAACACATGGGGATGGTTTGACCGGTCTACAAATTATAAGGCATAAACATTAAGCCCAGGTATCCAGATGTTATAAAATACCCATTTGATGTAGCTTTCATTTGCCATCAAAGGCTGCTATCTCACAATGCAGAACCAAATCCTGTGGCAAACTTTGCTTTGCTTCAATCAGATAAACAGAAAATCCTGTAAAACTGCATTTATCTAGCCTACCCCCAGCCTTCCATTCTGGGGAGAGGGCTTATTGCCTTGAGACTTTCTGTCTGCTGGAAAGACCGACATGGCCAGTCAGCTCATGGGGTAGGGAAAGGCTGTCTCTTTGCCGAGGCCTGACTTGACTCCCTCTCCCACACAGTGTGATGCAGGCACTCAGGCAGGCAGACAGTGACTAATCGGTGGTTATTCCGAACAAGGGCCGCCAGCCCATCTGCTGGATGATTGGGATTCTAAGATGAGTGGGCACTAATTTTCCCCTCAGGGCCTCACAGCCATGTCAGGGAGGTGGGCAGGTACTCAGACTAAAGTAAAATTAGGAGGCCTTGTGGGGAGGGTTCAGTGGGCAGGGAGATGAAAGAAAGCTTTATAGAAGTCTAGTGCTGAAATTTTGGTCTGACAGATAGGTAGGAATTCCCTAGGCAGATAAAAGGGAAAGGTAAAAGGAACAGCATGTTCTAAGGCATGGAAGCATGAGAGACAACTGTGGGGTCAGTGAAAACAAGGCTGGATCATAGGATGCTATTGGGGAGGTGGTGGCAGCATGTATTCCTTCAGCAACTGCTTTCTCCTTGAAAGCAGGTCACTGCCCAGCTGGCCAGGCCAGAATCATCACAGACTTCTCACGTGTGCGTGGAATCTAAGAGAGCTCTTGATTGTGTTTCCTTTAACTGTGCTGTATTGGTTTTGTCCTGGCCTGGCCCATCAGCTCCTGTGTTAGGAAAAGTAGTCTACTTTTTGCTTGTTCCGCCTTGCTTCCTCAATCCATCCTTGCAACCACATAGGAATAACTTATCTAAAAGAGTACCTTCAACAGGTCCCAGTGATCAGCAGTGGTGTATTCCAAACTGTAGTTAGGTGTCAAAGTCACCTGGAGTGGAAGGAAACCTTTAGTAAAATTCAGTTTTCTCGGCCCTGTTCTAGAACCACAGGATCAGAATTTGGAGATGGTACTTTGTGTCTGCAGTAAAGACACACCCCCCCCCCGCCACACACACACATATACATACTACTCACATGCACACACACTCATGCGTATACACATACGCACATGTAGTGTATTGATCGATTGAGTTCAGTGATTGATTAACAAGGTAATATGCCAAATTAAGAATCAAAGTTCACATCTAAGATAGTAATGGAAGTCATAGGAATTGATCCAAGGTAGTTCCCTCCGGCTCTGGGTTTGTTATAAAAGATACCAAAAGTCATCAATTTTGCCTTGCTGCCCACCCCCAATTTTAGGTTTCTCTTTGTAAATAACTCCCACCCCTCCAACTCCATACTACTCTTGCTTAGATTGGGTGGCTTGGCAATGTTGCCTTTGGCTTCCTCGCCACCATGGCTTCAGAGTAGTGGGCTTGTCACCAAGTAATAGCCTACCAGGGCATTTTCCCTCCCACTCCATCCACCTGCACTCCATCCACCTGATTGGCTTACATATTGGCACATGATCCAACTTCTATTCGAAGAAGAGATGATCTGATTGACATGTTTAAAGTTGGGGTTCATCCCTGGACCAATCAACTGTCCTCAGGGAGTTCTGGTTACTTGGTAAAAACAAGGAATGCCAGAGGGCTCCTCCTTATGGGTGAAGGGGATGAGAAACCTCTCATTGAAGTGGAATTTTTTTTTGAGCTGAGTTGACTCCCCAAAATATCCTCTAAGAAACAAAATGTGCAACAATTAGGGACTGATTAATAAAAGCTTGATTGATTCAACTCAGAGAGTATCTTGTTTTGTGTCCATAACAATGGTAGTTGTGGAAGTCTTGTAACACTTGGATGGTGATACATTTATATGAATTTTAAGAGTAAGCCAAAAATTGCATTCAAGGGCTTAATTTTAATTTTGGATGGGAAGTCTTTTGCATTGTCATGGGTCTTTAAGCCAGTTTGTCCAAATTGAGTAAGTCTTCAGAAATTTTGAGCCAGATTGCTTTCTTAGCAAGTGAGGAAACTGAGGCCCAGAGCACAGAAGGGATGCTGTGTGATGCACATCAATGAGACAGGTGCAGCACATACTGGAAGCCAGGTCTCCTGACTCCGGACCAGTGCTCTTTCCATTACACCATGCTGTTTCTTGCTACCTTGGCTTTGTGGTTTCCTAAAAGAAAAACAAATGCGGGAACATTAACTTGAAACATAAGGAGAACGCCTAAGCATTCAAATCCATTACTGAAGAGGTAGCTCTCCTGGACCCTGCTAAAAGATAATTTGCTTGGACCTGTTGTTGGTTCATTGACTGGTGCTCCATCATTCGGTACCTTGTTCCCAGACATTTTCATTACAGATTCTGCCTGCTGTGATGCACTGGCACTATGCCATTCCTTTTGCACATGCCAAAATGCTTTTATATAACCATTAGAGGAAAGCTTTCCTAATGAGAGTCACATAGGAAATGAATTCCTGAAGGTTAACATGCCCGAGATATCAGTTTGACTACGAGTGGCTACCTTACCCGTAGACTTGCAAAGGAACAGTCATCCATGGAAAACCCAACCTACTGTGCCTTGTGCTGTCCTTCCTACATCACCTGTATGATATGTGGTCGTTCACATACCTTCACCACCACCAACTACAATTACTACAACTACAACCACAGAATGGAGAAAAAAGATCATGGTCATGGTGCAGAAAGAGTCATATCTATCTAAACTTGCTGAATGTCATGCATAGCTGAAGTCTCACCATTTCAAATTGCATCTTTGATGCACAAAGAACATGGAGAGAATAGACAATGGCCATTATCTTCTTTGGAGGCACCAGTAGTAAAGACAATGGTCTTCCCCTACATCAAAGACCTGTAGGAACAGAGAAGATATTGTTGTTCCTTTGATGAGAGAAATCGATACTTAGGATGAAAAACATAATTGTTTGGACATAATGAAAAGTTTAGGCAATGTATCTCGTCTATGTTCAGGTTGAATCTGGAAGATGTGATCATAAATGCTTTTACCTTATTAGGAATAATCAATTAATATTTTATTCAATGTGTAATATTTATTTTATTATTGCTTTTTGCATATCTTCATAAGAAACTTCCTTCCACTGAGATGACCTGAAGGTGTCTCTATGACTTGAATTAGTCAAACTGACATACTTCCTATATGGATTTGACCTTGAATGGTCTCTCTACCTCAATGTTGTACTGGTTAATGTGTAACAATTGATTTTCAAAAAAAAAAAAAGGCCCTGATATGTATGATTTGATGATTTCCTTGGTGTAAATACTCTCACTGTGGCTAATTTCAAGCCTCCAATGTCATGTCACTGAACAGGAAGTTAGAAAGAGATGGGCAGTAGTGCACATCAGATATAAATATCTTCAAGGGCCTAGATAATAGGGAACCATAGTAAAATAATTAGGAAGTGTTATGTTTGGAGTGCTTATTATCTTAGCTTTTAATACAGATTATGTAAATGAAAGCCTATGTAATTTAATTTTTAATAATATCTGTATTTAACAACTAGACTGCAAAATTTCTGAACATTTTACATTTGTCTGTCGTGAGCTGGTATGAGTGGGTCACAGAATACCTGTTTCTTCATCTTTAAAGCGGAGGATAGTATTGCGCCTGTCCACACAGAATAACTGGATGATGAAATGTGCTAAGACATGTAGACTATTTAGAAGAGAGCCTCGTCACAGAAAATAGTCAGTCCTTACCTTTGCTTGCCAATACCCTGCTTTACAGATGCAATCACACAGTTCTCAGTGGCCATACTTGACCTTGCAATCTTGCTTTCTGACTCTGGGCCAGGTCTCTTTCCACTGCAGAATTTTTAGGATACTTTTTAAGCTTCACAGAGCGGAGTCTTTACAGGGGCAGTATGGCCCGGAGGAAGGGAAACAGACGTTCAACTCACGCACTCCTGCATTTGAAATCTGGTCTTGAGCCAAGCTCCTTGAGTTTCCTGAGGTTTATATTTCTCATCTGTAAGATGTACTTTAGTCAGGCAAGAGGAGCAAATGATTCGCACATGTAGAGCACCTATCACATAGTAACTGCTCAATACATGTGAAGGGTATTCCCTTTCAAACTAACAGCCATTTCACAGCTAAGGGGTCCTTCTTTGCAAGCCAGTTAGAATACGTCTGTGAATATACCTCGTTAGGGACACAGGTCTACCCTATGGTATCTAAGGTATTCTAAATAACACAGTAACCTTAGATATCTCCTCTGAGTTGAACATGTGAGCCCCACACTGCTAGCACCTTCTAAGTGACTTTCTTCCATGTCTGGTCTCCTTACATATAAACATGTCTGCTTCCTTCCTGATGAACTGAACCATTCTGCTCACAGACCAGTTCTTTGATATACTTAGTGTTTTCAACTAATTACACCGTGAAGTCTCCTGGCAGTCCCCATTTGCAACATTTGGCACCATTCCTCCTATTTCATTTATATTAATGACGGGAGTAGTCTGTGCACCATAATCAGTTAAAAATCATGACTTGCCTTATTAATAAATACCAGATTGGTGTATGAGATTGTATTGGCTGAGCCCTCATTAGACAGCCCCAAGCTGCACCAGGAAGGGGATGCTTGTGCATTTCTCTTATAAAGTCTCATTGCTCCTTTCTCTTTTGGTTTTTCCTGGTCTTTGCAACTCAGAAAAACAAACTTATCCTGCGATTTTGGTATTTCTAAATCTGATCCCATTTAAGCCACTTTATCCTTTAAGTAAGTTTCCTTTCCTTCCTTCTTTTCTTCTTCCATTCCTTCCTTTCTTTTCTCTTTCCTTCCTGCCTTCTTTTCCTTCCCTTCCCTCCTTTCTTTTCTTCACTGAGCCAAGGGAAAGAGACACAAAGATAAATGAACCATTATTTTTCATCTGGAGGAGATCTAGGGTCTATCAGTGGCCCCTTTCCTCTTCACCCACTTTGCTCCCACCACCTTGGACTTCCAGTGACCCAAACATACCAGGATCATCCCTCGTTGAAGGGCTCTTCTATCTCCTGGGAACTCTGTGCCTGTGGATCTGTACCTGGTTGCTCCATCTTGCCCCTAGCTCTCAGATCAACAGTCTTCTCATCATTAAGGCCTTGCCTGATGCTCCCAGCTATGGCAGCTCCCTCTCTATGTCTTTCTCCATTGCATCATCCTCTTCCTCCTACTTCTTAGCCACTGCAGCCATCTGAAATCATCCTGCTATTCAATAGTTCTTTCTTTCTTGTCTTTCTCTCTGACTAGAACATAAGCTCCTGGAGGCAAAGGACCTTGTTAGCCTTCCTCACTGGTGCTCAGTTCAGGCTTGGCATCAAGTAGATGCTTAGAAAATGTTTCACAGCTGTATGGCTGGTTAGGACAGGCAAACTCAGTCTACTCGGGATGCTGTAAGAAAGTCTCACAGACTGGGGGGCTTAAACAAGAGAAATTCTTTTCCTCATGGTTCTGGAAGCTGTAAGCCCAAGATCAAAGTGCCGGCAGTGTTGGTGTCTCCTGAGGCCTTTCTCCTTGGCTTGCCAATGGCCACCTTTTCCCTGTGTCTTCATGTGGTCTTTCTTCTGTGCCTGTCTGTGTCTCAATCTTCTCTTCATATAAGGACATCAGTGGTGTTGAGTTGAGGCCCAACCTCATGACCACCTTTTAACTTAATTACTTCTTTAAAATTCTATCTCCACATGTAGTTGCATTCTGAAGTACTGAGGATTAGGCCTTCAACAAGCAAATTTGAGGTTCACACAGTTCAGACCCTAGCACCCAGGCAGCTTCAGCATTGAGAGAATCATTCATCCAGTATCTGAAAATGAGCCACATGCTCAACAGCACTGACCGCCTTTGCAGGCCAATCCACTCTGCTCCATTCCTCAGCTGTCACTCTCCCACTGTCTGTCTTGTGGAAAGAATAACATTGCCTCAACACTTTGCTGGTGCTGTTCATTTCCCTGTAAGCCACGTTACCACCTGGGCATCTTTGACTTATTTTCTTAGGCTCAGCTCAGCTGTTGCTCCTGGGCTGGGTTCAGGTCCCTCTCTTAAGCTTTCTTAGCATCATGTCCCTGCCCTGCATTATATCATCTTTTCAGTTTGCCACAGGATTCAGGACTCTCTCATCTCACTTCCCAGCAGATGGGGAAGTCTTTAAGATCAGAAGTCACACCTTTCATTTCTGTATTTTCATGAGTCTCTTGGTAGGCATTCAAGAAGCATTCACTCCATAGACAACTGAAGCTACTTCTGAATCTAGCTTCAGTCTCTAGATGTATGAGGATTCCCCAGAGAAACAGAGCCAACAGGATACGTGTATAGAAAGAGATTTATTTCAAGGAATTAGCTCACGTGACTATGGAGGCACAAGTCTTAAATATGCAGGGTAGGTTGGCAGGCTGGACACCAAGGAAGAGCTGCGGTTCAAGTCCAAAGGCTGTCTGTTGGCAGAATTCCTTCTTGCGTGGAGGGGGGTCAGTCTTTGTCCTATTTAGGACTTCAGAGAATTGGATGAAGCCCACCTACATTGGGCGGGCCATCTGCTTTACTCAAAGTTTACCAATTTAAATGAGAATGTCATCCAAAAACACCCTCACAGAAACATCCAGAACAATGTTTGACCAAACATTTGGGAACCTTGGCCCAGCCAAATTGTTATGTAAGATTAACTGTCGCAGCGGGGAAGACCTTTTTGTGTGTGATCTTCATACATGAACAACTTATGTGGATGACCTCATTACTGTTGTGAACTAAGGCACTCCTTGGTGAAGCTGTCTGGAGATTCAACTAGGTTTACCCAGACCACAAGGCATCCCCTGTTAGTGGTTGTGGAAGGTGCCATTTGTGAATAGTTTTACCTGCTGTTTCCTCTTTTTTTTTTTTTTTTTTTTTTTTTTTGTGGACAAACTGAGGGATTTAGTCTCTGGATACCCATCTGCAACCTTTCCAAGAACTAAATTTGCTTACAATTTCATATAGAGCCTGTGAGACACTTTGGCTTCACTTTCCCTGTCTGTCTTTCCTTCTCTCCTAAGTACACTGTTAAATAATGGATTTGTGAAATGAATAATAGGCGGTTGGTCAGGAAATGTGTGTGGGCAGCTGGAGCGGTGAGAGGAAGCATTAAGCAGGCCGCTCTCTGGTTTTGGTTGGTTTGTTTGGGTTGTGTCTCCTCCCCACCCCTGCTCCCACCTTGCTCCTTCTCTCACTTTTATCTCCTGGTTTTGGGTCCTGTTGGGGTTGGACAGAAGACATGGGAGAGCCCACCAGAGCAGTCTGCTCTTCCCAGGTTATCCTTCCCTGTGATGCCCATGACCATGGGCAATGCAGGGAGAAGATGATGCAGAGAAGCTTAGGATGCAGTTTTTTTTTCTTGAAAATTATGACAGAGAAAAATACATGCATACAAACTGATTAACCACCACCTACAAAAAGACATGAATGGAACAATCTGTATCCAAGTCATGGCGGAGACTTCCAAACCTTGCCAGAGCACACAACCTCATGGTCTTGCCATCCCAATCCTCACCAAAATCTAGGTGTGAGAAATGACAATGTGCAGACCTCCAGAAGGACCTTGGATACACGTGTTTCCTTACGTTATCTAATTTTGTGCTGTGGAGAGACACAGAGTGGGTGTGGCCCGACTGTTCACTGTTCACTCGAAATCTCTTTCCATATCCTGTAGTGAGAATACCTTGATTCATTTGGAATAGGAATCACCTTACCTTTCCCAGCCTCACTTTTGGCTGGGAGAGCTCGCGGAGCAGCAATGGGGTTAATGGCACATGTGCAGAGGCCCTGATGTGGGACTTTTGTGAATGCTCTTTAAGGTGAGTTGACCCAACTGGCACACATCCCCTCACACCCTTGTATTTCCTCCTTTTTCCCACTGGGAAAGGGACATGTTACCCTCTAATATGAAAGTGCCTTCTGAATATACACATGCACGTCTGTAACACACACGCATTTGGATGTGTAAGCACACTTCTGCACATCACATAAACATGTCCATGGTCACATATGTGCACACACAGATGTAAACCCATATATATATGGTTTGTACATTTTTTTGTTTGTTGACCTGTGTGCAATTCAACATAAATTTACAGACCTACTGACACATACAAGACATTCACATTAAACACACATGCCTGCCTAAATCCATATGTATAGGCCTACATCTCTTTCTCTGCTTTACTCAAATGCATATCTGCTGATGTGCCTACACACGGTTGCATGCATACGTTTGCATCTTCGTTGTACACACACAGACTGAAGGAAAGGAGAAGTGGTGGACGTCTACAGGTAACATAGTGTCACGTATGAAAAATGTTTTGGGCTTTATCCTCGAAGAACAGTAATTTACCCACTATCTGTGTAAAATGTACTGGCTATTCTAAGTGGGATTTGATGAGGGGTTTGAGTCTGAAGGAATTTATAATTTCCCAGGGGATCAAAAAAAAAAGAGATGGCCACATGATCACCTAAGAAACACTGAAACCAATATAAAGAATGTCACAAAGCCATTGGTGAACATCCACCTTGAAAGCAAAAGTGATCAGAGTTTCCTGGGATAGCATCCTATCAGAGGTCAGGAATAAAGGCCATGTTCACCAACCAAGGCTGCCACATACAGTTGCACAGGGCGTTCACTGTGCAAGGGTGCTAGACCTTCATCAAATCTTCTCTCTGCCTGTCAATCCATTCACTTGCCATGGGACTGCACTGTAAGAAGAAAAGGCATTTTTGGGGGCTTCTAATTTGCATAAAGTTACTCTATAGGCTAAGGGAAGCACAGTCACTAATTGTATCCAAGATACCTCACCCAGTCCCCGTGGAGAAACAGGTGCCTACATCTCAGAAGAAAGTCATTTGGCTCCCAGTAGCTCTTCGTATGTGACTCCTTGGCTTGTGGTCAGCTTTGCCTTTGCAGCTTGCATTCATAAGCCTCGGGGCTTCTATAGCGCATTGGGTTAAATGAAAGGGATGGGGCAGACAAAGCCCACTGAATTACCTTTAACCAGCATGGAGCAGCACTGAGAAATTGATTAAAACATGCATTCCCCTAATAGAGCGGCTGGTCCCAGTCTGGAAATTAATTAATGCTAATAGTACACAATCAAAACTGCTTTTGGAAATCTTCTTAGAACATTAACTAAAATGTTCATCTTTTTAATGCATTTGCCTGAGCCACAGAGGCTAAAAGCTTCGCTTGTTCCGTGCAAATGTGAAGGCGAGGAAAAATAAAAAAGCAAGCATATTTAGGTATTTCAGGCTTGATAATGCTGGCTTTTCTGGTTAATCCGAGCCTGCTCCCAGGGCCTGGAGAAGATGCCTCTTTTAGCTACTGAGATGGAAAGAGTGACCTGGGGACTGCAGGCAGTCACCTCTGCGTTTTATGCTGTGGACCACAGAAGCGGAAAACCAGCAGAGAAAAGGAGCAAGAACTGAAGGAAGTCAGTTGAGGATCACCTGGATGCCTGGCCCTGGTGTGAGGGTGGAAGGCACAGAGCTTTAGGTGACACCAAAGGTCTCCCCAACTCAACAAAATGGTACATTTCAGTGATTTCCAAATAGAAGGGTTTTTGTAGTATTAGCTCCCTTAGTAACTAACTGTCTGCCTGTATAATGAGTTTTTAACTTGCTTGGTCCCACCCTAGTCACCATGCACAGGTTTAGGGGGATTTGGATGCTCCAGCCCCTTCAGTGAAAGTCCTAGTGGGCCTTGCTGTGGCCTTACCCTTCAGTCATTGGTTTTCTCAATTATTATTTGCCTACTGCCTACTAACTAGCTGCCGAGCGAAGCTTGCCTCTTGGGAGGTCAGAGTTTGTTGTGGGAGACAGACACACAGGCAGGCAAAGGGTGGTGCATGTCACAAAGATGTGCCCTAGCTGGAGCGGAACTCAGAGGCGGGGTGCTAGTGCAGGAGAGGGCAGGGGCTGGTCTGATAAGCCTCTGGAGATGGGATTAACCAAGCGAGGGATTAGAAGCAGCATTAGGGGTGTACGTGAGTGTGTGTCTATGTGGTCTGGTGTTGTATACCACACATGCATGTGCATGCGGTATGTTTGACATGTGTGAGTATATTGTGTGGCATGTGTGTAGTATATGATAGTGCGCGGCGTGTCAGAGTATGGGAAATATGTATGAATGTGTGTGTTTCATGTGGTGTGTTTGAATGTGGCATGCCTGTGAGTGTGTGAATGTGTGTGGCACATGTCTGAGAGGTGTGAGAGAACAATATTCAATATGTAAGAGGGAGTGTGTGTGCACATATGTGTGCATGTTGCTGGTGCTTGAAAATATGACAGTGTTGTCTGTCGTGTTATGGGTGCATGTTGACGTGCATGCAATACTTGAGCATGGTATGTGGTGGGGTGCATATGGATATGTAAGTGTGGGTCAGTGATGTACATGATGTGTTTGAATGTTTGCATGTGTGTCCCTGTATGACTATCATGCATGTCCACATATAGGAGTGTGTACAGGAAAGCATATGCATGTGTGAGTATGTATGAGTGTGCGGATGTGATTTTGGGGGCAGCTAGGCTGAGGCAGGCATGAGCCTATGGGTACAGGGGCAGGAATGGAGAAGAGATTTGCAACTTATGAACAGGGCTGGTTGGAGAGAGGCCAAATATCATATGGGAGGAGAAAGTAAGTTACTGCCATGAAAAGGAATTGGGTGAATGTAGGAGATCTTGTTTTGTTTAGTGAGATCATAGGGTGACACGGGGAAAATCAAGAGGAAATACCTATACTGGTGAAGATGGTCAAGCTGCCATATTCACTCAGATCCCATTTTCTGAGGCATTCATTAAAATGTTCTCTTCCTTAGGATTAAGGCAAAGCTTCTCAACCTCAGCACTGCTGGCTTGTTTGTGGTGGGGTTGTCCTGTGCACTGTAGGATGGTCAGCATCTCTGGCATCTACCCACTAGATTCTAGTTATGATGAGCAAATCTGTCTTCAGACATTATCAAATGTCCCCAGGAGAGTGGAGGTAAGATCCATTGGTTAAAGGCAATGAGAGATTATGTCACCAAAGCAAAGGACCTTTGCCTGTTGATCAGTGCCAGCCTTGGGCTCCTAAAGTCTGAACTGGTTTCAGCAACTGCGCTTCTCCAACTAAAGCTTTGGCAGTTTAACTTTACTTAAATTTTGAATTTGCATATATTTTAATCTGCAAAATGGAATGAAATATTAAAATATATTCTGGTCTTTTTAAAAGTAGTTTTAACCACCCCATCAGTGCTTCCCGGTCTTAAGAGTGCATGGGAAATTTTCATTAAATTGGGAGCATTTTTATCTCATTATGTTATTTTCTCAGTTCAGGTGAGCTCATTTTAAACTTTTAATTTCTTCAATCTCTTTGTAAAATAAACTGTGATAACATAAATACCAACATTTTCATAATTAAAAAACAAACAACTATCAGATTATTTTACAGTTTATTATCTTCTAGCATTGAGGAAAAGGAGCTGGCTTTGGGGGCCAGGCTGTACTGGGTGACCACAACCCTGAATTCAAGCCCACTCTCTTCCAAATTTGAGCCACGAGACTTCCAGCAGGTCTGTGACCCTGTTTCCCCTTTTGTTTAATGGGAATTTCATCTGCCTTTTTACACTGTTGGAGAATTCAAATCAAATCAGGGCTATCAAAAAATATGAAAACTGAAAAAAGTGCCATATAAATATAAATAATTATTATGTAGGTCAAGCATCTGTTCTGTGATGAGCAGGTCTATGCAACCCTACCTCCAAAGGCTGAGAAAGCTGAGAGGCTGAGAAAAGAGGTTGAAAAATCTTGTTTCTCAGAAAGAAACATTTAATAGGAACTTATGTTGAGAAGCCATATCTCAGGCAGCTGAAGATGGTGGATCCCTGCATCTGCCTTCCAGAATGAATATATATAATATATTCATAATATATATAATTTATTTTTATAATTTATAATA
>NW_016818964.1:6222149-6235337 GCF_001698545.2 Rhinopithecus bieti
TTTTTTTTTTCCCCAAAGGACAGGGTCTCACTATGTTGCCCAGGCTGGAGTGCGGTGGCTATTCACAGGTGCAATCCCACTACTGATGAGCGTGGAAGTTTTGAACTGCTTCATTTCCAACCTGGGCCAGTTCACTCCTCCCTAGACAACCTAGTAGTCCCCCAGTCACTCCCTGGAGGTCACCATATCAATGCCAAACTTAATGCAACATCCGATCAGCATAGTTCACCACAGTCCAGAACTCCTGGGCTCAAACGATCCTCTTACCTCAGCCTCTCAAGTAGCTGTGACTACAGGCAAGCCAGGCAGCATTCTTCATATAGCAAACTTTTAGAGTAAAACATATACATTTGATTGTGTCTTCACACTTTCTTGCCAAGACTTGCGACCACTAAAGAGGTTAGATAAGCATCTTTGTGAGGGGTTGTCTATGCTACAGGCCTTGTTTAAAGGATTTACTGCAGAACCCCTTGGTATATGGGAATCAACCATTGGACATCAAGGCGGTTTTGCTTCAAGATAGCATCACTGTTGCCATGCAACAGGCCGTTTTCCTACAGAATCTTAAATCTGAAAATTCAAAATCTGAGACTTTTTGAGTGCCGCCATGATGCTCAACAGAAATGCTCATTAGAGCATTTTGGATTTTTGATTCTCAGAGTTGGGATGCCCAACCAGTAAACATAAAGCTAATTTTCCAAAATTTGAAGAAATCTGAAATCCAAAACACTTCAGTTCTAAAGCCTTTTAGATAAGGGATACTCAACCTGCAATACTAATTATTATAATTCTACAGAAAGGTCAAATGGCGTAAAACCAGGTAGCACTGAATTCAAATCTTAGATCTGCCACTTAGTGGTGGTGAAAGTTCAGGTACGTTACTTAAATTTTCTAAAATTCTGTTTTCCTATCTACAGAACTCAACAGCTGAACTCACAGCATGGGATTTAAGGATTATAGGCCAAAGGTTTTACAAAATGTGCTCAATGTGAGGCTCAGAGCACATGCTCAAGAAACAGGTACTATATAATCAATGTCACCACAACTATTATTGTTATCACTATTGTTAATTTTTCAAAGTTACTTAGCCTACATTCACATTTTGTTAAAAGCTCATATGGCTGGGTTTTTAACCAAAAGCTAGGACTTTTGGCATTTGAATACAGAAGGGACATACTGTCAGTTTAGTCTCATCTTATTTGCACAAGTGCAATGGCATACCTTCTGGTCACTGCTTGTTTTTTTTTTTTTTTGAGATGGAGTTTCGTTTTTGTCATTCAAGTTGGAGTGCAATGGCACAATCTCTGCTCACTGCAACCTCTGCCTCCTGGGTTCAAGCGATTCTCCTGCCTCAGCCTACCAAGTACCTGGGATTACAGGCACCCACACCACGCCCGGCTTAATTTTTTGTATTTTTAGTGGAGACAGGGTTTCACCATGTTGGTCAGGCTGATCTTGAGCTCCTGACCTCAGGTGATTCGCCCATCTCAGCTTCCCAAAGTGCTGGGATTACAGGCGTGAGACACGCACCCAGCCACTGGTCACTGCTTTTAAAGGATGCTATTTTCAAATCATCAAGCATGTGCCAGGCTGCCCATGGCATCTTCTATTTGGTCCTCACAGTAGCCTTGTAAGACATGCAATACTATTAGCCCTGTTTTATACATGAGGAAATGGAAAGCATAACAGGCAAGGAGGCAAAGACTTTCTTGTTTTCTGCCTGCCTTCAGCCTTATAACAGGCATTCAATAAATATTGTGACTGATTCAATGGAGGGATGAATGAATGGAGAAGTTCAGTGAGTCCCCTAGAACTGTCCTGAGTGGAGGATTCCCAATCAGAAAGCCAGGCTCTGGGCATCCCCTAGGCCCACAGGGCACAGATGCAATTCCTGCCAGAGGCTGCTGTCCTGCATATCCATCTCTGCAGTGCTTTATCTGTCCTTTTTTAAAATGTATGTTTGCAGCTTGCCAAGCACCTCTTCCCTTGATTTGAAAAATGGGAGAGTAGTGGCTGATTGTGGAAAAGCACCTGGTACTTAGTTGGCCCTTTATAAATGCCTGTGGAGTGCTTGGATATACCAACCACAGACTCACTGTCTCATGAAACTCATTCATGCCCACCTCTGTCTTCCCTAAAGAACTCCAAGTTCTTTGTAAGCAGGCCTGTGTGTTTGAACCACCACTGTACTCCGACTCCATGTGGCCTGATGAGTGTTCATCAAAGATTTGATAGGTTGAAGAGTCTGTTGTTTTAAAGCAGCCTTACCATGCTACCTAACAATTGTGCTATTGATAACAGCTCTCATTCATGTAGCACCAAATGAGTGCCAAACACAGTGCAGGTAGGGTGGATATCCTTCCTTATCTTATCTTTAGAACAATCCTATGAAGTCAGTATTGTCATTAGTATCATCATCATCATCATCATCATCATCATCATCATTGCCATTCCAGTTTTATAGGGGAGGATTTGGGAGAATAGATAGGGAAAATGATTGCCTCAAGAAGTCAGGCAGGTGTCATAGTGAGCCCTCAAAGTAACTCCACCGGCAGTGGCCCCATGGACTCATCTCGTTTCTGTGCTTTGGGGACAATGTCCAGCCTCCCCTAGTTTCCCTTCTTCAACCCATAGACACTCTGATCTCTGGCTCCAGTGAAGACCAAAGCAAGGCAGGTCTGTTTCTGGCAGGTGCTGTGGCCACTGCAGCTGCTGGAGCCAACACGGACTGCTGTAGATTTTCCGTGGTGGGACAGTCAGATCCATTTGAGTACTGGGTCAATCATATGAATCATTAGTGTCCTAGTCTATTTGGGATGCTATAACAAAATACTATAAGCTGGGTAATTTATAAACAACAGACACTTATTTCTCACAATTCTGGAAGCTAAGAAGTTCAAGATCAAGGAGTTGGCAGATTCAGTGTCTGGTGAGGGTTCCCTTTCTTGTTCATGGAGGACACCTTTTTGCTGTGTCCTTACATGGTACAAGGGGCGAGGGAGCTCTCTGTGGCCTCTTTTATAAAAAGAACACTAATCCTACCCACAGGGGCTCCACCCTTAAGACCTGACCACCTCCTAAGGGCTCCACCCCCTAACACCATCACTTTGGGTATTAGGATTCCAATATATGAATTTGGAGGGGACATAATCATTCAGACCCTAGAGATCGGAATACTGTTAGCTCAAGCAAGCTCAAGTGTCTTTTGGACATCACAGTGAGGAGCACCTGGCTTTCATTGCAGTCCACACTTGTCTCCTAATCGCTGGCCTTAAGTCTTGTGGCTGTGCCGTTCCCTCACTCAACCCCGAGGTTGGAATCCAGCAGCTCCTGACTCCTCTGGGGATGCCTTAGACAATCCTGGCCTTCTCTGGACTCCCACAGCCCACAAAGTGCCCCAAGGCAAGGTCCGAGGGGCATGTCTCCCTTTCGTCTCACAGGCCCTCCTTTTCCCTGTGGGGCAAATCTCTCCTCCCTGCGAGCTGGGTCCATGGTCTCCACTTGGAGCTAATCTCCACCAGCCTCCTCCACTTGTCCACTGCTGGCCAGGGCCTTATGTTCTGACCACCTCTTCTCCTTATTGGAAAAATGGGAGAGTGGTGGCTGGTTGTGGAAGAGCATCTGGCACTTAGTCGGCCCTTTAGAAATCACTGTTGAATGCGTGGAGGCACCAACCACAGACCTGCTGTCTCGAAAGGAAAGCAAGTCACAGTGGGTGGTTGGGACTCAACCCTCACGGTGCCAGGGTTGTACTGAGGGCTGGACACTGTCCCTCTGGACCCTCACCAGGTCCCTCTTACTGCACCTACCACATTCATCTCTTCCGTAGACTGTCATTGACAAGGCCCTGTCCCTTCTCTGCCCCCATCAGCTCCTCTCCCAAGTGCTGTCTCTGTGCTCAGCTCACGGCAACATGCTATCTCTTAGAAACATGTGCAGGTAGGTTCACCGACTATCCCTAAACTGGCCCTGTCTAACTCTCCGGCCTTTTTGTATCCAACAACTCCAGCAATATTCTCAACTCTGGCCACCGGAGACTACCCACAGCATATGCAAAGCCCCCGTTCTACTTGCCTGCTGACTCGAGGCTGCGGGGGACTCTTCGAGCCTCCGAACCCAGCCCTGTGTGTCCTTCTCTCACAGCACAGACCACGCTCCTTCGGTGTCTTGTAGTTTTCCTTATTCCCTCATTGGACTGGGACCCTCCTGAGGGCTGAGGCATCTCTCATTCACCTCTGTTTTCTAAGTATCTGCCCAGACGGATTTTGACATGGAGTACACGCTCAGTGGCTCAATAGAGCTTTTCGTACACATGAAAGATTTATCACGGTGTCTCCAGAAAGAAAGATGGAACTTGCATAAACTGACACGATTATTATTGGAATTCATTTATTAAAAAAACTTCAGATATTTTATTATCCCAAACACTGCATTTCGAGACATTTTTTATGCCAAACCTGACAAATGGATAGCTTTCCCCAGATTTTTTTTCTTTTAATTATTTGCATTCATTTTCTGTTTCAAAGACATTTTAACATTGGGCAACCAGCTGATGGCTTAAACAGACGTTATTAATGGGAATATTAGGAAAATTAAAATCAGAACTTTTAATGTAAGTTGAATGAAATGCTTAACCACCCGGCCAAATTGAAGGGCTGATTATGCGTTCTGGGAGCACAGGAGAAGGTGAAGGACTTGAGTGGTGTTTAGTTGGAGGAGACAGGAACTGAGATAGGAAGGAGGACTCAAGTCCCAGTGCAGAGACCCTCAGGAGCCCTGAAACCTTGGGCCACTCTCCTCCTCTTCCTACATCTGAGTTTCTTCATCTAGACCCTGAAGAGGGGCTGAATGAGGTTCTTAATCTGGACCCAGGAGCTTTCTAGTCCTTTCAGGGAGAGCTGCGAACCCACTAAATTGCATGTCAAATTGAGGTGGATGTGTGTTTTTCCAACATAGAGTGTTCACAACTTTTATGAGATTTCCAGAGATCTGTGACTCAAAGACATTTAATAACCACTATAGTAGCCAGTTTCTAAGCTTTGTTCATTTGTTCATTCATTCATTCATTCATTCAATCATTCAGGTAGTAATATTTATGGGCACTTGGTAGGTGCCAGGCATTACTCCAGGCCCTGGAAATACAGCATTGAACAGGAAGAAGTCTCCACTGTACCGCTTCCCACTCAGACCGTTCTATTTATGTGTGCTGAGAATCCCGTCTTGATTCATATCTGCACTGACCTTGAAAGTCAAACACCGTTCCTCAGCTATTTGGCTTTGATCGGGTACGTAGGATCCAGGGAGAGCTGGACTACTATGAAAGGCTGGCAGCTGAGTTTCCAGGACCCCACTTTAGGAGGCAGACCTGCTTTCTGGGAAAGTGTTTATTAGGGAGCAATCAGCCACAGGGCAGGCCAGGCTCAGTGCCTCAGGGATGGGCAGTGGACACAGTGGGCCCAGCTAGTTCTAGGGCACCGGGATGCGTGACACCAGAGAACCATTTCCATAGACAGCAGGAGACAGAACTGTGCAGCCTCACCCCTCGGCTTTCTGTGGCAACAGAGATTCCACAGGGTGGTGGGATGCCCAGCCCTACGGCAGCTTCCTGGAGAGGAGGGTGGTGGAGATCCTGGAATCAGGGCAGTGGCAGCTCCCAAACAGGGTGGCACTTTGATGGGAACTGAGTTACCTCAATCCCAGGGATCAGCAGACACAGATATACATATGGCTTTTGGAGCCCTGTGTGATCTCCTGTTAGCCCCAGTTTAGGATGACTGGAAAACTCAGGTCACATTTACACCCAGGTGACTCATTTGTGAACATGGAGCCTGGAGGGGCCATTCTAAGATGTCCTGCCTGCTCTTTATGGGGGGTTAGACAGGCGTGGCCTGGGCATGGGTCGGGAGGGATCATCTTCTCTCCAAGAGTGGTGAGAGCATGTTGTGGGCCAGAAGAGGTCCAAGGAAAGGAGGTTGATGTCAGTCTCTTCCATCAAGCTGGGAATGGAAGACTCCGTCACGGACCTGGAATCCAGGGAGATATGAGGACCTGCCACACAAAACACAGGACTCTCATTAAATGTGAATTTCAGATAAACAAATTGATATATTTTTAGGATAAGTATATCTCCAATATTGCATAGGACATACTTCTCCTGAACACATTGTTTTGTTTATTTGAAATTCAAATTTCATAGAACATTGTGTATTTTTATTTGCTGAATCTGGCAACCCATCCAGAATAAGAGCATGGCTCTATATCTATAAAACTTATTATTATTTTTTTACAAAAACTGATGTCAGGGCCGATTTGGTCAACAGGTCATATTTGGCTGACCCCTGATCTAAGAGCATGCTATACAACCCGAACAAATTTGAGTGGATGAGACAGAGCCAGCTGGCAACATGGGCAGAAGCAGGAAGTCCCTTGTCTGCTAGAATGGCTCCTAGCACACAGTAGGTTCTTAGCCAGGGTCCTTGTTATTAATTTATACACAAAGCTTACATCAAAAAGGTATGAAACAATTGTATGAATGCCCTTACGTGGGTCAAGCATGCACACACTGCAAGGAAAGGTATAGCTTGCTGGATAAGGTATAGTATAACGTATAGCTTGCTGGCCCTGAGGCTCCACCCACAGAACATAGGTCTGAGGTCCAGCACTTCCTGGTTACGTTTTTGTGAGACATGACTTCATCTCTGTAAGCCTCTGATTCCTCATTTGCAAATGGAAGCTAGAAATACTTATTTCATGAGGTTATACAAGGATTGATGAGTTGCGTTACTTATAATAGTGTCATACAGTTCTCACTTTTTCCTTGCCAGCCCTCAGAGCTTCCTTCTCCTCACTGCTCCTCCTCTCCCAGGTAAGTACACATTGCCCCAGAAAATAGAAAGACTCCTCTTCCCTTTAACTGGCTCACAATTTAAAGCAGCAGAATCCCTCGGTTCCTGCTGCCAGATCGCATTTGCTAAACAATCATTTTGCTAACTGGGATTCAGACAATGTAGGAAGAAACACTTGAAAACAGTTTTAATTGGTGTTGAAAATAAAAGGGGAGAAAGAAAAGTCAGAACATTATTAAATTTTGCTGCCATAATGACCATTGTAGAATTGGCTGGTTATTTCCCCATTAGAACATAATGACATCCATTGTTGGCGGCTCTGTACTTGATTATAAGATAATGACAATAATTCATTGTTTGCCGCTCTTTACCTTGAGACAAGGTAACCACAAGTTTAAAGGAAGATGTACAAGAGGTAAATTATATGTTGCTAAATATGAAACAGCACCTCACTTGTCCTAGTTTATAACAATAAAAACAACAATTTTAGATAGAACATATATTTAGTAGGTTTTCCCCCTAGGAGAGACAGAGACATTGATCATCGCGTAATTACTACAAAGGAAAATCCTGCTAAATTGTTAGGTTTAGATACGGTACAAAACCATCTTCTTGAACTAGGCAAAGAAAAGGAGCTTTTGAACCTTTTACTTGCTGTTTGAACGAAGTCTTTTTTCTAATCACAGAGCTGGAAGTCACCCCAAAGCTCGTCCAGGGTGGGAGTTTTCAAGAACCTTTTAAAAATGCAGCACCTATTTGCAAATATGGTTGTTTATGGATGAACCACATGTGAAACAGATTTGAGCCTCAAACTCAGCCCTAAAAACTCAGCCCTCTTCTACCACACCCTCTGCTGGGTCCCCAGTCATTTGACTCCTGCCAGCTCCTGCCTGCAGAGGCTGCACCCACTTTGCACCAATCCACAGGGTTATAGGCTTGCCTGCTTGGGCTCTTTTCTCCACCAGCAGTCAAATGAATCTTCTAACCCCCAGATCAGATCCGTCACTCCTCTGGAGGACAGTTTGGCAATTTCTTACAAAGCTAGACATGGTCTTACCATATGATTCAGCCAGCGTGCACCTGAGCTTGTATCCACATAAACTGCAAACAAATGTCCACACAAAAACCTGCACATGAATGTTTACTCGTCATTGCCAAAAATGGAAAGCAGCTGCAATGTCCCTCAATAGGGGAATGGATGAACAAACTGGGGTTCAGCCATACAGCGGAATATTATTGAGCAATCAAGAGAAATTAGCTATCAAGCCATGAAAAGACACGGAAGAAACGTAAATGCACATTACCAAGTGAAAGAAGCTGAAAAGGCTACATACTGAATGATTCCAACTATCTGACATTCTGGAAAAAGCGAAGTTAGACAGTAAAAACATCAGTGGTTGCCAGAGTTTCAGGGGGAAGGAGGAGGGGTGAGTAAGTGGAACACAGGGTTTTTAGGGCAGTAAAACTATTGTAGATGATGCTGTCAGGGTGGATACATGCCACTTACGCACTTGTTAGAATCCACAGAATGTATAACACAAAGAGTGAACCCCAATATCCACTATGGACTTCAATTAATAATAAGGTGTGAATATTGGTTAATTGATCTTAGCATATGAACCACACTAATGCAAGACGTTAGTATTAATGGAAACTGTGTGAGGGGAGAGGAGTATGTGAGAACTCTCTGTACTCTCTGCTCAATTGTTCTGTAAACCTAAAACAGCCCTAAAAATAGTCTATTATTTAAGAAAAAAAAGCTCCACAGTATAACTGAGCATCTTTCTCAGTTAAAAACCCAAGTCCTTACCATGGTCTCAAGCCCCTCCATAGTCCGCTTCTGCCGTTTCAATGGTTATTTCTTCCACTTCATCCCTCTTGTTTCCACACCTCATGCTGGCCCTTTCCTCAGCCCCTAGTCTTGCTCTTGACCTGTTTCAATCTCTGTCTGAACGCCATTTGGGCCATCCCACCTAGAAGGTGGTACTCCATCCCTCCTGCTGTCTTCTCTCACTGGCTTTTGTTTTCTTCTTATATGCTGTCCTTAATTTTTCTCTTTATTTTCTGTCTCTTCCACGACAAGTTCACTGATGCTCCCCCAGCACCTGGCAGTGGCTGGCACATAGTAAGTGCTCAGTAAGTATTTGTTGAATGAATAAAGGTGGGGCTGCTTCCCCTCATTTCTATCCCCCAGGAAGTGCCACACTGCTTGAAACGTCCTGGAAATGTAGTTAAACCACACATCCTCCAAACTCTTGATCTTATACCATGATGTTGGTGAGGGTGTGGGCCCTGCAGGACCCAGTTACCTGATGGGGCATCTTATGTGGCAGTCTTCAACCAGGGACCCATGGGGGAAACCCCACCAGGTTCTCCAGGGCTGCATCTTGAAAATGGTCTTAATATAAGCTTGAAAAAAAAATTTTTTATTCTAGCTTTAAACACACACACCCACACACAGAGAGAAATGTTAAGTTTGCTGATGACGTGCGATATGATTTGGCTGCATCGGCACCCAGATCTCATCTTGAATTGTATTTCCCATAATCCCCACATGTCGTGGGAGAGACCCAGTGGGAGGTAATTGAATCACGGGGCGGTTACCCCCTGCTGCTGTTCTCATGATAGTCAGTGGGTTCTCATGAGATCTGATGGTTTTATAAGAGGCTTTTCACTCTGCTCAGCACTTCTCCTTCCCGATGTCGTGTTTGCTTCCCTTCTGCCATGACTGTAAGTTTCCTGAGGCCTCCTCAGCCATGTGGAACTGTGAGTCAATTAAACTTCTTTCCTTCATAAATTACTCAGTCTCAGGCAGTTCTTTATAGCAGCATGAGAATGGACTCATATAATGTGACAAAGTTCAAAGTCTCACTAAAGCCCGCATGTGGTTGCTGGATGAAGACCTGCAATCAAGATGCAATCTGTGCAGAGAAAGCCAAGGTTCTGCTGGCCCAGGGCCAGCCCTGCCGGTGTTCCTGTGCTGTCTGCTCCAGCAGGAGCTTCTCTCATTGAACGTGCTGAGTGGAAAATTCTCTCCACATCTGGATGACACCATCTTCCCAGACCACCTCTTGGGGACATTCGGGTTCTACTTTCTTCTTCCCTTTGGCAGAGCCTGGTGCTTAAGTGTCTGGTCTTGATCTGGAGTGTCTGAGTTTGCACCCCAGCTCCACAACTTATTAGGAGTGTGGCCTTGGGCAAGTTACTTACGCTGCTGTGCCATAGTTTTCTCATCTGTAAAATGGGGAGACGGAATAAGAACAGTTCAGATTAAATGATTTTGCACATGTCAAGTGATTAGAAGAGTGCCTGGCAAATTGTAGGTACAAATAAGGGCTAGCAATGATGCACATCGGTGGTGTCAGTGGGGGCATTTTGAGATTTCCCATCTCCATTAAGTGTCAGCAGACTCATCTCTTCTCCAGACCTGTACATAGACGTCTCAGCCAGTTCTGTCCTGGGCAGCAATCCAATGGCTCTCTCTTCAACATTCCACGTTGTATTTGGACTAGAGAAACTGAGGTTGGAAGTTGTAAAGTGGCTGGGTCAAGGTGATAGAGTAAGTCGGTATCACTCAAGGGATAAAAATCTGGAATCTGTAGGAGATGCTGGCATCTACTTTCTTCCTGAAAACGTCACGATGAAACCACAGGGACACCGCCCAGCCCCAAAGCTGCAGTGGTGCTTCCTCACTGTCCTGAGAGTTGTTGATCTTTTTGAGACTTAAGGTGGGGTGGACATGAAGCCCCACCTCTCAGAGCTCTCGGGCATCACTGACCAAGGGCATCACTGACCAAGGGCTCCAGCTGTTTTGCTCTGAAATCTGTCAATCACTACATTAGTTCTCAGGCCACATGTCCCAGAGGATGCTCTCAGCCAAAGACTGAACACAGCAGGCCCATTCCTGGGAAACCCAGGACTTCCTCACCCAGCAGCTTTGCTTGAAGACTCCTTCAGGGCCTTGCTGTATTTCCTTCAACTGCACTACAGACATAGATGTTTCTGCCTAACCTTCTTTCCTTCCCTTTGTTCTTCACATGGGTCAGATCTCTGTCACTGCCAGACGGTTCTACCTGTCTCCCTTCACCCCCTTTGCATACCCACATCTTAGGCATCTCCTCTAGGAAGTCTTCTGCATGTCTGTTCCTGTCTGGGCATCTGCATCTCAAAAGGCTTGGACTGATATCCCTGTGACATCATCTTCCCAGTAAGGTGCACCTGTACACAGGCAATCAGAATTCAGGGACTTTCAGACACCTAAACTGCATCTGCCACAGGTCTTCATTTAAAAATGCCAGTATTTGGCTGGATGCAGTGGCTCACCCCTGTAATCCCAGCACTTTGGGAGGAAAAGGCAGGAGGATCGCATGAGACCAGGCTTTTGATATCAGCCTGGCTAACAGAGTGAGATCCTGTTTCTCCAAAAAACCTTAAAAAATTAGCCACGTGTGGCGGTGCACACCTGTAGTCACCGCTTCTCAGAAGGATGAGGTGGGAAGATTGCTTGAGCTTGGAGTTGGAGTCTGCAGGGAGCTGTGATCACGCCACTGAGCTCCACCCTGGGTGACAGAGAAAGACCCTGTCCAAAACAAAACAAAACAAAATCCCAAAGCCGAAACTGTAATCATTTAAAGCAATTGAAGCATATAACAGAATAAATTGTCTCTGCAGTCTGAGAAGATCCGTTTGCTTATTCATTCAACAAACATTTACTTGATGTCTATTTTCTGCTCAGGCTAGTGTCAGTACCAAAAGTGCACAGCTACTGCTCTTAAGATGCCCCCAGGCAGGTGGGGGAGACAGGCAGACAAAGAAGTAATACACTACAAGCGATTTTGCTGAAGCACAGTTGGGCACGAAGAAGAGAGAGGGAAGCCCAAGTTGAATCTTGAAGCAGGAGTAGTTTGACAAGAAAAAAGAGGAGCATGTGTTTCTTTGCATGGGGAATAGCATCTTGTGAGCTCAGGTCGATAAAAGAACGTGGCTTGAGGCTGATGCAGTTCGCCACAGCAGCTAAGAGCACAGGCTCCAAAGCTAGGCTGCCTAGTTCTGGGTCCTAATTCCACTGCTTCCTAGTGTGTAGATGTGCACGTGTTTCTCACCTCTCATGCTAGAGCAGTGCCCTGGAAAAAGAGGGGCTAGTCATGCCTCATGAGGCTGTTGGGAAGATTGAAATAGTTCATAAGTACAAATCTACTCAGATCAGTAAATGGCACACACTCTTAAATATTATCCATCCTTTTGGCCATCGCGTCAAAAGTGTCAGGCAATGAGACTGAAAGGCTGATTGGATTACACTGAGCACTGCGGGCATTTTCTCCGTAGACAGTGACTCTGCAGTTTCTGGACCTTATGCGCTTACTAAGAGTTGGGCAGGCATCATCTTTGAATTTCATACCCAAAGCACAGGAGGCACCAAAATACTCCAAGTCTGTCTTAGGAAAGGGCATAAACATAGAAATGCAGCCTCCCAGAGGAATCTCAAAACCATCTGGTTCTCCCTCCCACCCAAAGCAGGAAACCCCTTCACAGCATCCCAGAAAGAGGGCCCTCCAGCTTCTGCTAACACACTTCCAGAAACGAGGGCCTCACTCCCTCCCAAGGCAGCTTGGGTGCACCCAACTGTTGGAAAGTTTGTCCTGACATTGAGCTGAAGTCTGTCTCCCCGTAACTTCCAGCGCTGTTCCTGGTTTTCCATCTGGAATTCCAGAGAACAAATCAAATCAGCTCCCTCACCCCTGCAAAAAAGAAAAAAAAAAAAAAAAAGATTTGAAATACGTTGGTTTTGGGAGGCCGAGACGGGCGGATCACGAGATGAGGAGATCGAGACCATCCTGGCTAACACGGTGAAACCCCATCTCTACTAAAAATACAGAAAACTAGCTGGACAAGGTGGTGGGCGCCTGTAGTCCCAGCTACTCGGGAGGCTGAGGCAGGAGAATGGCGTGAACCCAGGAGGCGGAGCTTGCAGTGAGCTGAGGTCCAGCCACTGCACTCCAGCCTGGGCGACAGAGCCAGACTCTGTTTCAAAAAAAAAAAAAAAAAAGAAAAGAAAAAAGAAAAGAAAAAGAAATACGTTGGCTGCTCTTGAATATTTTCTTCAGGGTAATTGTGTCTGATTCTCCTACCCGCTTTCCCCAGGACCTGGCCTCTGAACCCTGTGCCCCTTGGTTGCCTGCCTCTTTAGGCAGGTTTGAGGTTGAATGTTGGGACTTGTCTTGCCTCTGTACTCTAGAGAAAGCCAGTGCCTCAATTTCAAACTGCTGCTGGAGGAGGGGTATTTTTTCCCTTCTCTTGGAGTTTTATCCCAGGTGGAGGGAATTCCACTAGCATAGCACTACTG
>NW_016818964.1:6235409-6312704 GCF_001698545.2 Rhinopithecus bieti
AAAAAAAAAAAAAAAGAAAAGAAAAAAGAAAAGAAAAGAAATACGTTGGCTGCTCTTGAATATTTTCTTCAGGGTAATTGTGTCTGATTCTCCTACCCGCTTTCCCCAGGACCTGGCCTCTGAACCCTGTGCCCCTTGGTTGCCTGCCTCTTTAGGCAGGTTTGAGGTTGAATGTTGGGACTTGTCTTGCCTCTGTACTCTAGAGAAAGCCAGTGCCTCAATTTCAAACTGCTGCTGGAGGAGGGGTATTTTTTCCCTTCTCTTGGAGTTTTATCCCAGGTGGAGGGAATTCCACTAGCATAGCACTACTGGCCTCTCTCTGCCTTCTCATTTGCTCTTACTTTAAGAGTAAACTGTTTGGAAATTTTGGAGCGAATACCCAGGGATGCTTGGCTCAGATCTCTTTTACTCATTTATTTATTTTCCATAGAAAGGTGCCTGCACCAGAGAATGTGAGTTCTGCATGTTCCTGGATGTGGTCAGTTTTGTCTTGGCTTCCTCAGGAAAGGGTGATTGCAGTAACCCATTCTGGGAGATAAGTGCTAGGGAGCTCACCCACTCGCTGATAGAAGCCTCCTTCTCCACGAGCTGCTGGAGAAGCAAGGTGTCACTTTGACTGGCAGTTTCAAAATCACATGGTGGGGGGGAAGGAGCACTCTTTATAATGTTCCCCTTAGGGCCTCCAAACCTGCATGCGACGGTTCGATGGGAACCCTGATATTTCTGCCATTGGATGGTTTTTGTTATACACATGTACTCAGACTGTGTATAGTCACAGACACACAAATTTCAAAAAATAGTATCTTTAGATTGCATAAGACATTCTGAAAGAGCCACATAATTTTCTTCATTTTAACAGTTTCCTTTTCAAACTTACCAGCAATGATTTCATGAATGTCTAATCTAGACAATCCTTGATGAATTGGCCTGAACAGAATCTCCCCATAATCCAATTCAGTATGGCTAGATGGCGACCACTTTAGGCTTATCTCAGCGAGACCCGTGACCTTTAAAATAATCACATTGTCCTCTCTATGCATCTTTAAGTACTTCTCTAATACATGGGGACAGGCCAGCCCCGGGACTGTAGTGCACCTTTCTTAAAGAGATCTAAAACCTCCTCTCCATCTCTCTTGTCCAACTGGCTGGAGCAATGTTTTTTCCACGTGGTACTTTGTCAGAAAACACCAAAAGTCAAAAAGTTTGCATGCATACCCAAGCTGAATATTTCAGCTTTTATTTTTCATTTTGAGAGCATGAAGTCTGAGTTGTTGTTCTTACTCCATAGACTCAAAAGTCCTTTTTATTAACACCTTTTTTTGAAATGATACAAGTTTCACCTATCCCAAAGCACCAAACAAAATATTTATTTTTTAACTTCCATTTTGAAAACAGGTAGTTATAGAATATCTTCATTAGATAAAAAGTATATTTTTTTCTTCCCTGTAGTTTTCCACTTTAAAAAATCTGAGTTTCCAGTCTCCTTTCCCCCAACAATTATTTAATCAAATATTTTGACTTCTAGCACCAGTTAGAGGAATATATATTAAAAGAACAATCCTTCTATTGGAAGGAAAAATGGCTTGATCTTATCTAAATGATATACACACAGAGGCAAACATTGTAATTCAGGAAACCACTTGCTGTTGTTCAGAGAACCAGAGAACTCACATAGCTTTTTGTGTCTCCTTCTGTATTTTGTTTGTTTGTTTGAGACAGGGTCTTACTCTGCTGCCCAGGCTGGAGTGTAGTAGTGCAATCAGAGCTCACTGCAGCTTTGACCTCCTGGGCTCAAGCTAGCCTCCCATCTCACCTTCCCAAGTAGCTGAGACTACAGGCGTGCACCACCAAGCCTGGCTAATGTTTTTCTTTTTTGTAGAGACGTGGTCTCACTATGTTGCTAGGGCTGGTCTCCGACTCCTGGGCCTAAGCGAGCGGTTCTCCTGCTGTGCTGGGATTACAGGCATGAGCCACTTTGCCCAGCCTCTTTGTCTCCTTCTGCTTGGACATCAGGAAGGGTCTCTCTCCCCACTGTCTCATTTGCACCCCACCATCTGTGCAGAGGCCTGACCACTGCTTCTCCGGAAACTTCTCATGAATTCAGAAATCCACCTCCCACTCCTAACGGAAACTCAGCAACCTCCTGGGACCCCCAAGTTCCCAACTTTGCCTTCCTTTTGCCTCTTTCAGCTGAAACTGAAGTGAGTCATTTGGAAAGCAAGTTGAAATTATTATTACTATTAATAATTATTTTAATACATTCACTCTGGGAAACTTTAAATTCTCTACCAACATGAGCATACGGAAGCCTCTCAGCACAAGTCCTGACCTGGTCACCAGGCACGGAAGGGACTTCCCAGTGGTATTTTATAGAAGAGGAAGTTGAGTCAAAATGAGAATGAAATGACCTCCCAGCAGCTGGTAAATTTCATATTTGAGATTCAATACCAGATTCTCTAAGTCCAGCATTTCTATTTTGATACCACACTCTCCACATCATCTCTAAAATGGGTGTAATTAGACCTATCTCATGGGATGAGAATAAAGAGTAAATGAAATGAGAGATGCAAAAAGTCCATCTTACTTGCAGTAAGTTGCTATAAATATAAGGCATGTTATCATGAATGCTTGAGAAGCTTAAAGCCTAGATTTTCTACTTCTAAGGTCCATGTCATTGGCCAAATGCCCCTTCTGAAGCTCGGTTACCTTATCTATCATTAATTAGTATTTATGTGTACCTGTAGGGTTGATATTTATTATAAGATCTGTATCGGAGTCACCGGCATATAATAGATGCTCATTAAAAGTCAGTTTCATTGTTTACGGGAACTCAGTGATAACAGGGACTAATGTGAGCCTGAATCAGGAAGTCTTTATTAATAGCGTTTTTTTTTTTCATACCTTCTCATTTAAAAAGAAATCTAAAACCTCCAAAACCAAAAGCAAAACACCAACAAACAATGATTTTCATAATGTTCTAAAGCAGCAGCACCCAACCTTTTTGGCACCAGGAGCCAGTTTTGTGGAAGACAATTTTTCCATGAACCAGGGGAGGTGGGGAAGGGTTTAAGGATGATTCAAGTTCATTACATTTGTTGTGCACTTTATTTCTATTATTATTACATTGTAAATATATAATGAAATAATTATGTAACTCACCATTATGTAGAATCACTGGAAGCCTTGAGCTTGTTTTCCTGCAACTAGATGGTTCCATCTGGGGGTGATAAGAGACAGTGACAGATCATGAGGCATTGGGTTCTCATAAGGAGTGCACAACCTAGACCCCTCACAGTAGGGTTTGTACTCCTATGAGTCTCCAATGCCGCTGCTGATCTGACAGGAGGCGGAGCTCAGGTGGTAATGAGACTGATGGGGAACAACTGCTGTGTAGCTCAGTTCCTAACAGGCCACCAGTACCAGTAGGTGGCCTGGACGTTGGGGACCACTGTTCTGAAGTTCCCTGACTCAAATTAGTTAGTCCAGATGGGGTATCTTAATAGAATCGCTTCTTTCACCCTGCAACCCATTATTTGAGTATGTAACAGTTCACCATTCATTCAACGTAACTCCTTCCAGTGGCTACTCTGGGGCAGTTTTGGTCCTGCAGTTGAGATATGGAAATGTACAAGACACAGCTTTTGCCTTTAGGTAGCAAAGGGTCGTGGGAGAGATGGCAGGGGATGAGTCATAGTAATAACTGTGATAATTAACATCAATTAATATTACTTATTCACTGAAATCATTGATAGTAATATTAATATCTGTGTAGAGGGGGCAGGGGAAGGAGCATGCAACTGACAGAGAGCCGTAAGGAAGAAAAAAATCAGTCACTGGAGAGGACACTCTGAGGAATACACTGCAACTCTTCCAGATAAGTCAGAAGATCATTGCCGGCAGGAGGGGTGCCCAGGAAAACGGAAAGGGACATTAAGTTCAAGGAATCATATTAGGTTGGTACAAACGTCATTGTGGTTTTAGCCATTATTTTCAATGGCAAAAATGGCAATTATGTTTGCACCAACCTCATATGGCTGCCCATGGCAATGGTCAGTGTGTGATGGGGACAGCAATATTCTGTGAGGGCAGTTGCTAGCAGGGAGGTCTGACGTGGCAGGTGGGCCGTGATAGAAGGATGTGTTGTATCCCAGTGCGTTAATTTTCAGAGAAGAGTGTCGTTAGTGCCTTCCTCCCTGCAAGCCCCCTGCCCTGCCTGTATCTGCAAGGCCTGTTGGTTCTCCATGGAGCTGGACTCTCACTCGCTCCAGCACAAAATGCCTATGCCCTCAGAGGTGCTCTGTGTTGTGGGGGCCACCAGGCCACGCCAGGCAGTGGGGGTGAGCCAGGAAAGGAGGAGAGGGCCCAGCCTCTCAAAACCTGTTTAAGACAACATGAAAAACCACTCACGTACTTTCAAATAGGTGAAATTTCGCTTTCAGCTTTATTTACCTGAGAATGAATTTCAGTCTGAAGAGGCCTTTATGTCGTTGGAGCCGAAGCACCCGAGATATAAGCAATTTTCAACAAGAGTACTACACATTTGTCTTTATAACAATTTGTGTGTAACAGCTTTTATGCAAATGACACTAAAGTGGCACCTTTTTTTCTAAATTGGACATTTTATGGTTATAATTTTTTTTTGAAAAAAAAGAAAAAAAAAAAAAAAAAAAAAAAATGACTGTCCCAGTGGAGTAGAACATTTCATCTTTGAGCACTGTCTTGTGAAGTTGGAATGACAAGTTTCTTTCATTTGCGCCAAGAATGTCAAAAAACTGTTCTTTGTCTTCCTTGTCTTAGTTTTCAGAGATGGTTAAACTTCAGGTACCATCGTCCCCCATCAGCAACCCTCAGTAATCAGAATGGTCTCATAAAATCCCCACACAGCTTCCAGGCACCCAAAAACTGCCTGCTCTTTCTCCTTCCAAGCCAAGCAGCATAAATTAACTCGGTTAGATTTCAGTTGCAACACGTTGTTGGGTCTTTTGCATTCATGCCCACTTTTCCCTAAGTCAGACAGGTGACTTTTATAGACAATGAGGTTTAATTGACTCCAATACAATGGAATTTATATACAGTATTCCAGACAACCATCCCGAGATACTCATAGAATAATCCACTTTATTGTTGCTTAATCGACCGAAAATTTTTGCAGAAACAACAGGAGACGGTGTGTGTTTCAAACAATGACTTAAACATATCCAAGGACTCAGGGAAACAATATCTATAATTTGCGGTAGTGGAGGCCTTTGGGATGGACGAAACTAGAAGGTTGCAGCAAGCGCACGTGGGAGGAGTAGAGAGAGGTACTGGGAAGAACTGGAAAGAACAAAGGCTTGTTACTGGTCTGACCTTGGAGGAGTTTCTCCCTCTTTCTACGCTTCTGATTCCTGAATGGTTCCCCCTCACCTTCATTCTAAAGTCAATAGTTAAAAGGGATTGTTTTAATATATTCAGAGAAACTTGCTGTAGTATTAACTCCTGATTTTTTTGAATTTGGAGAGAGCAAGAGAAGAAGAAATTGAGAGGCAAGAGACCAAAAACTGTGTCTACTGTATGGTGACAAATTGATATGCACCATGGAGGAAAGAGACTCCAGGACACATAGACTTGAGCCCAAGAATTGAGAACTTGCTAGGTATTTGACGTGGAGGAAGTAATCCGCCCTTTCTAAACCTTTGTCTATGGCACGTCTTAGTCCATTTGGGCTGCCGTAAGAAGCTACCTTAGACTAAGACATTTATGCAGCAGTCATTTATCGACCTCAGTGCTGAAGGCCAGGAAGTCCAAGGTCAAGGCACTGGCAGACCAGGTATCTGGCGAGGACCTGTTTCTCATAGATGGCGCCCTCTAGGTGTCCTCACGTGGTGGAAGAGACAAGGAAGCTCCATTAAACCTGTTTTATAAGGGCACGAATCCCATTAATGAAGCTAGGGTGCATGACTTCATCACCTCCTAAACGCCCCACCTCTGAATACTATCACATTGGGGATTAAATTTCAATGTATGAATTTTGGGGTGACACAAACATTGAGTCCAAAGCAACCCACCTGAAAAATGGGGCCAGTGATATCTATCACACGAGATTCTCATGAAACTCAAAGAAGGTCATGAGTATGAAACTTGCTAACACCTATAAATGGATGTTTATGTTTTCATTGATATGATGAAGACTTGTTTTCTTTTCTTCATTGAACTAAGATTATAAGGTCACACAGAAGCTACCTGCTATGTTGTTAATACCACTCAACCCGAAGGGTTGTAATTTGTAGCTCGAAAATGGACACCTCTGTTGCATCACCAATCATAATCCAATGCGTGCTCCTTGGCTTCCTTTCTGTGTCGTGGCCTTTCCTTTGCCCAGCAACATTTACGCTGCTCAGACATGCTCAGTCCTAGGCAGGCACTGGAGATTCAGAGATAAACAGGATGCTGTCCCTGCCCCCACAGTTAGTTAGTTCCAGCTAACTCTAAGTACAGGGTTTTGATTGGATGTATACTGAAGCCACATTTCTTCCTTTCATCTCCACTGGAGGGAGGGTTGTGTCCTGGCTGGTGGAATATTGGGTGATTTTTACTTTTAATTTTAACGCTTTATTTAACCCTTTGTGAAATATATGAACTTTTTTTGAACAAAATGTGTTATACATAGGATGAAAAGCTGCTTTCACTGTGAAATGAAAAAAAGACTTATAACAAAAATAGTTCAAAAGGGAAGTAGGCTATCTTTGATATACAGGTTTAGAATTAGAGAGGTTTTAAATGATAAATGGAATGTGTAATTTGTTTTAGTAGAATAGTTGATCTATCTGTCTACCAATAGATAGATCAGATAGGTAGGTAGGTAGATAGATTAGATAGATGATAGAAGATAGATAGATAGATAGATACATCTGGAAGCTAGATTTGCACATATGTGGGTATACTGTGTACATGCACAGCTGTGCATATACATACACATGCCCACACCTGTCAATATAGTGGTGTTTTGTGAAACAATCTACCAACAGATAGATCAGATAGGTAGGTAGGTAGATAGATTAGATAGGTGATAGAAGATAGATAGATAGAGATAGATAGATAGATAGACAGATGGATAGATAGATCTGGAAGCTAGATTTGCACATATGTGGGTACACTGTGTACGTGCACAGCTGTGCGTATACACACACATGCCCACACCTATCAATATGGCGGCATTTTGTGAAACAGCACATCTTCAGCGGAGGCCACTTGGTGGGATTCTTGTGCTTTGATTTCTTCCTCCTGGNTGGTGTTTTGTGAAACAATCTACCAACAGATAGATCAGATAGGTAGGTAGGTAGATAGATTAGATAGGTGATAGAAGATAGATAGATAGAGATAGATAGATAGATAGACAGATGGATAGATAGATCTGGAAGCTAGATTTGCACATATGTGGGTACACTGTGTACGTGCACAGCTGTGCGTATACACACACATGCCCACACCTATCAATATGGCGGCATTTTGTGAAACAGCACATCTTCAGCGGAGGCCACTTGGTGGGATTCTTGTGCTTTGATTTCTTCCTCCTGGCCATCTCATCTACCCCTGGGTGGGATGTCTTGGTGTTCTCACTCTGGCTCTCCTTCATCCAACTGCCCTTGAGCCTCCACACTGAAGAACAAATGATAGTACTAGGCAGCCCTGGCTCAGGACCACAGCCTTTGACCACCTGGCCTCTGATTTCAGCATGCAAGTCCTCCCAGGCCATACAGAGGAGGGGGAGCGTGGTCTCTGGGGATCCTCTCTCCACACTGCCACTTGCTGATTAGTTCACTTGTTTATCCTTCATGCACTTTAGTCTCCTGATCAGCAAAATACGAAGAATGAAGACAATCTCAGTGACTGTTAGGGGCATGAGAGCCCTTGACGTATGCTGGTCATTTTATAAACATCACTTCCTTTTTCTCTGATTTGATGGCTGGGAAGAAGGACAGTGATTTTAAACTCCCTATAAACTCATTAATAGGAATTAAGTTTGTTTTAATTTTCTATTTGCAGAGAATAATCTTAGAGACATTATAGTTACCATTCTTCAGCCACAGGACAGATGAAAAATCTAAGTATCAAAGTAGGTGGTGCCTAAGTGCCGGTGACACAGACCAGTCTATAGTCCAGCCAGCAGAAGATGTCTATTGGGGAAACCTATTCCAGGGTTTTATCCCACATATCACAGTGTGCTGGCAGCACAGTTTCACCGTGCACTCTCGCAAGCAGAAATGCTTAGGGGCCAGTGTGCATACATCAGCATATATCTATATATCCTTACAGAAACCAAAGATTGAAGCTTGTCACCATTCTAGGATTGCTGCACAAGACAAAGCAATTTGCATGGATCCTTTGTGAGCTTTCTTTTGCAGTGGTAGAAACTCATTAAAATCTCATGAAATCCTTCTACATAAAATGTGAAGCAATGCCGAGCGGCCGCCCTAAAAGTTAATATGTGTGTGTTCAACGGGAGGGCCTAGGGGGAGGGGACACATGTATTTGAAGCAGCTCATCATTGGATACAGCTGCAGTAGAACAGGAGCATTCCTTAGCATATTTTAATTACTGTCTGGCTGCCCCTGTAAATAAATGAGCCAGTGGCTGGAGCTTGGAGCAGCCTGGGGATGGAAGCAGAGGCGTGGAGTCCCAGCGGTCCCTCCACTTGCGGTGGGGCTGAACTTGGGCATGATTTTTGCAGTGAGAAGAAAGCCTGCTGGCCTACCTGGGATTAATGAGTACCCAGGGAATGTGGGATGGCTCTAGGCTGGAGCCAGGGTCATTAAATTCCGCTGGTCATTAATCCCCTGGAAATGCCCAGGGCTGAGGTCATTATTCTTGGGAGATAAAAAATTCAGGACCAAACAGCACAAGAACATGAATATCGTGCATGTCTCAGATTGGTGGTGTGTTTTTCAATTTGTTGGCAGAGTCCAATTCCAGGAAAACGAATCTCTGTTCCATATATCCACTGTGCATGCATTGATCATTTCAACTTTAACTTTGAATCTAACCAGCACTTCTGGTGTGTCCCTACTGTGTGTTATAAGCTTCATTTCCTTTAGCCCCCTAGGAGGTAAATGTCATACCCTTGAGTTTAATTATGAGTAAATTAAAAGTTAGAGAGTGTAAATGACTGGGGTAAAGTCACACAGCTATTCTTCAGTCTCTGGCTTGGTGCTTTTTTCCTGTATCGAAGCCGCTTGCCCAGTGGGGCAAATTGTTTTAAGCAGTATATCAGACGGCAAACATCTTTTTTTTTTTTTTTTTTTTTTTTTTTTTTTAAATCTCTTCAGCTAGTTGTCCTTTTCCTACAAGACAAAAAAGAGGCTCAATTCCACTTTAAAATTGCTACAGTGGCTGGATGCGGTGGCTCGTGCCTGTAATCCCAGCATTTTTGGAGGCTGAGGCAGGAGGATCACTTGGCATCAGGAGTTTGAGACCAGCCTGGCCAACATGGTGAAACCCTGTCTCTACCAAAATACAAAATTAGCTGGGCATGGTGGCATGTGCCTGTAATCCCAGCTACTTGGGAGGCTGAGGCAAGACAATTACTTGAACCCAGGAGGCGGAGGTTGCAGTGATCTGAGATCGCGCCACTGTACTCCAAACTGGGAGACACAGCAAGACACTGACTCAAAATAAAATAAAATAAAATAAAATAAAATAAAATAAAATAAAATAAATTGCTGCAGTCTCTGATGCTGTTGTAAGAACAGCCTGTGGGGCACGTGCCATCTTCTTGCAGAGTGGATTAAACTTTTAAAAAGTGTTCTACATTGTTCTGAGCTAACTGGTAAATTAGACTGCATGATTACAATGCCTAAAACCATCTTGGGCCAACAGCAAATGGACTCTGCAGACAACTTTACTTCTTTGTGCCTCAGTTTCTTTATTTGTAAAATGGAGCCAATAATTGTGGCACCTTATGAGATTGTCGTGAGGATAAACTAGTGTTTGTAAAGTGCTGAGAACAGCATCGATGCAGAGTAGGATGCACAGACATACTTGTAAAAGAAAACACAGTAAAATAAAGTAAAATGAAGTAAAACAAAATAAGTAAAAACAGATAAAATAAAATAAAGTGATATAAAATAAAATGCATTATTAAGGCTGGAAACAGGCACTACTATAAGGAGTGTATGTTCTTTCAATTACTTTAGTGTGTTTGAGTGCATAAACTATTTTTAGATATTTATTGGTCTTCACTACAACTTTGAAAAGGCTTCCAACTTCAACAGTTGTATTGATATCCCCTTGCTGCCTGCCACTAGTGCATATGCAGACACCAGGAGAGCAGGTCTTGTTTGTTGCAAGGCTTTGAGACATTTTGCAGGCACCTTATGCATTCTTTTACATGCAAAGAGAAGAGAGCACCAACACTTTGAATCCCAACCACGTGCTTAAAACTGTATATGAAAACAAGTCTGCAAGTGAGAGTGTTTTATCCTTATTCTGTAAGGCTTCAAGGTCTTGGAGGGTTAATAAAAACTAGTGCCAGTCACCCAGCTGGAAGGGGTACACTGGGATTTGAACCCAGTGAGGCAACTTCAAAAGCTGGCTTGTCTCGCACCAACAGACAAACACTTGTATAACTGTTTAATGTATCAGTTGCATCACCACTGTAATTTCTAGTAATATACTTCTTCTTATATTTATGTATTGGAAAGCATTTTTTAATAGCAGTGCAAGCCACAGAACAAGAATTACAAACTGAGCTACAGTCTCTTCTAAAAATCAAATTTTCTGTCTTCTTTGGTCTATGGTCCTTCCTAGAGCCTTTGTATACACATGCAGCACTTTTACATAGTCGTAATCACAACAGGTTTAATTTAGCTTTTTCTACTTAACATTAAACCAAGATAGGTCATTTGAAGGACTTCATACATTCTGAAGCCTTCGCTCTAAAGTTTTTGTTAAAAAAAAAATCAAAACCCCTAGCTATGTTGTTTCTATGATCATAATTGAATACTGTTCAGCTTCCAATAATTGCCAATTAGAGCAGCGTACATAATTTCTAAAATTGCATCAGAAGAAGGAATAAGTCTTCCAGGAGCAATGATAAGCCTTTCCACGATAGTAGGACGCTGCCCATGTCTGTTACGAAACCACAGACTTCCAGACACTTCAGAGGTGCTTTGGTTTGGATTTTCAACATACTCAACAATCAAGGATCGATGCATTTACATTACTTGGAAAATTCTTTTTATTCATTATGTGAATCAAATTTCTGTAGCCCCAGAAGTCTCACCATAAAGTTTACTGACATGGGATATTTAATATTCCTATCTGTGTCTCAAATGAATTCGTATCATTCATTCATTCAATATGTGTTTACTGAACACCTGTTTTCAAGGTGCAGGTTAGGACATCGATTTGCAAACTATGAAGTGCATGGGAACTCCCAGGGATAAGAAGAAGATACAGATTCTGATTTGGCTTATCATACAATATGCAACATTCTCAACAAACTCCAGGGCCCTGGCAGATATTGCTGGTTAGTGGACCGCGCCCATGCGGTGCTAGTGGATGCTGATGGCAATGAACTCACCATCCCAGCCTGGGAGGCAGAGAAGAAGCAAGTAGGCAAAGGCCAAATGAAGTTACTTCAAAAAGTGACAAATGCTGTGAAAACACAGAAATAATCTGGTATGGGGATGCTGGGTCTGTAGGATGCTCAGGGAAGGCGTCTGTCTTGGAAGAGGTGACAGTCGAGCTGAGAGTTGTCAAATGAGAAGGGTGCAAGCATGGGGAACTCAGGAAGATGAGCACTCCAAGCAGAAGGAAGAGAGGTGCAAAGACCCCGACGTAGAAACGAATGGGTTGTGTTTAAGGAACAAAGAAATGTACTGTGGAGAGAGTAAGTGAGGAAGAGAAGAATATGAAATAAGATCAGAGACATAGGGGAGGACCAGGGTCTGTCAGGCCCTCTAGACCGCAGTGAGGAATTTGGATTTTAGTCCATCCACGCTGGGAAATCATGCCATGGCTTTAGAGGGGTAATAATGTACTTGGAGGGATTTTTTTTTTCAAGGAACTCTTTAGATAGTGTATGGAGGGCAGGTTCTAAAGAGGTAAGATGGGAAGCTATTCACCAAGAAGATATCTGATGCCAGAGCCTAGAAAAGAGATGATAGGGGTTTGGACAGAGTTGGTAGCAGCAGAGATGGGGACCCACAGATGGATGGTGCATAAACCCTGGAGGCTTGTCTTTCTGCTATAAACCTACTGACTTGGGTGCTGCTATTGTGTCAGTCCTGTGCCAGTGTTGTCTGCTCATAAACACCTAGCTATGGGAAGACTCACTATACCCAGGGAGGGAGACAAATGAGAGACTCACCATTAGAACACCAGGACCAAGTCCTCCCCACGTACGGTGCTCACAATAAGAGCAGGTGATGATGTCTGTCCTGTGTTGGACACTAGGCAATCCATTTCGCTTGAAGTACTTGCTATTACCTCACATTGCAGATAAGTAAAAATTGGGAGTAGGGAAGGTTGAGTACTTCATCTAAGGCTAGTGAGAGGGTAACCTGGGGCCAGTGTTGCTAGCTGTGGCTGTCTGACTCCGAAGCCTTTCCTGTTTCTTGGAACCCCACATATGTTTCCTGGAAAGCCTCATTTTTCTACAGTCCCACAGAAAGACCATTACACTAGTGACCACCAAATGTGTGTCTCTGCCCTAGGTCGCTACCCATCTGTCATGTGGCATGTGCATAAAACTCTGCTTTCAAACTTTTTTTCATTGAGCCTGTCATGCCAGACAAAAATTGTGTGACCTAGCTTGTAGTAGCTTTTGCCATGAAGGTATCATTTACTGGTGAGTATATTTTACTGCACTGTTATAGATCTCTTCACTCAAGCAGCTGTCTAATATGTTGAATAGTCTTTCATCTTGTCAAACACTTCCATGCGCCTTTCTACAGCCTCCTCAGCCAACATGTACACACCTAATCAATCTAATGCCACTGTCTCTAGACTTTCAAACCCAAAAGCACTGCCCCAACCACTTTCTTAAAGAGACAATTCCTTTTCCTTGAAATCTTTATACTGCATTCACAGAAGGGCTTCTTATTAGTGGATGCTTTCAGAGTGGTATAAAGGAAGAGGAAACTGAGATTTTTTTTATTGGTACATAATATTTATACATATTTATGGGGTAAATATGATATTTCGTTATATGCATAGAATGTGTGATGATCAAATCAGGCAGGGTATTTACGGTATCCATCACTTCGAGTGTTTATCATTTATGTGCATTGGGAACATTTTAAGTCCTGTCTTCTAGCTATTTTGAAATATACAATACACTATCATTGACTATAGTCACCCTACACTGTTATCGAATATTAGAACATATTCCTTCTATCTAACTGTATGTTTGTACCCATTAACCAACCTCTTCATCTCCCCTACTGCCCCACCCATGTACCCTTCCCAGGCTCTAGTAGCTATCATTTGGCTTGCCTGCATTTCTACTAGATCAGTTATGGAAATCTCTTGCTACAACAGGAAGACACGTGGGTTGTTTCTCCTGCTGTCTTCCGGGCCTACACGTATACACATTGATAAAGCAGGTTTTATCAGTGGAGTCTCATGTATTCATCTCCCACATGAAGCCTAAGGTTTGCAGAAGTGACACACGATGTCTTCCATCTCCTAACATCAGAAAGCACCTAACCTCTCAGTCTCATCTAGCACCTTCCATCTCACCCATCACCTTACTCTGTGCACTCCTGCAATATTAGTGGGCGTTATTTTATGCCTTCCTGTTTTGACTGTCTTCCCATGGCCTATAACACCTGCCTCCCCTGATCTCTCTGATCAACCTCCAAACTCCGTGAAGACATTATCCTTCCTAGAAAGCCCTTTTTGCATCTCCCAGAGTGCACGGCTTTGTCCTCAACACCCCAGGGAGCTGTGCCTACTCTTCCATTATACATATTTATAAAATGGTGGTATATATCTTATCTGTCCCTGAAAGGCAGATTGCAAAAACAGCTCCCATTGTCAACCCTGCCTATGCCCATACCCTTTGCTATGTAACTTTGAAACACCTTCCCACTCTTACTTAGACTCGGCAATGTCACTTTTGGCCAGTAAGATGTTAACAGATGTGATGCAAACAGAGGTTTGCAAAGCACTGATGCTACTGTCTTGCATCTCTGCTCTTGCCATGAGAGCATGTCCAGGCTAGCTCCCTGAAAAACGAGACTAAAGCCCACTCATCCCATTTCTCCCCACCACCAACAACTTTGTGAACTTTTAGACACATGAGCAAGGCCAGGTGAGACGAGCAGAGCTAACAAGGCAGCCCCCTGAGGTCCAGGAACAATAATTTCTTCTTGTTTTATATAAGCGAGGTATTATTGTTTATTGAACAGCATTATTATGGGTATAGGTAACCGATACACTCCCCTATAAACCTACATTCTCCTAAAGAACAGGCATTGAGTTTAAGTCATATTTGTGTCCTCAGGTCCCAACACTTAGTAAGAACTCAATAAATCTTTGTTGAATTAAAAGTAAAATGATTTTCAAATTCTATGTACATGATAGCAGCTCTAAATCACTAATACTTAATCTGGAGCTTTTGTTATGCAGTGGAAAACTCAACATGATTTTTCTCTTTAGACTCCAAGTTGCAGAATTTCTGTTGATAGATTGAGCCTTCGTTTGTGTGAGGATAGAGGGGAACCCCACTTTAGAACAATCTTACTAACCTTCTTGCAGAGCAGAACTCTTCTGCAAACCATGTCTATGTACAAAATGTACTAAAATAAGAATTAAAACCTCTTATTTTAGTATAAGTATGTTACTCAAATTGGTTAGGGGAATTGTGTGCAATGAACCACGTGGAGGGCAGAGATCACTCATGAGTTAATAGTCACCCCTAAACCAGTTAATCGAAATAGATTGTGAAAAAGTCAGTAGATAAAAATGATTGCTATTAAAAAAAAGTCCAAACAAAGCAAACACACACACACGCACACACACACACGCACACAAAACACTTTCTTGCTAGCCCTGCTATTTAGTGAATAGACTGTGGGTTTTTCAATTGAACTTTTGTGTCTCGGTATGATGTTTTCTGTTTAAATTTCAGATTTGCTGCAAATACATCCACACAAAGAAGGCACTGAACATACAGGTAGATGTGTATTCAGTTTCAGACTTTCTCCTTAAAACATTTATATATGTATATATATATAGAGAGAGACACACACACACACATATACACACATTTGTATTTGAATTAGTCAGGATGGAAGGAGGTAAGTCACTTCAACCTTTAAGCCCCTTTGACATTCACAAGGTGCTAAAAGTCAGCTGGGGTCTCAGCTCTGACAAATTTGCATCTCTTTGAATATGACGCTTGAAAAACCCCAGCGATAGATTAAATTTTGCCAAGGAGAAAATGAGAGAGAGGCTTCCATCTCTCAGGTCTGCTGGGAGGATCTTTATGGTTGATTTACTTTTTTTAAATAAATGTTTCTTTATGTGTTTCCCTCAGTTCCTGCCCAGGCTGACTCTATCATACAAGCTGTAACTTCTGCCAGTCCTATCAGCCAGCAAACAGTAAGTCAACCTGGTTCTGAATACAAGGTGAAGGGATATTTCAATCTAAGCTGCATATACCTTCTGTGTTTTCTGATTAAAATTTGCAAGCAAACCTTGGAATAAACTCTACCTGACACGACTTCTAAAATAATTTACGCTCTTTGCAAACCTCGAATGTAGGGATTGATTTTAGTGCCTGTCACTATATTTCAGATGATCAAAAATGGATCAGGGCTTTTAAGTGGATTTAATGACCAAAGATGTTTTCCTTTAAAACAAGAAATCACTGAGGTTAGAAGACAAAATTCCTTATCTAATCCCACAGAAAATGGTTCTTTTTTTTCTTTTAAAAGTGGCCCATATTAATCATCAAAATTTGAAAACACAGAAATAAAAGAAGAACAAATCACTCTTAAATCAGAGAGAGTCATTGTTATGCTTATGTTAACACATAAGCATATTTTCTTCCAGTCTTATCTGTGTCTTTGTGTTTTTTGATATAGGTAAGCATAGAAAGCAAATACAACTTTGATTCCTGATCTTTTTGTAACTTGCAATATCAAGGATGATAATTAATGAGAATGAAGATAGTAATGTTTGAGCACAATTATCAGGAAATTTTTAAGCTCTATGCACAAATTGCCTGGCTTCATCTTCAAAGCAATCCTATAGGATGGGTTTTTATTATTTTCCTTATTTTTTAGCTGTTCAGCAATTTGTCCAAGGTCACATAATCAGAATGTTGTAAAACGGTGACTCAGTTCAAGGGAATCTTACCCCTAAAAGCTATGCCCTAAATCACTATGCCGTGCTATGACATATACTTTTTAAACATTTTCATGAAGTCACTTTATATATTTATATGTGATTTTTAGTGGTTGTGTAGTATACCAGGAGGCTCCATTTACCATATATCTGTATTTCATTCTGTGCAAATATGCCTCGGGGAGGTGTGTAAGGTGGAAACCCCATACTATAACATTATATAAATGACCTATTATCTTTCAAAGCCATTTCTTTATTTCTAGACATCAAGTAGTATTATTTGTTCCTTCAATCACACTTTTGGTAGAGTTAAAAGCACTAAATATCTCATCAGATAGACCTGGGTTTGGATCCCAACTCTGCAACTTACTACTGGTGTTTTCTTAGAGAAGTACCTTAATCTCTCTATATCTCAGAAAAAATACAGTGTTGCAAAAGTTAAATAAGATGTCATGAGTGTTAACTGTTTAGCACAGTTGCTGACACATGGGGAGTGGCTAATAGCTAGTAATCCTTTTCATTGCTTATTATTATTTGTAAGAGCTCTAATTTTTTCAGCAATATTGTCAATTATGTGACTATAAATTATCTGATTCAATCTTTACATCAACACAATAAAATAAACATTATTTATTGTCCTTGATAGATGGAACAGTGAGGCTCCCACAGGTCCAGCAATTTTCCCAGGTGAGGCCTGCCTCGGTGCTGGGGAATTTGATTTTTGAGGCCACCGTCTGAGGCTCTTTGCTAAGAAATGAGGTCCCATCCCAGGTGCCTTAATGACTGCCAAGGAGTTTAAGAGTAAAAGGGAGAACTAAAGAAACTTTAAGTAGGGAATGGGTAAGATGGTTTGTCCAAGATCTGTCTGCTGCAGCTAAGACTTGAAGAAAGAGTAAGAATGAGAACTATATTTATAGGACTGGTATTGGAATTCAGGTAAGAGATGAAGTAAATATGAAAGAATGACAGTGGATTTGGAAAGAAGTCAATGGTTCCAAGAACTATGTTGGAGACAGAACTTGCAGGATTTAATGCCATGAGGGAGACGGGGAGGAAGGGATAATAACGTCCAGGTCTTTGCTTATGGAATGGCGGGTAAAACCAATAGATTCGTCACACAGGAAAAAGAATGGTCAGAGGAGGATGGCCAATTTAATTTTGAATAAATTGACATTAGGTTCTTAATAGATACCCAGATGAAACTGACCAGGCCACAGTTGAATGTAGATGTATGAAGCTCAAAAACAGAAGGCAAATTAATGATCTGGATTTGTGTGCTTCCATTGACAGTGGCTGGGGATGTGGAACTACATAGGCTTGTCTAGGGGGAATGTCAAAAAGGGAACTGAGAATAGAATATAGGGGCAAATGTCAGTTAAAGGATGAGCAGAGTCAATGCTGTACATTAGTCAGGATGGGTTAGGTTATGCTGAGGTAACAAACAAAGCACAATATCTGAGTGGACTGACACAATAGATGCTTATTTCTTCCTGTGCAAAATGTAATGAGGATTGGTGGGGGCTCTTCTCCATCTCGCTCCATCTTGGGATGCAATTCTCTTAATAATTGGCTTCCAGAGTCCCAAGAGAGGGAAGGAGCATACACACAGACTCTTAACTGCTTTATTTCGAGGAGATACGTATCACTTGTGTTGATATTCCATTAGCTACAGTAAGTGCAGGCCATGCCCTGACCATAAAGGAGAGGCTGCAAAGATTGTGGGCACAGGAAGAAGATATGATGTGATAAATGAATACATAGCATTGTCTTCATCTCCAACTCAGGTGGATTTCCAAATTCAATATGAATTGTAAGCCTCTATTCAAGCACAAGAAGTAAGTGTTGATGTCATAGCTCAGGTTGGTATCCCTTGAGGTATGACGGGTGCTGTGCATTTCTGCTCCATGGAGAGAGATGAGCAAGATACCAGACAGGACAGAAGGTAATGGAACTGTCCTAGCTCTAGAGGCTTTGCACACAGGTCCATCATAGTCTATAGGAGTGTTGGAAACTTTTCCAAGGAAGGTCGTCAGTAGAGCCCAGCAGTCTAGGCCACAATTAAGCTCAAAATAAGAATTTTAATTCTTACCAGTTGATCCTGAAATAGCAAAACTCTAGAGTAAGCCAAGGTGTTCCAGGGTCACTAAGGAATCAGAGAGCAGGGCATGGAGATGAAGCCTTGAGCTCATTTTCCTGAAAGGCAGAATCTTGCTTAAATAAGTACCCACTGATAATTCCAACCATCTCAGACTGGTGGCTTGTGCAGTGCAAGCTTTGAACATCACTCACAGAGACCCAAGGGGTGATATGTGTCCTGCTTTCATCAGTACTGGACTGAGTTTTGAGCAAGGCAGAACCTTAAGGCTGAAGGAGACTCCAAGTAAGAGGGCCTGGGAAAGTTTCCACAGATACATTCTCGATCTTCCTGCATCTCAGCTTTGGTTCCTTCTGGTCTCTGTTGCTGACAATTTATATCCTAATCCTTTAGGCACTTATTCCCCACCCTCTCTGGGTGCTAATTTCCTGATTCCCGAGTGGGGAGAAAACAGTGATGTAGGTGATCTGTGAGGTCCCTGACCCTTTTAAATCTACTAATCTATAATTAATTGAAATATTGTAAAATGCAGCCCACGTTAATGTATGCTGTTAGGCAAGCTGTTATTTTATTAATCATAGACAGCTCTTCCCCACACTCCCAGTTAATGGGCACCTACTGCAGGTTTAGAAACTCATTGACGGGGAGCACTTGGAAGGGGAGGCTGTATCCAAATAAAACTTCTCATGAAGTTTAATAGCAATTCACTGCCGAGTGAGGCAGAGCCATTACCAAGTAAGAGCAATTCTCTAATGCACGCCGAGTTTTAGAATAAAAGTTAATACTGCTCATAACCGTGGCTGATGATATTAGGAAGACACAATTGCTTGAAGCATTTGAAGGTAAAGAATTTATTCTCCTTGGTCCAGCAGAGAAACACCTCATTGGAGCATTTGCAGATTCTGTTTCTCCTCCCTGCGGAAAGGGTGGGTGTGGCCAAGTTCATCTCCAGCTTGGGGAAGGCTTGGTGCCAGAGCCCCAACTTTGCCCTTCTCAAGTGGGCTGTAAGGGTAACATAATTTATGATAAACAAATACTCTTAATTCCCATTTACCCGCATTTCTCCCATCACTCCCATTCACTCAATTCCAGACCACTCTGGTTTTAGGAAGACCATGTTGCACCCTGGACCTCATTCTCTTGCACTGTGTGTTAGCCAGTTATGCCTGTGCAAACTCTCCTGGAGGAAGCTGGAAGCCAGGCTCTAGCAGAGGCTTGTACAGAAGAGGAAAGTCCTTAGAGGAAAGAGAGAAGAACAAAAGAAAATTCCTTAAAGAAAGAGAGGAGAAAGAAAGAAAGCAAGGCAATTGAAACTGGTAACCTAAGGAAGTGCAAAGTGAGGCAGGAATGGGCACAGCACTTCAGAGCTTGCAAGATCCTTCCCACCTTCCACACCCAACCAGCTAATCCCCATCCCGTGTGACCTGCAGGGCTGGGATGAGGAAGGAAGATACAAGACTGTGGGAGTTACATGACTTGCTGTAAGCCACCCATTCATTACTTGAAAAGTCTGAGCTTGCAATTCAGGGTCTTCAGTGCATAGGCAGCCAATCCCCATTGCACTCATATTCCCAGCGTTCCTCCTTCCACTCCCCTGCTCCGAGGCTTCTTCCCTCAGTGGCTTGTGCAGCATCTGCCTTGGCTACCACCCTACAGTATTGCTCACATTTCCTCTGCTCTCTTCCTAGTAATGTAACTCGCTGTCTGTTTCTATTTGCTAGGAACTCTGAGGGGTGTAACAATCTTTAATCATCAGAGCAACTTTACAAAGACCACCCTGAAGTGCAGAAGGATAATGCTCCTGGCTTGTATCACACAGCTAGTGTGTGGCCAAACCAGAATTTGGTCTGAATCCTGAGATCTTTCTCTTACGTGTAAGCTACATACTTTCGTGTACTGAGAGGTAGCTTTGGTTTGTGACTGTATAAAGCAAGGACCCATCCCATTTGTACAAATGGTACAAATTTAGGTACCATTTGTCTGGAGATGCAGGATTTGGACCAGATGGTGAGAGGAAAGAACAAGCAAGGTCCTGTGGTAAGAACACATAACAGGTACACAGGTCACAAGACATGAAGCAGGGCAGGTGTGAAGCACAGGGGAACATGAGAGGAAAGCCAGGCTCTGGAGGCGAGGGGCCCTGGGGAACCCATGGAGAAGGAATGCAGAGATGTACAGCACCATGGAACTTGGATGGTCCCAAAGGGTGTTCAGTGAAGAGCTGTAGACTAGAAGGAAGAGAGGGAAAAAGAGAGAAAAGGAAGGAAAGAGGAAAGGAAGGAAAGAGGGAGGAAGGAAGGAGGAAGGGAAAGAGGGAAGAAAGAATGAAGGGAGGAAAGGATGGAAGAAGGAAATAAAGTGAAAGGTGGTATTCTTGTGGCTCACATTTATACTCAGGTGAGAGTAGAACTTTTCAGAGACATGAAGCCCATCATTAACTATAAATCTGATTTCCTAGAAAAGTTATGGGAGCTTTTTTTGTTGTTTGTGACAAATGACACAAAATTCCATCAGAGAAAGGATAGGGTAGCATGTGCCTGCAGTCATTAAGGTCATTTATCTCATTTTTAGTTCTATGTCCCAAGGTTTTGCTGGAGAGGGAGAAGGCAGCAACAGAGACAGCATGGTGGAGTGAGGTGAGCATCATGAGAAAGCCATCTGGACTCTCTTTTCTGACCTCTACCATCCGTGCATCCTTCCCTGAGCAAGACCTGACACAGGACGTCTTGGAAGTTCAAGCACATCATCTGTATAAGAGGGTGATACCGTTTGGATGTTTATCTGCTCCAAATCTCATCTCTAAATGTGATCCCCAATGTTGGAGGCAGGGACTGGCAGGAGGTGTTTGGATCATGGGGACAGATCCCTCATGAATGGCTTGGTTCCATTCTTGCAGTAATGAGTGAGGTCTTGCTCTATCAGTTCACAAGAGATCCGTTTGTGTAAAAGAGTGTGGTACCTCTCCCATCTCTCCTGCACCCTCTCTCACCATGTGACATGCCAGCTCCCCTTCATCTTCCACTATGATTGTAAGCTTCCTGAGGCCTCACCAGAAGTTAAGCAGATGCTGGTGTTATGCTTGTACAGCCTTCAGAACTGTGAGCCAAATGAACCTCTTTTCTTTATAAATTACCCAGCCCCAGGCATTTCTTTATGACAACGCAAAATAGATCAATACAAAAGGACCTCAGTGCCCTTGCTGAGGAAGGGCAGAACCCTGGATGAGACTATTCCTGAGAGCCAGGAGGAAAAACATGACCTCTCTCCACAGTTTCCAGGCCCTTTATATACACATTTCCATGCTGCTCCTTAGAACAGCTCTAGGATTTTGGCTGGTGAGGGATCATTACACCTATGGTGGAGATGTCATCAGTATGTGCCACTAAGACTCAACAGGCGAAGTGAGCACACTCAGAAGAACAGAGCCAGGGCCAAGACTCGCATTTTCTGCTTTATTTATATGATTTTGCCTCTGCAAAACTCATTCCCGTGAAGGCAATTCCAATCCCTCCCCACCCTGGGTTTTAATTTATAAGACATCCTATATGTAAGTGGGTCATTCCAAACATCCTTTCGGCCTGTTCCTTCACTTACAAACTATGCCTCCAAGTCCCAAAGGGTGCCAGTTCTCAAGGAGAGAAATTTACTCATTACATTTAGAATTTTGAATGAACATTTCACATAGAAACCTGACTGAAAACAAATATTTCACTTGCCCATAATGCAAAACAAAGCTTGGGTTTAAAAATAAACACAGCACTGAAATGACAATTATATTGACGAGAATACCATAAACAAGACCAGATCCTGATCAGATGCCTCTTGCATGGCGTGCCTACTTTTAACATGTTGGTGTTATACTTTGTCTCCCTATTTAATTAAAACTGTGTACCTAACACGGGCCATATTGTTAAAAGAGTTTGTTCTTTCTACGTAGCCATTAAAACAGCTGTGTTTCAAGTTGCATTCTCTTCCAGCTTTGCTAGATTTTGTATTTGCACTTGCAGAATTTTTTTGCTCTTTCAACTTTTATGTGGGTACAAATACTTAACCCAGATCCACCTTCTGAAATCTCATTCTCACCAGAAATTCACCACGTGGGTAGATTTTTGCATAGCACCTATTTTAGGGGCTCCGCTATTTCTATTCTGACTGCTCTTGAATTTTTCAACTGTCAATCAGATTTGCCATAGTTCCCCCTTGCTTGTTAAATTAATCAAACACTTCTCACTACGGCACTCAAGGCCTTTCTTGACAAGACTCCAGCCTGTACTTTTCACAAAAGCATCTCACACACTATCCATTAGAAAACATTTAGTCATTTGTCCCGCAAGTACATACGAAGTAGCTAGTGCATTACAGATGCTGTTTTATTTGCTTCAACTATGTGCACCACGCTGAGAGAGATGCATTCCTTCTTTCTCAAGATGTTCACAGTGTCCTAGAGGAATAAAGGGAAGGGCAAGAAAATTGTGCTGCTAGACAGACCTTCAGAAGTAATTACATAGTGGTGCAAAGTGTCAGGTTGGCAGAAGGAAAGGATGACTTTTTCACACACAGGATATGGAAGCCAGCTTCTGGAAGGGGGTGGTGTTTGGATAGGACTTGAAGGAGGAGCCATTCAAAGAAAGAGGTAGGAGGAGTGGAACTCTCAAAGGAGACAATCCTGGTGTGATTGAAAGCAGATACCGGGAGTAAAAAGCACAATGAGAGATTCCTCAACGTTTCTAATCTGCCAATGGCACTGTTGATTTTTTTCACAAACTCACTCTGTTTTCTTGCCTGTTTGAAATATATTCCCAGTAATCTGTAATATTTTTCGTGAGCAGTAGAATAGTCACCTGTTCAGCCTGCCATCTTGAACCCATAACAAAAGTTATTTGAATAGCTTGGAATCACCATTCTACTTTTCTCCCTCACATCACATTTTTCTGAAAAGGACAAAAGTCTTCACCTAACATACAATTAAGACAATACCAGTGTTTTTTTCCTTTCAGTGTAGTGAGGTGACATTTCACAAAAACCACACACAAAAAAATCCAACTGTCCATTGACCTTCCTTGTCCTTTTCTCCCCAGGAAATTCCATAGTAACAAAGGCAGAAAACTACTCGCACTTTCTTTCTGCTGTTCAGGATCACTTTCTTTAGTTTGTTGCTGTTGATACACAGAATCTGGTACATGGGAGAGGTCCTATTTGTCCTTGTTGAATGAGTGACTACAGGAATTTTTCACTGAGACCTGAATGTGAGATGGTGTTGGTGATAGGGAAAGTCTCTTGCTCACATTTGTACTAGTGAGTTGGGATTGTATTGGTGATTGAATGTTGGAACACTTAGCATTTACTCTGCAGCTAATCTAAGGATGCTGGAGATATAGCAGATACTACAGTACCACCAAACACACAGTAGCACCACCAAGCACTATCCCAATTAATAGATCCTGTGGGAGAACATCCTATTTATAGCCTATTTATAATGAAATCAGCTATGAAAACATAAAATAAAATACTCTCTGAATCAAGTGGCAGGGGCAGACTTTCAAGACAAGATGCTGTTTCAGTTGCTTCTGCTTTATTTGTTTGAAGATGCAATATTAATAATGACGATTTATTTACCACCTACTCTATACTACACACTGGGGTATATGCTTTGCATGGGTTATTGTACTTCAATCCCACCAAAAACTTAGGAATCAGACACTGCAATTACTTCCATTGTTATAGACATGGACATCAAAATGTGGAGAGTTTAAATGAGGTCATGCATCAAGTATCGCAGAGAACAGGATCTCAGCCTCAGGCATTCTAACATGAGAATTTGAGTTCTTAACCACTGCCCCCCATGCCACCCGTGTGCTGCTCAAAGTATCACCCAAAGGCTCAGGGTCAGAATTGCTTAAGCTGCATATTCCATGGACTTTTTGCAGACCTGTTGGAGCTGAGACCCAAGCATCTAAATTTTTAATATTAGAGGAACAAATGAATTGTATTCTCACCAAAGATTTGGAGCCATGGCCTTACCTCTTGATAGCCCAGGGTAAGGGGAAATCATCGACCTGGACACATCTTGCAGCCAGGGAAGAGAGGTTTCTTTGCAGCCAAGGAAGAGAACAACACAGCTCTTCATATCATGGGCAGGAGGATGGGCTGGGAGCTCCAGGTAGGAGCTTCTCTGCCAAGAGAAAAGACTTCTCTGATTCCTAACCCAGGAATCTGGTGATGCCCCAGTTCTGGGTGGCAGAGGCTCAGATGACTACAGTCTTCTGGACTGTCCTCTATTTAAGTCATATGTGGTCAGGAAACAACTTTGTAGGCAAGAGCCAATGCCGAGGATCTGGCCTGAAGCCCTCCCAGGCCTCTTGTCTTCGAAAGTGGTCCCTCCATATCTCACATCTGGCACATCCTCCAGCACCTTCAGAGGGAAGTCTTTGTGGCCTGTGCCTCTTTCCCAGCAGGGAGAGGTGGATGTGCAGGTGCTTCTAGTCACAGCCTGGCTCACTGGCTGCCTGAGGCATGGTGTGCTCACTACATCCAGGGTGGCGGCTGAGAGTCCTTGGCCTCCACAAGTAGACAGTGAATTTAAAAAGGTAAGCTTTGTCTGGTTTTTCCACTGAACTTCCCCTTTGGGAAAATTAATCTTTCCCATCAATCAAGATTCTTTGACAGCTTTTAATGTCCTAATCACTCTTAGGTCTTTTACTGACCTCCACCTTGTGGGCTTTATCAAGCTTATAAGGACCTTTGGAAATGTCTTTTTCTCCCCCTTCAACTTAAAACTTCAAGATTAGCCTCCAGATCTTCTGCTTTTTGAAATTCTTTTCAATACAGCAAATGTTTAGAGAACACCATGCCAGACTCTTATTAAGACACAGATCTTGGCTGGGTGTGGTGGCTCACACCTGTAATCCCAGCACTTTGGGAGGCTGAGACGGGTGGATCACAAGGTCAGAAGATTGAGACCATTATGGCTAACACGGTGAAACCCCGTCTCTACTAAAAATACAAAAAAATTAGCCAGGCATAGTGGCGGGTGCCTGTAGTCCCAGCTACTCGGGAGGCTAAGGCAGGAGAATGGTGTGAACCCAGGAGGGGGAGCTTGCAGTGAGCCAAGATCATGTCACTGCACTCCAGCCTGGGCAACAGAGTAAGACTCCATCTCAAAAAAAAAAAAAAAAAAAAAAAAGATACAGATCTTGTCACAAGAGCAAGCATGTTCTAACTGGGAATGAGCAAAATCTCTGAAACAATGAACTAGCCTAGAAGAATAAGCAAAACATCGTGGGACAACAGGTGAGGCATTTACTTTATCAAGAGAGGGTTCTTAGTGAGTTGTAATCCCAATTGCATGAGACACCATTTTAGATAGCATTTAATTTTAGCTTTGTGTCATATTGTCACTACCCTTACTGCATGCGTTTTCCAGAAACCTAGAATGCTCCCTTTGTTGTAAAATTAACAGAATGAAGATAATACAGCCAGACTGAGGGCTACTTCAAGGCAGTTACTGTGCCTCACTCCTTGTCCTATTCCTGGACTAAACTCAGAGCTTCAAGGTATCAGACAAGTGAATGAAGAAGTGAGGATGGAATGCTTCCTATGATCATAAATGACCCTTAATATTTGCAGTATATTTTCCAAGTTTCAGAATCTTATCACATACTCCAGCATGTTTTATTCTTGTACATATTCTGTGAATAAGAAAGTGAGGTATTATTTTTATAATCAAATTCAACAGGCAAGAAGTCTGATATTTACTGGGGCTTTCACCAGCCTAAGTGCAGAGACCTGGAAGAGGCCAGGCTGGGACTTGATCTCTGATCTGCCTGGCTTTTGATTCCACACAGATTCCCCTATATCACCTGAGGAATTAGAGTGGAATATTATTATTACTATGACAGAATATTTTTCATGGATTATTAATCTTTTTTCCTGAGTTGCAATTCATGGATTATTAGTCTTTTTACTATTTGTGATAATTAGCATACGGTAAAAGCAAAAGAATGTTCGGGCAAAGTGAGTTCACTTGATTCTAATATTTGATTTAAGAATTTATATTTGGTGGGTGATGATGTCATTTTGTTGGACTTTTTCAGAGCCAGCAGGCATTGCTGATCATACAACACCCTCCCCTCATGACTTCCTGCTTATCACAGGCTACTGTCATACTCCTTTGTCACTGTGGTTTCTGCACTTCAGGCTTCTTCTCTGAGTCCTTCTCTTTTTTATCTGAAAGAGGTTCTGCTCAGGTCTTGATTTTCAGCCCCTTCTCTCTCTACTCTCTATGCCCTTTCCCTATTCCATTTCGTCCAACTGTCTTGGCTTATTTACACTGATAAGCCCATGGAGTCTCAATTTTTATCTCTAGTAGGAACTTTAGTCTGACATATCCAAATGCATACTTGGAATCTCACAGACCTCCTTATTTCATTCAATAAGTATGCACTCATTACTTACTACATATTTGGTACTCTTCCAGGCATTGAGAATACAGCAAGTAAAAGACTTAAGGTAACTTATCCATCCATAACTTATTAAAGTGAAACTTGATTATTCATCTGTGAAACCTGTTCTCTGGTTTGTCTTAACTTAATAAATGAAGCACCATTCATCCACTGTCCTAGATGAAGGCCTGGGAGTTGCCACAATTCTTTCATTTCTTTGACTTCTCAAATCCAGTCCATCAACAAATTCTGTCAGTCCTAATCTCAACATTACTCTCAAGTTCTTCCCCTTCTCTCCATGTCTGCTGTAACCACAACTAGTTCACGAAGATCACCATTGTCTCTTATCCAGATGACTGCAGTAGTCACCTGACTTCCTGTCTTGGTGCTTCTGTCCATTTTGCAGACCATAGAAAGACTGACCTTGAAGTATATCACTGGACCACACCATTCCCTGATGAAAACCACTGATGCCTTTTCTTCGTATTTGAGAAACTGTTCAAACTGTTAGCATGGCCTGCCCATATGTCTTCTGGGCAATCTGACACCTGGGCACATCTCCAAACTCATCTCACAAAATTCCTTCATCATCTCCCCGCCCCGCCCCGCCCCAGTCACATTAGTCTGCATACTGGTCCTTGAATACACCAAAGCTCTTTCACATCTCAGAGTCTTCCCATACACCATTCCCTCTGCCTGGAATATCCTTTTTTCTTCTGTTTGTTGCTTGGTTCTTTCTCAACCTTTGAGCTGAACTTAATGATCTCCTCAGAGAGGCCTTCTTTGATTGTTCTTTTCTTCTGTCCCAGTACTTTATTCTTTATAGAATTTAGCACAATTCACAATCATTTTACTGATCGTTGTGGTTTAGATTTTAAAACATCTTTTCTACTAAAATATAAGCCCATTACAGGTAGACTTTATGGTATCTTGTTCACCGGTTTTATGCCTAGTGATTAATCCAATGCCTGATATGTAGCAGGCCCACAATAAATACTCCTTGATTGAATAAATGATTATTTTGCCGCATGAAAGACTAACAACTGAGACTTTTGCTTAAATTTCATCAAATATTTTAAGGCAACTTATTGATTTTTTCTGAGGAAAACATAAATAATGACTGGGCTCAGTGATATTTTTAATAGTCATGAAATAATCACAGAACAGTCTTCATCTAAGGATACAGTCAGTAAGTGTTAATGTTTTCTTTCTTCCAGACCAGGGAGTCACATGAAGAGACGTTTAGGGAGCTATTTTATATGGTTTCTGAGATTGCATGTAATGACATTTATCATTTGCCCATGCAAATGTGATTTAATCTTAGTCACTGTCCTTTATCAGTCCCTCCTCTGTGCAAGATTCCATGGGCAAAAGTTGGGTATATGAGTCTTGAAGGAGCATCCAACATGCAGAAAGAGACCACGATGATTTCAGACCCAATTCAAGGGAGACAATGAGAATGTGTCTGTCTTTGGTACAGATATGGAAACATATGTATGTTTTGAAAACACAGAAAAAAGAAATTGAATTTTCCCCTAGGAAAAGAGGGACAGTAGTGCCATTTTGTTGTGCCATGGGGTGAAATAATATCAGGATGAGAAAAGGGGAGAAGGGAAATCAAAAGAAGCCAGCTACACTGGCATCCACATCACAGATTGAGAAGCGTGTTCCATACCTTTTCAAACTCCGTAATCCTGTGAGCCAATAGTACAAGGATTTCTAATGTTTTCTGATTTTTGTCATTATCTGTTTACTTGTTTTTACCAAAGGAATTAAAAATCAGAGGATCAGTGAGTTTTCCTAAGGACACCTGACTCCTAGCAGTGAGAGGTCTTCAACCACGGCTTGTGGATCTAGGCTTCTGAACCCAGCTCTGTGCTAGCTTGTCCCATGCAGATGTTGAATTAAACGGGTGGCCCCAGATCCCCTTTCACTTTTCTACTCCCTCTCACCAGTCTGAGAAACACTCTGTGATGATTCATTTCCTAGAAGAATGTGGGTCCCAAGTAACCAATACTGTCACCTGTCAACAAATTTCCCAAACTTTAAGGGGCCAAGTTTTAACTTTTTGAACATTCTCAAAATCAGGGAAAATGTCTGCAACTCCTACATGCTGGACCCGCTTGGATTACAGAATGTAGTGTGGACTCTCTGCAGTAACTGGTTATTTCACAAAGCCGTGGGCTTCTGCTCACCTTCCCTTCCCGAGTGCTGTGTACGCTGCCAGAACCCTTTCTCTGGAATGGAATCATTTAAGGCTGTTTGAAGGCTTCTCTCTCCTAACTGGCTGGTAACCAAACGTTGGCAAGATGACAGCCATCTAATGCAGTGCCCAGGGTCTCAGAGAGGAGAGGTGGGAGCAAGGATAACATCTAAGGCTGCTCATTATTGCAAGCACCCAGTATTGAAGGAGGCCATCACTTGGATCTGGAACTAATGCTTTTTGTTGCAACATGTTGTGCTGGCGCTAGGAGGAGGCTGGCACTAGGCGAGACAGCATAACGATAAGGTGGATGCCAAGTGCTTCTGTGAAGATGAGACAGATCCCCATTTCATAGCACTGTCTTAATAAAAGAACCCCAGGAGCCCGCCCCTCTTCAATATACACATTCTGTCCTATGTATTATTCTAATCCTCACTCAAACCACCCAACCACCTCGTACATATGTATACAGACCCACTTCCTACTAAACTTCCTGGTGGCAAGAGCAAGGACTAGAGAGGGCAAGGACATGCAGGGCCTGCTAATATAAATGTAACTATCTAATAGATCAATTCCAGAAAGATAACAGAGGGCAGCCATATAAAAGCCTTTGAGAGGCTGAGAAGAATTAAATTTCCTTGTCTAACAGAAGATCAGGTGCTTTCTTTTTCTTGTCTACTAAAAAAGGCTAGGTATTGGCACCCCAGGTTCTCAGAGAACCCACCAGCAGACAGGTATCAGGTGGACTCTGGAGAAGGTTAGATCTGTGACCAGTGAGTTATGGACACCCAAGGGGTGGCTGAGATTTGACTTTACATCATTGCCTCCTCTGCTAGTGTGACTGCATCCTCCTTCTGTCATCAAAACCCTTGGTTAACCTTGGTCTTGAATTCAGGTCAGCTATATGCAATGGTGTGTGCTACTGGTGCTCTGGGGAAGTAGATCCCTGCGGTGGTGCTGAGGAAAGACTAAGGTACATGGTTCTGAGGCAAGCTGGGGGATGGAGAAACCAGCAAGATCAAAAATAAAGAGGAAGAAGAGGCCATGAAAGCCTGGGCATCCGATGCTCTTGGCTCAGAAAATCACAAAAGTCTTGGAGAAGATTCCAGTGCTCCACAGAGCTCTGGGGGCCCAAGGTTGAGATGTAGGCTGAAGGGAGTGGGCTGAGGAGGCTGTGCAATCCATCTCCAAGGAACTGGACACAATGCCTAGCCCAGCTCAGCAGGACTACAGACTCCACAAAGGCCTTGGGAGCCAAGCAAGGGGCAGGTGCTTGTATACCCTGGGCCGCTCTCAAGCTTCCAAGGCTCCCAGGAGGTCAGTGCTGGCCACCTCCCAGCCACTGTCTAGCCCATCAGTACTCCAACCTTCCAATGTCTTCTGGTTGGTCTCCTGCCTCATTTACTTAATCCTTCAAGCTGAATTGGTTGTCCTGGTCTCTGAACCCAGGCAACCAACAGAGCAGAGCATTAGCTTTCATGCTAGTGGCAAATGGGGGCAGAAGTATCCAGAGGAAGATCTGAATAGTTTCCATGAACTTAGGAAAATAACCAAGCCTAAGAAAAGACTGAGCTCTGTGCATTCTACAACACAATCACGCATTCATTCATTTATCTCAACTCACTCACCTCTTCAGCCGCACCCCCCTCACACACCTGCTCCGTTACTGAGCATTGCAGTCCGGCCTGACATCTCAGTGGCGTTGTTTTTCTGGGACTCTTTCCTCTTTCACCCCAATCCCTATTTGTTCCTTTCTTCCTCTCCTTTCCCTCCCAATGGAAGTTGTTTTTTTTTCAATTTTAGAAGAAAACTTATAAAAATTGTTGAAACATTCACTACAAAGCAAAATCTTATTTTTTTTTTAACATTCAGCAGAGAGCTCCTCACACCCCACCCCCCAAAAAACCGGCAGCCATGTCAAAGACACTGCCTCCCCCTTTGACATTCATGCAGTGCTCCCAGTCAGCTGGGGTCTCCGCTCTGACAAATTTGCATCTCTTTGAATGTGACGCTTGAAAAAAGCCGGAGCCGCTAGATTAAATTTTTTTTTCCGTCGAGAAAATGAGAAAAGCCTCTATCTCTCGGCAGAGTCTACTGGGAAGATCTTTATTCTGATTCTTGTTAGAATTGTTTATCACCCTGACAGGCCAGACTCGGACGAGATAAAGGCTCCGCTGCATCACGGGGCCTGACAGTGGTAGGACATGCAGAAAAATGAAAGAAGCTGGAGAAAATATTATTAATAGATGCTGACTTGCTTTGCCTGCACGGCACGTCAGGAAAGGGAGAGGGGAGCCATGGCTTGATTGCAGGCCTATGAAGTTCTGTCCAAAAAAGAAGCTATTTTTCATTAAGTGATAGAAGGGCCTTTTTCATGTTCTTTCCTGAGGAGCTGATAACTTATGCAGTTTATTCTAACCCTGCTGATTTCTGTCAGGGGAAGAAAACTCCTGAAAGATGGCTTCGACACATCCTTTTCAGGGAAAGAAGACTGGTTTGACAGACACACAAGCAGTCAGGAGGCCTGGTCTGGATAGGCTCAAGGTCCCCAGATTCTGGTTGGGTGTGTGTTGTTGTGTCTAGGATCGATGGGGAAGGGGAAAGAAAGACTGATCCCAGAGCCCCTCAGTCTCGATGGGGGCTCTCTGCCTTGTGAATGTAGGGCTTCCTCAAGTTGGTCTGTGTGTACGACTCCCTTCCTAGAAATAAACCCTTAGTGCTTCCATATGCGGGTGCCTTCCCAGGCACATTGCAGTTTACTGCTGTATCAGTCTGCTTGGGATGCCAAAGCAAAATACCACACACTGGATGGCTGCAATGACAGAAGTGTATATTCTTGCAATTACGGAGGCTGAAAGTTCAAGATCAAGGTTCTGGTAGGGTTGGTTTCTCCGGAGGCCTCACTCCTTGACTTGCAAATGGTTTTCTCCTTGCTGTGTCCTCATGGGCCCTTCCTCTGTCCTCACGGGCCCTTCCTCTGTGCATGCACACCTTTCTTATCTCTTTCTCTTCTTATAAAGGCACCAGTCCAGTTGGGTTACAGTCCCAGCCTCTTGACCACATTTAACCTTACTTGCCTTCTTACAGGCTGTATCTCCAAATAAAGTTACACTCTGAGTGATGAGGGCTTAGGACTTCAAAGTATTAATTTTGGGGAGACACATTTGAGTCCATAAGAACAATGCAACAATTTCTTCCATCTTTGTTTTTCCTGGATCCAGGCAGCAGAATCTAAGAGTGGGACCTGATGCCAAGGCAGTCCTGCAGTATCCCTAAGGAAATGCTTATTCTTAGGACTGGAAGCTATACAGATTCATTTCGACCAACTGGCCCCCGGCACCAAGGAGAAGGCCCTCATAAGGAGGGTGCGGAAGGTGGCCTCTGACAGTACTTTCTCCCTAGTAGGACAGCTGTAGAGGGAGAGGAGCCATGGCATGCCTCAGCACTTGGACTGAGTAGCTGAGTGACCCAGGGCAAGTTGCTTAACCCTCTGTGCATTGGTTTCCTCTCCTGTAGAGGTAGTAGCATTTCTGTTGACACCCAAACTGAATGGGGACTGAATGAAATGAGGGATACATGACAGCTCCTCATCTAAGCTGGAAGGTCGTGTAGATTATAAGGGATAATTACAATTGCTGAGGGGTGGGCACATGGTGGATGTTTCCACCTGGCAGGCTGCACTGCCATGGGTAACCCAGTCAATTTGAGTATGTGAACTTTGTCCAACTTTGAGCTTAGCCATGAATCTATAAGGGATTTATCTCCAGAGTTTTGTGGGAACTGGTGAATTTTCTCTGTAATCTGAGTTCTGATGCTGAATCTCCTCCTTCCCCAACCCAGAAGCCAGAAGGCTGGCTGAGGGTTCTGTGACAACTCAGTTGGACACCCACCAACTCCAGGGGTATTCATCCATTTCACACTGCTACAAAGAACTGGCTGATACTGGGTAATTTATAAAGGGAAGAAGTTTAATTGACTCACAGTTCAGCATGGCTGGAGAGGTCTCAGGAAACTTACAGTCATAGTAGAATGTGAAGGGGAAGCTAGGTACCTTCTTCACAAGGCAGCAGGAAGGAGAATGATCACAGGATGAACTACCAAATACTTATGAAACCATCAGCTCTCTTGAGAACTCACTCAATATCAGGAAAACAGCATGGGGGAAACTGCTCCCATGATTCAGTTACCTCCACCTGGTCTCTCCCTTGGCACATGGGGATTATAGAGATTATAAATTCAAGATGAAATTTCAGTGGGGACGCAAAACCTAACCATGTCACCAGGAAATGGCAAAATTCACTCAATTTAACAGCTTAGGGTCTGTGGGAAAAACCTCAGCAAAACTGGAGGTGAGTGATGTGGTTCAGGCATTTCCATTTCAGTGGGATTCATGGAGCATCTGGGATGACCAAAGACCTTGTGCATAAAGGACTAGACTTGTGTAGACACAGGTGACACATTTGCCTTTTCTGTGTCATTTACTACTTTAGAACTTGACTTTGCTGTTGACAACGATGATGGTAATGATTGGTGACGATGGTGATAGTGATGACAGCAATGATGGTGATGATGATGACAATGATGATAATGATGATGACAGCAATGATGATGGTGATGATGATGACGACCAGGATAATGAAGAAGATGGTGATGCTAATGATGAGAATGATGACAATGATGATAATAGTGACATGAGGATGTTGACAATAATAATGGTAACAATGATGGTGGTGATGATGACAATAATGATGGTAACAATGATGGTGGTGATGATGACAATGATGATAATGACTGATGATGATGATGGTGATAACAATGATGATGATGAGGATGGTGATGGTGAAGATGGACATAGTTATTTGCCTGATAACTAACACATTCACAACATTGAACATGTGCTGGACAATACCCTTGGTCTTTCTGTGCTTTGTGTCATTTAATGCTCAACCTTAATGAGGAGGCATCCTTCTTATCCCTACTTTAATGATTAAAGCCTTGATTCTCAAGAAAGATCAATGAATTGTACTGGGTCATACAACCAGTAAGGGACTCTGCAATTGGCTGAGATGATGCTGGGCCTTAGTTGGAGAGTTGGGGAGAGTCTTTCATTTTACCACGTGAAAGACAGGAAATGACAAACATTGGTGATGGGGGTAAAATCCCAGAAGAGTGTCTTCACTTTATCATCTAGAGGGTAACTAGAATTATTGGACAATTTTGTACAAAGTCACTGAATAAGTCATGTAGACTGGTGGAAATTATTTCAGTCTTTGTAGACCCTAGTGACTAATAAAATGAGCAACACTCAAAAACGAACTAAAAGGCATGGATCGACTAAATAGTTCCTGCAGAGATTAACCTGTCACAGAAATCTTTTGCTCATCCTTCAGTAAACAGGTTCAAAGTCTCTTCCTCAATGAAGCCTTCTTTAAGTCCTCCAACATAGGATACTGCCTATCTTCTACAGTAATGAAAAACATGTAATATATTTGCAGGTTTTGTGGCAGAAAAGTATCTTAGCATAATGGAATCTTTTAAGGACTGCTGTGTCTTCCTCGCTTGACTCTCCCAGTGGAATGATGGAGGCCTTGCAGGTCCCAGGACTATGCCTGACACCAAAATGGTATTCAGTGAACATCTGTGAGCAGAACCATGGAAATTAAACAGTCTATGAATCACAAATACATTGAGTATGAACCTTAAATCTGTAATGAGGAAAAAGTCATGGTGTTAACAGAGACCAAAAGTTTAATTTTGAAATATGCATTTTAGAAATAATAATAGAATTAAGAATTAAATTTTTTTTCTTCAACACAATAATAGCTCAGACCAAGTACCAGCGTGGTGGGAGGGTTTGGGGTGTGGTGCAGATACATTTGGGGTGTGAGTTCTGCCCTGAGGGAGCTTGCCTCTAGAGATAAAGCAGCCCCTGAGAGTTACTTTTTCTGTTGTCACTGAGCAACCTGAAGGAAGGGGTGAATGTTAGAAATAGGAGGAGAGAAGACACAGGACTGAGCCTTTGGGCCACAGGTGTGGAAGTTTAAAGAGTGAGTGGGATTTCCCTAGGTCATCAAACACTTGCAATATATGCAAAAATGCTCCTGAAAGAAGAAATGTGAACGAAGACCTGGAGGTATGAAGGAGGATGGCAAGCTGAAGTCCATGAGTGCCAGGGTGAGCTTTAGGCTTGGTGTGGAAGACAGATTTCCAGCCATGGATTTTTCCCTTGTTCAACACAACTCAGTTGACCTCTCTGGGTGCAGATTCTTTATCTCTAAAATGACTGTGATGAAGTAGGTAAGGAAAGGGTCTCTTTCCAGCTAAGGGAGTCAGATTATCTATGGTTTGCTTTTCTTTGATGGCTTGAAAATGAAGTCTACTCATAACTGATTAATTCCCTTCAGAAATTAATAGGAAAGAGTTCTGATGTTGGGATGAGGTCTACTTCTTAGTTTCAACTTCTTACTATACCTTGGGCCAGTTCTGTTCAGTTTAGCAAATATTAATATGGTCATCACTAGGAGCCAAACATTGGGAAATCTGGACACATTTGAGAATAAAAGATGGTACCACTCCTTTTATTGTTGTGATAACAATAATCACGTTGTAATAACAGGTTAAATTAAATGACTATACAGGGCAAACTAAGATGTGGGATCAGCCTAGCCATATACCATATTAAGCACTTGAGAAATACAGCTGAGTAAAAGATTCAAGTTCTGCTCTCGGAGAACCTACAGTATAGTTGGAGATACAGCCATATTTATTTATCCTCATATTTATTTGCTGAATTGTTTACTTGTCTTCTCCAAGCCTCAGTTTCTGCATCTCTATGTTGGGCCTAATACTGGCATCACCCTTGTAGGATTGCCCTTGATGTTAATAGATACTTCTAAAGATAATATACACGCAATCTTTGCACAGTGGCTGCTACTGAATGAACATGTTTTTGTTCACTGCCTGGAACAGTATTTGACGTAAATAAAGTGTTCAATAAGTATTTGTTGAGTGAATGAATAAATAAACGTTGACCACTGTTATTGTTGCAAATGTTGTCCGTCCTGGGTCCCAAGGTGATTTTATAATACGGTTTAATAAGTATTATGATATAAACAAGCATAAGGCCATCTACGGAGAAAAAAATAGAGCACTGAAATCACCTAAAGAGGAAATAAAGAAACGACTTCTGGAGAAGAAGATACTTGAACTAGGGGTTAAACAATGAATAGCAAAAAGCAAAAGTTGGAGTGGGAAAGGCTGAGAGGAGGGTGAGTGTGTTCCAGGTGGAGACAACATCATAGACAAAGGCACAGGGCTGGGACACAGCAGAGTATGTTTAGCAAACTGTAAGTGTTGCTGGATCTTAAATGCAGGACATAGGAAGCAGCTGTAAGTGCAAGGAGAGAGTGTGGTAGACATGACTTATTGTAGGCCATGCTAGGGTTAGACTTAACCTTGAACAGGATGGGGAGCCATGGCAGGATTTTGAGCAGAGTAGTAATATGACTGGACTTATGTCTTAAGTCACCATCAATGTTCTCTTTTTCCTTGTGTCATTAACTTCCTGTCTTGCATTTGTAGACAATGCCATTCCTTCAGTAGATCTCGTCTGATGGATCTGTCCTTGAGAGTAGCTAGACCTTCTCTGGCCAAGGTGTGGGTCTTAGCTAGAGCTAAGCCAATCAGGCTTGTCCATGGATTTTGCATTTTAACTAGAGTGATGCCTTTATAAAGAAAATGGCTGGAGCTGGTTCATCCTGGCAGAAGTGCTTGGAGATAGTCTGTGAGTTCCTGCTGCTGCCAGATCCCCAAGAGGGCCCGGGAATTTCCGTCAAAGCTGTAGTATCCCAGGTGTCTGTTGTCACACAGACCTGCTGGACTTACTGACAGTATTGCTGAGATCTGCTGTCAGCCTCAGTCTCTCATCCTGCCTTCCGACCTTATGCTAGTGCTTCTCATTGGCAGAGCAGGGCTAAAGTCAAGTGACTAGAGACTGAGAAATGTAGTTTATAGGTTCAACACTCTCTAATAAAGAAGAGAATGTAGAAGGAAAAACATGAAGCTGAGAACCAGGATGCAAATCTACAGCACACTAATTTGTATGACTCTCTTTCCTACAGAGGTATTTTAATGTAGGTTTGCACTACAGGACCTGTGATGTTAATCATATACAAAGGCAGATGAGGCCAAAGTCAATGAGGACCAGAATGGAATGATCAAAACTGGTCAGGCAATTATCACTGCAATGTAAATCCCCTGAGTGCAATGATTCTCTTTCTTATTCATTCCTCTAACCTGACTCCCTATCTCCTAAAATAAGTGTTCAATCAGTATTTGTTGACTGTCTGACTGACTAATGGGAAACTTTTGTTCAATGATAGCTATAACTGAAAGTTGAAAAATCTTCTCACTGGCAATTTTCACATGTGATCCAAAGACCTTTGCAAACTGCAAATGGTCTTTGATGGGTGGTCACAATGTTTTATAAGAGACCTCAAGTCTCATAAACCACGTGCTGTGTAGATCCCATAAGCATTCGTTAAGACTGGTTAAACTACTGAAACAAAAAGATCCCAACATATTTAAAGGCTCACCTATAATAATAATATTGAAGATAGTTATATTTGGCCATCAGGCAGCTTGTCTCCATGTTATGATGCAGGAACCCAAGAACTTTCTATTTTGTGGCTCTGAACTCCCCTAATATCTTGCTTTTCTCAACTGCATTGAGCTGTGAGAAGGGGAACAAGAGTATGAAGTAGACCCATTGCTTCTTAGAAGACTTGGGAGAAGTGACGCTTATCACTTGGGTCCATCTCATTGGCAAGAAGGAGCCCCATGGCCAAGAAGACTTAAAAACGTGGAAGAGCTGTGTGCAGTATGTGTAGAGGAAGAAAAGGAAGTTGACTTCTGGGGAAGACCTGTCTCTGCCCCCACAGTGTGCATGTGCATATGTATGCATGTCTGTGTGTGGTATAAATTTTTTTCAATATAGATTTGATTCAATATTGTAAAAAGAACAAACAGTTTAAAAATGACTTTGATGATAATTAATTTACTCAAGTTTCACAAGATCTCATGGTTGCTGCTGCTTTAGTTTTTTCTCTCTGTATTTGTTTATTCCTGGAGGGGGAAGGAAAACACATATTTGAGGATTTACTGTGTTCCTAAATTTTGCTTAGTAAGCCATACATATCATTTCATTGACTCATCGCAATAACTTCTTGAGTTAGATTCTGTCACTCATCTTTCATAGATAAGAGCATTGAGGCTCACAAAAGTTAAATAACTTTCCTCAAGTCCCAGGACTGGGAAATTGCAAACACATAATCTGGACTGAAGTTTGCCGCCTATTCACCGGGGCCACCTGCCTGCCAATGGGAGTAGGAAAGGCATTCACCATCAGAAGACCACAAAGATCTCTGAGGATCAAGTATTCAAGGAGGTATTCCCACACATGGGTGGCACTGGTTTTCGTATTAAATACTTAGGAGCAACTCCACTCTCACAAAGAAATGTGTTCATTCACAGTTTCATAAAACACAGTATTTCTAGTTTATCTTTTATGTTTTCTACCATTGATAGTGACACAGCAGACAAAGGAAATTTTATTCTATTATAAGAAAACAAAAGAAAAAACTAGGCACTACACAGTGATAGTCTGAAGCCTACACCGAGCCCCACTGAAGGGAGATGACAGGTGTTTGGGGTCATGCCTGATGGGGAGTGAGTGTCCATGAGGTATGAAAGATTCCTCCCCGACGGCTCTAGCCACTGTGGCTACAAGCAGAAATGGAACCCATTGTTGCCTCATTTTCCAACTTTTCAAGAGAAGCTGAGGCTATAGATGTAAAATTCCCATTTTAAATATTAAATCAAATGAAAAAATCATAAGGTTGAACAAGTCACAGTCACAGGCTAAATTCAGCACCAGGGACAGCAGGGCTGTGACCTCTGCTTTAGCTAATACTCTTAGGCTGCGGGTCCACAAGGCAGGAATTATTCACTCATCACCCCAGCCTCTCCTCTTTGTGTTACAGACAAAGCTGCAGCACTGTCAAGGACATGGATCTCTCAAGCTCCTGTGTGGCACATTGCAGGAAGTAAAGGGCATGTCTAACCACCACGCTCAGCCAAACCAAAGCACAAAGGCAGCGACATTCTCTCTGGACCTAGGGGGAAAACAGGCACTGTCTCCCTCCCAGGCAGAAGATGCAAGCATTCCTGTTGCAGTGCAATTAGGAGCAGCAAAGAAACTCAGACATGTGCCCCTTCTGTGTTGGCAACTGATATGACAGAACTACATGAGGTGCAAAATACAGGCTTCGTGTGTGTGTGTGTGTGTGTGTGTGTGTGTGTGTGTGTGTGTGCACGCACAGTCGGTGCTATATGCTGAAGCCCAAGTTTCAGAGTGATTTTTAACTTGAAGCTGATGAGACGGGATATTGTGTCTTTTTAAAATATGTAACCAACAACAAACTTTGCTTGGTGTAATTTTAGCAAGGACGCAAGTGTGCCAAGGTGCAGTATGTTATTGTTGAGCTACTGTTTTGACAAAATAGTATGTCTGTGTGGTTGTGTCTGTGAGTATAAGGGAGGCAAGCAAAAAGAAAAAAAATATGCACTTTTTAGGGAAGAGAGCAATAACAGAGAGACAAGAAATTTAGATTAGAAAGCTGTTAAGGTTCACTGTTGACACCGGTCTTCTTGGAAGCTGTTTGTACAGAGGCATCCAAATACTCAGTTAATTCTTAAAACATTTTTTCTAGCAAGTGTCTCTGGAGTTTACCCTATGCTAGCACAGTAGTAGCCCAGGCCATTCCAACATGCATAGGACATATTTCTGCTGCCCCATGTCCACTGGGGACAATTATGTAGAGCTGCACAGAACTGCCCCATCATCCCGTAAGTCACCAGAGTGGACAATATTTTATTACTATAATTAATGCAAAGGTCTGCTGGTAGTGACTGGCATGTAGCAACATTCCCAATAAATTAATAGGCACAGGGTAAGGTGTTTTACACTAGTATTTCTTATTCTTATAACAAGCTCAGATTAGATCATATTATCAAGAAGGCAAAACTTAGAGGAAGGCAATACTGCAGAGTGATTCATAGATCAAGGCCTGGTTCAGCCTCTTACTAGTTGAATGACCTTGGTCACTTTTCTTAATCTTATTGTTCCCCACTGTGCTTCTCTATGATTTATGGATTATAATAATGCTATTGCATTAGTTAGTTTTGGTGCATAACCAACCATCACAAAATCCAGCAGTTTAGACTTTAGACCACAGCCACTTATTACCATTCACGCATCTGTGATTCATCCGGGGCATGTCTGATCTAGGCTGGACTCAGCCGACGGTTCTGATTTCAGGGACAGCAGCCCTGCGTTTTATTCTCACTGCAGATCTCTGGGTTGGGTGAGTGACTTTGCTCCACGTGTTCTGCGTTTTTGTGGGGCAAGTGGGCTTGCTAAGGCATATTCTACTCATGGCAATGGCAGAAGTGCAAGACAGCAGGCTCCATCTCAAAAGTATTTTTGAAGTCTCTGATGACATCACAATGGTGGTGGCCCACTGGTCAAACCAAGTCACATGACCAAGCCTAGCATCATTTAGTGGAGAAGTAGACTCTACTTCCTAGACACAAAGTGGGGGAAAGAATCTATATTTCTGAGCAATAATATAATCTACTAAGCTATCTTTCCCCCAGAGTTGTTTTGAGAATTGTATCTAAAGAATGATATAACATGCTTAATAAAAGGTTAGGACACAGTGAGGGATCAATTAAGCAAGATAATTTGTCGTTAGTAAGAATTTTCTTTATGTGACAGACGACCCAATTGAGGCAGAGGTTTAGGTAACTTGTCTGGGATTACACAGTGTCGAGTGAAGAACCATGATTTGAAATCATATTGTCCAAATCCCATTCATTTTTATAGAAACCTATGGACTGTCGGGCACTGGAGAATAGATTCTAAAGACCCAATAAAGGCAGGGTATGCATTCTAAATATACAAGTCGGCACTATTTAGGAAGGCAGATTTACTGTCTTGAGAGTTCAGAGAGCAAACCTAGGTGAGCTATGACCAATGCTAAGTCCCGGGAGCTAGAGTAAGAAAATAAATCACTGTGACAACTATGCATTGAGATCCCTGTGTACCAGGTCCAGGGTGAGGAGACCAGGGTCCTGGGCCCTCAGGTGAGAGCTAGTGATTGTTCCTTTGCTGTGCCTGCTTACAGGCTCCACAGCCTGACCCCACATACTGGCCCTGGGGAGCATGTGCTGGCGGCTGGAGCTCCCCCTTCTCTTTTCAGCCAGTCAGTGGGAAGGAAGAGATTTCCTCTAGAACCCTTCATATGCTAACATTTAGTTTCCTCCTCCGATCTTTCTTTTCCTCCCCTGAGGATCTTGAGTTTATAAGTATTAAATTTTTTAGAACTCTCTGAAAGTACTACATTAAATGCAGAAAAGGCTGGCGGGTTCCCTGGGTACTTGGTACTAATTTCTAGCATGCCCCTTGTATATTGGCTTAAATGACTTGCTTACATGTTGCAATCTACTTCCTGCCCTCTCCTCACTCTGTGCCCTCAATCCTTAGATGGCAAACCCATTGTAACATTGTACCCAGCACATGCCTTAACCAGGTCACCCATTCAAAAATGGGTGAGTAAATGAATGATGGATGAAAAAAAATGTGATGAATAAATAAATGAGTCAACCAATTATACATAAATGGGTATACGGGTGAATGAAGGAGTAGATGGGTCAATGGGTGGGTGCCAGAAGGTGAGAGGGAACATAAAAGGGTAGGTGACCCTTAAGCCCTAGTTACAATTAGTCTTTGTCAACAACTGTATTCTTCTGTTCTCATGCTGCTAATAAAGACATATTTGAGACTGGGTAATTTATAAAGGAAAAAGTTTAATGGACTCATAGTTCTACATGACTAGAAAGGACTCACAGTCATGGTGGAAGGCAAAGGAGAAGCAAAGTCATGTCTTACATGGCGAAGGCAAGAGGGTGGGTTCAGGGGAACTTCCCTTTATAAAACCTTATAAAACCATCAGATCTCGTGAGAGTTACTCACTATCATGAGAACGGCATGGAAAAAAACCTGCCCCCATGATTCAATTACCTCCAACCAGGTCTCTCCCATGACACTTGGGAATTTTGGGAGCTAAAATTCGAGATTCAGGTGAGGACACAGCCAAACCATATCAACTATTAAGCACATCTTGGTCAAGAAGATCTGGTTAATTACATTTATTGTATCAACTTTAACTCAGAACCTGAAGGAGGCAGGGGTCTTGCATTTGTGTCAGTAGCGCTGTCTTGGTAGTACGGTTTTGAGGGAGATTATAACATTTGAGACAAACTCCTGGCCTCTGATAGACACTTGGGTAAATTACTAATATAGCAGAGCAGAGAATTCAAGCATGGTATCTGACCTCATTCAGCTACAGTCTCTTGTTTATCTGTCAGGAAAGCAAATGGAACCTGTGATCTGTGTATTTAGGGGTGTTCTTGAGGGAGATGTTATTGAGGGAGCTGGGCATAAATTTCCATGCAATTCTAACGGAACCTTTCAGACCACTCTGTACTTCTGAATTGACGGTGACCTCCTATGGCAGGGCAGGACATGGCACTGATACACAGGGAACCCTGGATGGTGACTCCTGGGAGGCACTCAACATGAACTTACCCACTCTCTAGATTGGCTGCCACCTGAATGATCTCTTTCTCCCCTTACTTCCAGTGGAACTCTTGCTTGTAGCTCTCTCTTGATTCTAGGCTGCCTTAGACTCTCACTGACCTTAGACTCTCATTGACCTTGGTGTAGGCTGCAGACAACTCGAGAGTAATCTCTGTGTTAACTCATCTCTAGTTGACCAGAAGGTGCTATTTTAGCTGACTGTGGGGATAATGGTGACAAGAAGTCATTTCCAACTATGCTGATTCTTCCAAGTACTGCAGGAGCACCTTTGCTGGAAAAAGTGATGGGAGATTAAAGAGAGGAAAAACCACTAGAGTAGACTCTGGAGTGGCCCTGGAGTTACATCTTAGAAGTGATGGCATCAGAGCTGGACTATAAGTAAAAACAACTTCAGAGTGCAGGGACAGAGAGAGAAGGGGTGTATGGCAGAGGGTGGGAACCTACAAGCAACATGCGAACTGAAAGGAACAAGATGCTTAGGGTATGAGATCTTGAGAAGACTGATGTGGTTAAATCAGTTCACTCCCTGGGCATGAATGAAAAGTCACAAAAGCATCCACTTGCATTTCATTCCCAAGTGGTCTTTTAAATGCCCAACAGGATTTGGTAGGTTTGATGAACGCAGCCAAGCTCCATCAAGCAGCAAAGGACTTGAGTGTCATATAACACAGCCTAGTGGAGTCTACTCCACAGTTCTGCTCATGGTTACTGACATGTCCTCACCCTACTACTTCATTTACCAATTCCTTTTTTCTCGGTGTTCCAATCTTATATAGGAATATCTTCATCATGCTCTGCTTCTCATTTCCATTTCTATAGTTGGATGTGGTCTTCTCTTCTTGGGGGGTGAAGGATTAACTGTACACATTCACTTTCTCCAGGGCCTTTTAACTAGTTAGTTGCCTGGCTTAATCTACCTTTTTAATGCCTTTGATTGCTGGGGTAGGGGATAGGAATTTCAGTCATAAGACATTCTAAGGACATACCTCTATATGCATAAAGTATTTCTAAAATGTAGACGTTAAATAAATATCCTTCTTCCAAGTCCTCAAGTCCTCATGTCTACGCTGACCGTTGGCATAAGAGAGCCACAGGAAATATGACTAGAAAAGCACGTAGAGGCCATTACTCAATTGCTAATGATGGAAACACACAGACTTGTCTGAGATCTGGACTCAGTAAATAGCATATAAGATGGCATTCTAGAAGATTTTCTTCAAATGACAGGCTGAGCATTTTCACATGGCATCATGAATTCTCAAAGTCATAACATAGCCCTGACTTGGAGCTTCATCTCCTATCACTCTTCACTATTTCATTCTCACTTGAGCCACATGAAGATATTTATAATTCCTTGAATATGCTGAGAACTTGCAGAACTTGAGACTTTGTGATGTTCTTGCAGCTTCATGTGCCCTTATTCACCATCCCCATCTGGCAAATCCATTAGACCATGCTCCAAAAGCTCATCTTAGTATTTACACTCACTTTTAATATTTGGGCCATGGAAATGAGAGTACTTTATTGTGTGATATATGTCTGCCTTACTCACTAGTTTGTGAGCAGCTTGAGAGCCAGAACCTACTGTCATGTTTGCCACTTTGCAGGTCCTCAGTAAATGTTACTAGAGGAAAGAATGAATGAGTGTATGAATCAATGAATGCCTAGGTGAGGCAGTCAACTAATGAATGAAATGCGTAGATGAAAAAGTAAATAAATAGAGAACAAATGAGTGAATCAACACATGAGAAGTTGAGCACAGCAATCAAGAGAACAAGTGAATATGTGAATCAGGGTTAGTGAGAGCGGGTGAATATATTCAAGACGGATGGGAGATCCTCCAGAATACTCCAGAGAGATTGGAGAATTCCTTTTTACGTAGAATGAAATATGGGATGAAATCAGGCTATCCTTGTGTGACTAGCCCAACTGGTCCCTTCCTGCCTCATCAAATGACTGAGCCAAATATAAACACCAGAACGCCATGCTGACTAAGGTGAGTGATTTGGAGTAATAATAAAAATGTGTTGTAAACAATTGTTCCTATTAGATGGAGGTATGGATGATGTTAATTTTTCACCTTCCATTATGCTTCTCACAGGAACTCATCAAAAAAGCCACCCCAGATTCACCAATTTTCTCCTAAGAAGTCAAAAAGATCTGGAAAGTAGCTCCCAGCTTGGGAGCTAGGATCTAAGTGCTACCTTAAAGAATTTTGTGATGGTGACCCCAGCACTGCACTTCTAGTTTTGTGAGAAGCTTTGGACAGTGTCTATCAAATAGGAAGAATTTTACAATGAGTTTGGACTCATCCTGCCTGCACCTGCATCCCCATCTCCAGTGCCTACCAAGGAAGCCAACACTTACTTTCAAGTATGAGAGACCCTGCTGGATGCTTAGCTTTTGGGAAAGTGGAATCGTGGACAGACATCAAGACTTATAAATACCAGGACATAATCCACATAGAAATCAGGAATTAGTTGAAAAAAAAAATCTAGGTACCTGCATATTTGGAGAGAGTGCTAGTGGGGAAAAAACCCCAAACCCTGCAAATTTTTAAGAAGGAGGCTGGCTTTGCTGCCCCTCCCCTCCTCACACTCCAATGTGGGCTCCAAGCCAAAATTCTCAATTCTAGAAAATATTTTTTCTTTCTCTCTCTCTCTTTTTTTTTCAAATATGCATTTCGTTATTTTTGGGGGACCCAAATAGACTTCCCTAATTTTGGTTCCTTCAGGGCTATCAAGCCCTAGTGGAATATAACAGGATGACTCCAAAACATTTTCACAAATTGTAAGTGGAGTCAGAATGTGGAGAAAATCCCCTATAAAGCACTGACCCAGTATAGGTTATGGTGCAATCTAGACAGGCCATGGGTGGCAATTACTGCATATCCTGTCCCAGCTAAAGAGGCTGAGAAAACCAACAGGCCAAGGTCTCCATCTTGTCACTCCAGACAGGACCTGTCCCTGCAGATGGCCTGGAGCTGGTATCTTTTCATCAGATGTCCACGTACTTTCATATCCTAGTTGGGTGGGAGGGCACAAGGGCTTTGGTGGTCAGACCTCTTATTCCTCCAATCTTATTAATCACTTAGTTTAAGTCCAAAGATAAACAGTGATTAACTCCTAGGCACACAGCTTGTTCAATAAATAGTACAATTATTATTTGTTAAAATTATATTGGTGTAATATCTTCATGTCCAAACAAAGAAAACAGGGCTCAAAGGTTTGCCTTTAGCACCTCTGAATTTTCAAGGGAAATATAATAAAGACTAAAATGTGTATACAAATCAATTATTTCATGTACCAATTTATCCATTAATTCAATGAATATTTAATGAGTGCCCACTGTAGGCTAGAGTCTGCAGGAGACACTGAGGACCTAAAAATGGAGCATAAAAAACACAGTCTCTGCTCTTAAGAATCTTGTTCTGCAGAGAGGGGCTTCTTGTGTAAGTTGTTTCTCGAAAGCTGAATCAGCTCGCCAAATCTGGTATCCCCTCCTAATGTGAAGAGGAAAGGACAAGATCATTGGGTATAAAAAAAGAGAGGAGAGACCTTTTTTGACACCATGGAACCAATATTTAGTTTAGATTTTCTTTCTTTTTTTTTTTTTTTTTTTTTTGGTGTTTGGCTGGTGGTGCTGCTGGGGAGCTGTTGGAGACTTTGAGCAAGTACAAGATATTGGTTGCCGTGTTGTTTTACAAATGCAGCAGCATAAAAGGAGGAATCATTTTAGGTATTTGGAATTTTTCACATAGCCACCTGTATTAGTCCATGAGTATTATTAAAATGGAATACCTGAGGCTGAGTAACTTACAAAGAAATGAGGTTTAATTGGCTCACAGTTCTGCAGGCTACGTAAGCATGGCACCAGCATCTATTCAGCTTCTGGTGAGGCCTCAAGAAGCTTTTAGTAATGGCAGAAGGTGAAGGGGGAGACTGCACATCATATGGAGAGACAGGAAGCAGTAGAGAGGGGAAGGGGATGTTCCAGACTTTGACACAACCAGACTTCACATGAACTGAGTAAGAAGTCACTCATCACCAAGGGGATGGCACCAAGTCATTCATGAAGGATCTGCTCCTATGATCCAAACACCTCCCACCAGGCTCCATCTCCAGCACTGGTGATTATAATTCAACATGAAATTTAGAGGAGAAAACATCCAAACTGTATCATTCCAATCCCGGCACCACCCCAAATTTCAGGTCCTTCTCATACTGCAAAATACAATCAAAATCTTCTCACGTTGCAAAATACCCTCCCAATAGTCCCACAAAGTTTTAATTCATTCCAGTGTCTAGTCCAAAGTCCTGATTCTCATCTGAGACTCATCTTGTTCCACTATGAGCCTATAAAATCAAAACAAGTTATTTACTCCCAAGATATAATGGTAGTACAAGTATTGGGTAAAATTCCTTTTGAAAAGGTAGAAATTGGCCAAAAGAAAGAAATAACAGGCCCCACACAAGTCCGAAGCCCAGCAAGGCAGTCATTGAATCTTGAAGCTACAAAGTATTGTCCTTTGTTTCTATGTCTGGCATCCAAAGAACATGTGTGCAAGGGAAACTCTGTCGTTGTGGCTTTTCAGGATGCAGCCCCTCTGGCTTCTCTTATGGGTTGGAGTTGAGTGCCTGCAGCTTTCTCAGGCAGAAGATGAAAGCTTCCAGTGAATCTCACATTCTGGGGTCTGGAGGCCAGTGGTCTGCTTCTCATGGCTCTGCTTCTACAACAGACTTCTGTCTGGGCACTGGCAGGCTTACCACAACATAGAAACCACCATTGCTTATGGATTGTGCCCTCAAGAGTGGTGGCCCGAGCTGCACCTGGAGCCCTTTGAGCTGAGGCTATAGCTGAAGCACCTGACATGCAGGGAGAAGTATTCTGAGATTGAGCAGGGCAGCAGATCTGGCCCCTGAAACCATTATTTCCTCCTAGGCTTCTAGGCCTGTGAGAGCAGGGGCTGCCTGAAAGATCTCTGAAATGCCTTTGAGACCTTTTCTCATTGTCTTGATATTAACATTGGCTCTCTTTTAGTTATGTGAATCTCTTTAGCAAGTGGTTGTTCCACCGCCTACTTGCATTTCTTTTCTACCACAAGGCTGGGCTGCAAACTTTCTAAACTTTTACACTTTGCTTCCCTTTTAAATATAAGTTCCAACTTCAAGTCTTTTCTCTGTTTCTGCATCTAACTGCAGGCTCTTAGAAGCAGCTAGTTTACATCTTGAATGCTTTGCTGCTTAGAAATTTCTTCTGCCGGATACCCTGTTATCATTCTTAAGTTCAAACTTTCACAGACACTGAGAGCATGGATACAATTCAGCCAAGCTCTTTGCTACGGTGAAACAGGGGTGACTTTTACTCCAATTCCCAATAATTTTCTCATTTTCATTTGAAAGCCCATCAACCTGGCCTTCACTGTCCATACCTCTATCAGCATTTTGGTCATAGCCACTTAACAAGTCTCTAAGAAGTTCTGAATGTCCTCTCTTCTTCTGAGCCCCTCAAACTCTTCCAAACTCTGTCCATTACTCAGTTTCTTTTTTTTTTTTTTTTTGAGACGGAGTCTTGCTCTGTCACCCAGGCTGGAGTGCAGTGGCCAGATCTCAGCTCACTGCAAGCTCCGCCTCCCGGGTTTACGCCATTCTCCTGCCTCAGCCTCCCGAGTAGCTGGGACTACAGGTGCCCGCCACCTCACCCGGCTAGTTTTTTTTTTTTTTGTATTTCTTTTAGTAGAGACGGGGTTTCACCGTGTTAGCCAGGATGGTCTCGATCTCCTGACCTCGCGATCCACCCGTCTTGGCCTCCCAAAGTGCTGGGATTACAGGCTTGAGCCACCGCGCCCGGCCCCATTACTCAGTTTCAAAGCTGCTTTTATATCTTCAGGTATCTTTATGGCAATACCCCCCTCCTCAGTACCAATTTTCTGTGTTAGGACATTCTTGCATTGCTATAAAAAATGCCTGACTGGGTGAATTATAAAGGATAGAGGTTTAATTGGCTCACATTTCTACAGGCTGTACAAGCATGGCACCAACATCTGCTCAGCTTCTAGTGAGGGTCTTAGGAAGTTTACAATCACAGCAGAAACAAAGGGGGAAGACTGCATATCAAATGGTAAGAGAGTGAGCAAGAGAGAGAAGTAGGGGAGGTTCCCGACTTCTAAACATCAAGATCTCACATGAACTAACTGAATCAGACACATTTATCACCAAGGGGATGGTGCTAAACCATTCATGAAGGATTTGCCCCCGTGAACCAATTACCTCCCACCAGACTCCACTTCCAACATTAGAAATTACACTTCATTATACGATTTGGAGGGGAAAATATTCAAACTATATCACCAGCCTTTCCCCTTAAGGTCACCTGCTAACACCATTTGCATTTTCTCAATAGACAGAAGTGAGAATCTAATTGCTTGAAACTACTTGGAATTGCTAGAGGGTGACGTCTTTAATTTAAGTGAGGCTGACTTTGTAGACAGTTTAGAAGGGTGGCCCTGACAACAGAGTGGGGGTAGAAACAGATGGGAGGGATGGAGCGCAGACTGAGGGTGATGGCAGTGATCACAGGTGGGATGATGAAGAGCTGGGTGAAAGCCGTCATAGAAGGCTGCATCAATGCTTATGCATGCGCAGGAATTGGATAGGACTTACTGACCAGTTGGATCTAGGAAGAGTGGGAAGGAGGAAGGAAAAGTTTAGCAGATGATGACATTACTATTCACCACCCCTCCTACCCAGGCTTGTGTAGGAAGGAGAATAACATCCACATCCATAGGAAATGTGAGTCTTCTGTCAATTTCACTAACTCAATGTTTTTGAGTTTGCCAGTATTAGACTGTCCTAAGCCAGCCTGTGTTTCTCCTTCTAAGGCTTCTAAAGAAAGAGCCAAGTGTTCCCTAATATTTATATCTTTAATTGTCTCATATTCACTTAGAAGCTCTTGATTATCTGCGGTAGATAGTAAAATGGAAATATATGAAATTGTTGCTGAAACTGGAGAACTCTTGGAGGAGTGATTTATTAAGAATACAAACTATGTTTTAACCTTAGGGTGTACACAAGTAGTAGAAAAATGTCCTCCATTAATGTTTTACAATCGTTTTTTATAATTGTCACCTCTATAGCATATAAAAAGGTTTATGGATTCCCACATAATAGTAATTACATGTTAAATTTGTCTGAATTTACTGGGAATCCTTAGTGTTTGGGAATTGAAGTGAGCTGGCTTTGGATGTCAGCTTTGTCTCTTTCTTAGTGGGTGACATGTGCCAGCTGCTTAAGCTTTCACAGTTTTAGTTTTCTTATCTATAAAATGGGAATCATAAAATCAGCTACCTCCCTGGATTACTGTGAACATTGAATGAGGTCATGGATATAAATACATATCCTAGGGCCTGATACATGGGAAGTAATGAATCAGTGCCTAGTTGTAGAAGTTACCAAAGATCTTTTGTGCATAATTTTCTTATAACTAAATAAAAATAAAAATGACAAGAAGTTTTGTGTATATGAATTTGAGAACCTCATTATAAAGATTTATTTCTCTTCTCATTTTCGGGCATTAAATCTATCACCAATTGAGACACCTGGCCATACTATTTTTTGTTAACATTAATCTTATACCATCAATTAAAAAATAAAGATAGATCTGTCTACATTCTGAAGTCAGACTATGGGTGTGTGAAGACAGGATCACTGAACCTTGCCTCTAATGCGAAATTCAATTTTGATTTGGATTTTAAAGGTCTGCAATTATCCAGTCTATATTATAAGCATATTCAAAGTCTGGTTTTCATCTCTTCTGGAGGCACACTTTCCAGGCCCATTCTTTATCTACTTACTTACAGGAATACAAGTAACACTGGATCCATAAATTCCCACGTCAGAATAAAATCACAGTCCTGTGTGTTTCTATCACTGAAACAGCTTTTTTTTTCTCTATTCAGAGATAGATACACCCCAAGCGTCTCCATTTTTCAGCACCTCCACCATGAATTTTGTTATAAAAAACAGAGTTTACATTTAGAAATGGCCAAAACTTCCCACCCGTATGTCAGTCCAGAGGAAGACAGCTTTAGAAAAGTATTTAATAATACATGTAGTTGAAGGGAAAATTCCAGTTGAAAGTCTTCTTTGTTAAGCCTGCAATATTTATTAATATTTAAATTCCTCGATTGCATGGCGCTTTTTTTTCCCCCTAAGTCACATGGCTGTGGGTACTCACCATTGATCTTCCTTTCTCATAGATGTTGTCTTTCTGAAGCAGTGTACTTCACAGGGATAAATGTGACATTCATTTTGCCTTTCATTCATTTTTATTCTCTTATTAGTATGAAAGATAACACGGAGCATGTTCTGTGGGCTAGGCACTGTGCTAAGTAATTTACATTAATTACTGTAGTTAATTCTGTAATCTGACAGCATCTCCAGGATGTAGGAACTATTATTACCTGTTTGAGAGGAGGAAACTGAAGTTCAGGAAAGTGAAGAAAAGTATCGAGAGGTACTCAGGTGAGAAGCAGAACCTGTCCCGGTTGTAGTCACGTGTGGATAATGGAAGTCATTTTAAAGTCCAGATTAAATTTGAATTTTGCATTAGAGGCAAAGTTAGACAGTGATTCAGATCTTGTGGTTACAAACAAACTAACCATGGCAGTGACTGGCTGTGAAAGACCAACAACTGACAGGGACAGATAAGAAGAAGGCAGGATAAATAGAAAAAGGAGGTTTGTGGCAAACAGATTGTAAGGTAGGCTCCATCATTCCCACTGCTTGATGTTCACATTCTTCAGCTATTTCCTCCCTTGGAGTGTGGATGGGAGGAGATCCACACCCAAAGGGAGTCATTCGGTTAGAAGCAAGTCATACAATTTGACCTGTTTTTAAGCAAAAGAAAACAACAATGGCGATGGGGTGTCAATTCTGTGGTTACATTATAAGACCATGGTATCTGCTTTGCTGAGAGACACTCCCGCCCTTCCTGGCTTTGAAGAAGCAAACTGTCACGTTGCAAGCTGCCTTGCAGAGGAGGCCACATGGCAATGAGCTGGGGGCAGCCTCCGGCAAATATCCAACAAGAAACTGAGGCCTGTAGTCTGACAGTCTTCAAGGAATTGAATGCCATCAACAACCATGTGAGCTTGCAGGCAGATCTTTCTCCAGTCAAGCCCCAAATGAGACCACAGCCCTGCAGACCCTTGCGAGACCCTGAAGCAGCTAAGTTATGCTTGGACTTCTGACCTACAGAAACTGAGATAATAAATGTATGTTGTTTTAGGCTGGTAAACTTGTGGCAATTTGTTATGAAGCAATAGATAACTAATACAAGATCTTTCAAAAGCACATCATTGAACGTATACCTCATTGGATATCATAATGATCTTATGAGGAGGGTTGTAGACTTGGAGTGAAATTGCTTTCATCAAAGTCACCAGAGTCTGCTGGACACATTTCAGCAGTCAGCAAATGCCCTCTGGGGGCATTTGGTGCCGTTTAACAACCTTCTGTTGGAATACCTTCTCCCTTCTCTTCCGTGCCACTCATCACTGGTTTTCTTGCTACTTCTATGACTACTCCTCACCATCTTTGGGGATGTGCCTCCTCTGCCAATCTCTGGCATATGTGCAGTCCCTGAGGATGCGCCACCAGCTCTGCTTCTCTTTCCTCAGATGCGCTCAAGGCATTCAGTGCAACATGAATGCTGATCAGCCTCAGATCCACGTCTGTGCCTTGAGCTCTCCCCTGAGCTCCTGACTCAAAGGACCAACTGGGTTTCTTGTTTTGGATGTCCTTGGGAAAGCTCAAACTCAATCTTACTCTTCGATTCACTACCACAAACAGTGATGCCTGCACCCACCACTCCTCAACCCTCTGACCAGCCACATAGGTCAGAATGTGGCAGTTGCCCTTGACATTCCTTTTCCTTGAAACACTAGTTCACTAATCCTGGTAGTGTTTATCTCTGAAATACTTATCAAGCCCACACTCCTCCCCTATTCCAGCCCATGATGACTACCATTATCTCAATTAGGTTTACATTCATTCTGAGGGACTATTAAAATATTTTCCTAGACAATTTTCCCATCTTGTCCTCTTCAGTCCACTCCACACATTGCTGCTAAAATGACAAAATAACGGAAAGATAGACAAATTCTAATGAGCTCCTGAAGCCTCTCTGCTTCTCTCGTGTTAGGACCATTGACCATGAAACTAATGTGAAACTGAGGATGCTCAAGTTTATAGCTGTTCACTTGTGGGGCTCTTTCCAGCATGTCTTTCCTCATTTAAAATAAATATTTATTTTTGTATTCAACTGTATGTTCATGATTCTGAATCATTTTTCTCAACAAGTGAAGCCACACATGCTGCTTACAATTTTTCTTTGGTTCTGGGTTACCACCGAGAGGAAGGCCAAGCCCTTTGGTGGGACCTGGTTCTTGCTTGGCTTATCAATCTCATCTTCACTCTCTGCCTCACATTTTATCCCTGAAAAGGTAGAACATTTTGCACTTTTCACCACATATCATGCTATTTAATGTCTCTGAACCTTTGCTTATGTTGTTCCTTTAGTCTGCAATCCCCTCCCAACCCTCATCACCTTCCACCAATGCACATCCAGCCACAGCTTCTATTGGGTAACTTCCCCTCTTTCTACAAGACTCTGCTCAGGAGTCCGAGGAGACTTCTTGGATGCCCTTTCTCTTCCCCAACAGATCTCTGTGACTTTTTCTTTGTGCTTTTATAGCACCTTGAGCTTTTCTTTATCATGATTCTGATTGACTAAGTATTCTCAGTGCCTGACAGAGGGGAGACCTGCAGCAAAAGTTTGTAGAGCTGTTACCAAATTACAGTTCTGAAACTTGGACAAGTTACTGGACCTCTTCAAATCTCAGTCTTTTTCCTTGTAAATGGATGGGGTTGATACATTATCTTGACGACAGTAGCATGTTTTCAATTAGATTATGTAAAATAAAAACGTTTGGCAAATATCAAGCTTTGTAGTTGATACAAGTAGAACTGCCAGTATTAAGGTATTTTCAGAACCACAGAAGTGATCTACTCACATAAAGCTGAATATTTAAATAAAAATCAGACTCCAGAAACCAGATAGAAAAATATGGTAAAAATTGTAGGGCAGTTAAAATCATAGATATTAAGGCTAGATGACCCGGGTGTAAATTCTGGATCTGCAGTTTACTAGATTTTATAAGTTTAAGCAAATATTCTCTCTGTGCCTCAGTTTTATCATCTGTAATTGAAGATAATGATAGGGTTGCTCTGGTGATTTGATGTATTGTGCATTTTTACCTCTTAGAGTAGTGCTTGGCCCTTACAGTAAACCTTCAAACATCAACCACCTTTATTGTTATTATGATCAACAGAATTTGAGAGAAAGAGCCTTTTTGATGTCACAATAAAATCAAACCAGATTTTAGCATAGCTTTCTAAGCTGCATAACCCCATTGCCGATAAAAATTTTGATCATACTTTTGTACTCATAGATAATGATGACAGAGTAGAGAAGACACTAAGACATCACTAGCTCATTCAGTCCCAGGAATGGGGATGCACAGGGTGCTACTCAAAGCAGAATGCTGATTTTCTTATTTTTAAATATTTGAACACTTCATATATATATACAAATTTAACAGTAAGATTAAAATCCAAACAAAGCAAACTTGGATGAAATTTTAGCACATGGATTAACGAAAAGAAAGTAAAGAACAGAAATGCTGAGGCGAAGATTTTTAGACGTAGATAGAATGAGTGTCTCCCTATGTTAACGCTCTTTTGGATTTTACAATTTCAGAACGTTCATTGATAGGAACGTATTATGGAGAACTCTATGTAAGAGGTACCCCATTATCTACTTTAGTGAGTGGATGAAGAAAGACTGGCAAGATGAACAGGGCAGAGCCAGCTGCCACTTCTAGTTGCCTGGGGAGGAAATATATACTGGTACAAACAAAAATGCTGCCAGGTTGTTCAGCAAACTGACTACAATGTTAAGAAAATCTAGATGCTGAAACTTAAGTGAACGTGGGAACTCAGAGAGATCAACAGAACACCAGAGCCTCATTTTGTCTTGAGGGCTCTTTCCAAACCAGAAGGTGAGCCCAGTTCTTAGGCCCATAGGATCCCAGCAGAATACAGACAAAGGCTAAGGCTTTCAGTAAGTCCACGTGTGCATAGAGCAAGCTGAGATCCAAAACATCCTCAGCGTAAAAATGAACTAGAGGCAAATGTGCTTTCCTAGGGACTTCCGTGAAAATTGCCTGTCTTAAACCCTGATGTAAACTGGGAGTAAAACTAAAAAGTCTCATGGAATATAATTTAAAATGGCTCCAGGCTGGTTATACACTCAGGCACCTGGCAATAGAAAACACACATCCTTTTTGGAGGAAACCATTTTAACGGCAACTTTAAAGAATACCTATAGATAACGTTTTCTTTAAAGATAAACTCAAAATTTTAAAAGATTACAAAATGCAAACAGACAAAACACAATTAATAAGACTTGGTGAAAACAAAACAGAAGAATCAAAAGTAAAAAATAGATATTAAAATTATCTGACCCAGAGAATAAGTAGTTTTTTTGCAAATTAATCTATAGTGACAAAACAAAACAAAACAGATTAATGATTGCCTGGAATGGGGGATACGGGAAGGGACAGGAGGGAAAGCTTAAACGAGAAGACTTCAGCATTTGATAGATATATCCTCTCTTGATTGTTGTGATGATTTCGTGAGGGTTAGCATATATTAAAACATCAAATCACACCCTTTAAATATGTGTAATTTATAGTATATCAGTTATAATTCAATAAACTTGGTTAAAATAAATATTTTATGTGTTTTAAATAAAAAACAGACATTATTTACAATATAATAATAAAATAAAATAATGTAATTTTAGTGCTTTAGTTATATAGGAAATTAACTATAATTTTAATCACAAACATAAATTAAAAGATTTCTATCAACAATAAAAAAGAGAGAACATGGAAAGTATGAGATAAAACTAAGGAATAGTAAAAATGAGTGATCAGTTGTATTAGGAAAAGAACCAAATAGAAAAATAAGACATTTAAAAAATAATAATAGTTAGAATTAAAGATTCAGTGGCTGTTTAACAGTTGATAAGGCACAGGTAATTAACAGTTTAATGAACTAGAAAACAGATTAGAAGAAATGGTTCTAAATGTACCTTAGAAAGAAAAAAAGGATGTAAGAGTGGTCAGTAAATATTAAGCACAGAGTAAGAGGGTCTAACATGTCTCATCAGTGTTCCAAAAGAACACAGTGAGGGAATGTGCAGAGGTGAGATTTGAGAGATGAAGGCTGAAATTTACCCACAACTGATAAAAGACATGCATATGCAAATTCAGCAAGGAAAATAAATCCTGAAGAGTTTGAGTCAAATAAATCCACAGTTAGACATGTCATAGTTAAAGGTGCAACACCAAAGACAAAGAGAAAACCTTAAAAGCAGTCAGAGGGAAAAAAAGAGTTTACCTTTGACATTCGAAGGCAAGTTTCATTATTAGGAGCAACAATAAAAGCTAGAAACCAGCAAATAATAAATACCACAATACTGAAATAAAATAACTGTCAACTAAGAATTGTGTACATCAGTGACAATGTATTTCAAGAATGATGGTGAAAGTAAGATGGTTTAGAAAACAAACACAGAGATTGTTTAACCACCAAAAAAACCTCTAAAAAAATTCTAAAAGTTGTCATTTAGGCAAATAAGTCCAGAAGAAAGTCTTGAAATTCAAAGTAAGTAAAATAGCCAAATGAAGTGGTATTGTGTGAAGATATCTAATCAAACATTGGCTTTATATATAAAAAATATCAAAGATTTGCAAAGATTAAAAATATATCAAAATAATAACAATACACAATAACAATACACAAAAAATATCTTGAATCACTGTTTCAAACGCTTTGTTTTATTTAGGAAGGAGGAAAAGATATCAATTAGCTCTAGTCTATGACAAATTAAATATGACTCTCAGCATTTTGAATATTAATAAAAGAAAACATTGTTTAAAACAGTGTTTAAACTAGGAGACAGAAAGGATAAAAGTGGCACAATTAATTAAAAAGTAGACAAGAATTAGACAAAGCAAATTTAAAAATACAGGTTACAAGAACCTACAAAATAAATTTGTACAAAATAAACTCAAATATAGAAATGATTACAATAAATGTATGTTATCAAATGCTTCAGTTAAAAGATATAAAATTTCAAACTCAATAAAAAATAAAGCTCAGTACAAACTATATAAAAGAGAAACATCTGCAACACAGAGGTACAGACACCTTGGAAGCAAATGGATGGGAAAAAGATATAACAGGCAGTTCTAGTCAGAAGGAAGCAAGCATAGCTATATTGTTGATAATTATTATTTTCCGAACATAAATAGATCACATAGAAAAACTGACCAGATATCAAGAAAATCTACATTTTTGGACACTTAGAGACACAACTCTAAATTCATATATTAAATGAGTAATCATAATGAAAATTATAAATATTTAGTGCTGAACAATAAGAAAAATAAATCATTCAAAATGAATGTGATACAACTAAAGCAATATTTAGAGAAAAAAATCACGTCCTTGAAAGATTATTCTATAAAAGAAGAAAGGTTAAAAAATGATTAGCTAATTCTCCAACTTATGAGGTTAAACACAGCATAAACACAAGAAATTACACAAGTAGGAAATGATTATTTTAAATAAGTAAAATTAATGAAATTAATAAAAAACATGGAATATAGAAAGAAAAGAAGGCACAAAGAAGAAATAAAAGAGAAAGGAAATATAACTACCAGGCAGAAGATATGAAAATGATAACAAAATATTATGAACAACTTTATGTAGATAAGTTTTAAATATTAGGTAGAATGCAAACATTCTTAGGAAAAATATAATTTACTCAACTGACTCAATAAGAATAAAACAAACTGTAATAGCCCTACCACAAGTAAGAAAACTTTAAAATCTTTTAAAAAATTTCCCACGAAACATTCCAGGCCCAGTGACCTCATTAGTAGACTTTACCTGAGAATCAAGTAATAAATAACTTAATTTTACACAGATTTTACAGATTACAGAATAGAACACAGCTCAACAAATTTGGTGGCCAGAGTAAACTTGATATCCAAATGTCAGAAGAACTTCATGATTATGGGAAAATTTTCCTGTGAATATAGATGCAAAAATCTTTAAAAACTATTAGCATACAGAAAGCAGCCCTGTATAAAAAGGATCATCCATCATGCACAAATTGGGTCACTTATAGAAATGAATGTTTGGCTAACACTGGGAAAATAATAAATGTTATATACCCTATTAAAATAATATAGGAAAATTATATGATCATCTCAGTAGTTGGCAGAAAAAAACACTTGAAAACGCTTGATGACAATTGTATCTACTTACGAGAAAAATCTCTTAATAAACTAGGAAGAGATGAAAACTCCCATCACAAAGCCTTTAATACACATTATCCTTATGACTGATACACCGACACATTCTCTGGAGGTCAGAGACAAGAGTACCTATGCTATTACCAGTGCAGTCATCATGGTATCAACAGTCCCATCCCAGACAGTCCAATTGAGAAAGAAAACTTACAAGATTTCAAAAGGAAGTAACACCTCTAGCATCTTTTGTGAATAAAATGATTGCCTATATAGAAATCCTGAAATAAACTGGAGATAAATCATTTGGATTAGGAGAGTTTAAGTCTTCTAGACCTAAAATCAATCCACAAAAATGGATCATCATTGTATATACAGACAATGAACAGATAATGTAATTTAAATAAATAAATAATTGGTAGTAACATCAAAAATGTAAGAAACTTAGAAATATATCCAACAAAACATCTTCAAAGCTCTTATAAAGAAGATTAGAAAAGAAAAAACAGCTTTGAGCATTTAAAGACCTGTAGAAATTGAGATATCATGGATGTATGGATTGGAAGATTCAGTGTCATACATATGGCAATTCTCTCCAAATTGATTTATAGATTCATTGTAATTCAAATATTACCCCAATAGGCTTTGCGAGCATGTGGGTATGTGTGTGGAAATTGATCAGTTTATGGGCTTGCAAATGACAGAAAAATAGAGATTCTTCTGAATGAGAAGAATAAGGTTAGTTGTCTGACTTTGACAGATATAAATAATTATTTGAATGGTAGTAATTAAGACAATTTTATATTGTTTCTGGGCTAGGCAACCCAACCAACAAAATTGATTGAGTCACAAATTGTGTGTGTGTGTGTGTGTGTGTGTGTGTGTGTGTGTGTGTGTGTGTGTTTAACATATGAGCAGATGTGGCTTTATAGATGAGTGGCAAAATAATGGACTTTTAAATACATGATACAGAACAATTTGTTATTCATATAAAAATAGAGTTCTACCTCACAGTATATAGAAAATGAATTTCAGATTAAAAGACTTACATGTGAAAACAAAATGGTACAGTAATAAAAGATAATATAGTGTAATATATTAACTAATTTCTGTGAACAAACGTTTCTTAAGGCACGAAAAGCAAAATCCATTTAAAACAATTGATACATTCAAAAGACAGCAAAATAAAGGAAAATACAGACTGAAAAATGGAAAAAGTATTCACAATATATATAATTGAAGTTATATATACTGGTTAGTATACAAGATAAATAAAGAACTCCTATAAACTTATCAGAGAATTTCAAGTGACCTAATAGAAAAATGGGCAAAAGACTTGGACAGGCACTTGGCAAAATAGGGACTCAAATGGCCAGCGACAGAGGAAGAGGTGAGTGATCTCATTGATAAATAGGAAAATGCAAATTAAAACCATGACAAGTTACTATATTACACTCACCAGATGGCCAAAAATTATATCTAACAGTAAGAACTTTTGGCAAGATGGCCAAAAATTATATCTAACAGTAAGAACTTTTGGCAAGATGGCCAAAAATTATGTCTAACAGTAAGAACTTTTGGCAATGCTAGAGAGCGAGTGAGACTGACATTTCTCAGGAGAGTGTAAATGGGTGCAATTACTCTGGATAACAATATGCCGTTATCTAATAACATTGAAAATGCATAGATCTTTTCTCTCAGTATTTCCTTGCTTAGGTGTACACCCCTAGAGAATCTCCCCTACATGTACATCTGGAGACAGGGAGAAGAATGAGTCCAGGGAAGTTTGTTGTAGTGAAACACTGGAAACAGCCCAAATGTACACCAGGAATAGAATATCTAAGTACATTCTGGCATAGTCACATCATAGAATACTGTTCAGCTGTGAAAACGAATGAAGCACAGGTACATATAACAACACGGGTAAATCTCAGAAACATAATATGGAACCCCAAATCCAAAACAAACAAGCAACAACAACAACTGCAAAACAGCGCATGTTGTCAGGAGAATTCTTTCAGTATCATTCCATTTATATAAAGTTTAGAAACATACAACACTGAAAACAATAATTTTTAGGAATGCAAACAAATGGAGAATCTATAAAGAAAATGAGGGTGTGGGAAACACGGTGAGGGAAGGAGCCAGGATGGGGGAGGGAGGAGCATAAATTTCTAATTCTTAAATTGGGTTACACAGGTGTTTTCTTGTATTTTAATTTTTGTGCCTTATATATATTTTAGAAGAATTTGTGTATGAATTCAATCATTTATAAAAAAGAATTTTATGTATATTTATAATATAGTTAAAAAGCAGACATATGTGTAGCTGATGATGGAAATTATTCTTTGTTGATGAACATGCTGCCAACATGGGTAAGAGAGATCACTTGGATCGCAGGCATTTTGAAAGACTTCATGGAAATGAAGGTTTAAAGGAGGTCAAAGCTTTGTTGAGGTGAATTTTATCCATGGTGAGGATGAAATTCCAGCTTTGGCAAGGGTGCAAGAAGTGCAGCTTTTAAAGTAGGGAGGGTGGACTTTGAATACATTACTACCTTAAAAATGGCATTTTAGAGTAATTGGAGTTTGACCAATCTAAGAACAGGTAAGCATTAGATGGTACACCACGTCATGTAAGTCTCCATGTGATACTGTGGTTAATAGTGACCTTGAGTTTGAGCCCTCTGCCAACTTTGTTGCTACTTGACCTTGGAGGAGTCATTTTATTACCTTGAGCCTCAGTGTCTTATTCCACATGATGGAGATAAGAACTATGCATACCCCACAGTGTTGCTTTGAGGGTTAAAGGAATGCATATGATGTACCTGGAATAGACTGATGGACACTGAATGTTGACCACTGTTTTATGATGTGGTTGAGATTACTGCTAGGGATGACAGATAGAAAGGATAAGAAATGCCGGGAAACACAGGTGTGAGGATCCAAGTGCGACAGGAGGGACGTCTTGTTTTGGGAACCAGAGCATCAGCCGACTGGAGCACTGTGGCCCTGAAAGGGACAGGGGATGAGAAGAGGATGAGAGGGATGAGTAGGAGTCAGATTGCAGAAGACTTTTTGTGCCACGCCAGAAATCTTGAACATGACTTGCAAATGATGAAGGCAATACCTGAAGGGTATTTGGCAGGAGAGTAGCACTCTCATTGGGAGGATGAGTATGATCTGAAATCTAAGCCATGTGCCTTTGGGGCTGCATCTGCCCAAGTGACCATTTTATTGTTAGAAAGATCCTTCTGGCTGCCTCCTGTGGAGAGTGGCTTGGAGAGGGCCAGATGGGGACTGATTGGACAGTCATGTGGAAGGCTGTCACTGCCATCCTCGCACAAGTTATGAGAAGGTCCTACACTAGGGGTGGGGCCAGGAAGGAATATGAGCCACACAAAAGCGGCATCTCCGACAGGATCTCTCAGTGGTGGCTTAGTCTCAGAGCTTATTTTAAATGCCAAAAGGGAAATGGGGGCGGCATAGGGAGTGGGGTAGTGGGGAGGAGGCAGAGCTCAGATCTTATCTGGACTCTTGGGCTGTCATCGGAGCTGCTCAGAGCAGGTGCTTCAAAGGCTTTGGCGTTCCCCTGCATTCGGGCCCATGTCGGGTACACACACAAAGTGGGCATGCATTATTCAGGTGGCATCGCATCCTCTGTGCAGCTCGTCAGAGCTTGCAGCTTCAGGCCCTCCTTCCCCAAAAGCCCATTGTTAAGAATTATAAACAAACAGGATGGACGCCTCTACAGTTACTACACTGGTGCTGCCGGCGGGATCTGCAGTCATAACAGGAAATCGTGCACTTGCTGCAGAAAGATTTTGTTCTAAGAGGCAGCATGAATGTCATTGACCTAAATTCCAGTGCCCTAGCCTATACCTGCAGAACTTTTCAGCAAAGAAATGCCAGTGAGAGGCAGATTAAAAGGGTCTCTAACTATTTCTTTCTTTTTGTTTTATGAAAATCCATTGCCACAAATATCTAGTGACCCTGAAACCTACTTCCAACTTTGCAATCAGCTCCCCAAAGGTTGACTTAAAGGTACAGATAAAAACAATGCAGGGGGTTTGGATAGAGCAGAAGGTGGTGGCTTTCTACTAGTGGAGGCTGATGTCATCTGTGCTGCAACCATGAGTAGTGATTGTGGCACACAGTCCCACCCTACAGGGACCTGCCTGACTACAGAGCTGAAAGGACAGTGCAGGTGACCTCAGTCTTTCAGATCAATTACTAGTTGTTCTAAAGGACTGTGACAATGTAAATTAGGTCAGCATCATTTTCTCCTTTACAGATAAGCTCATCCAGATGCAGTAGCCAAATGACTTGCCCAAGATATGGAGCTCAGAGAGTTTGCTCAGCTGGCCCATTTTCCTCTCACTCCAAGAATGCATCATCTCAGCATCTCACTCATTCATTTATTAATTCACTCATTCACTAAGTATTTACAGAGTGCCTACTGCATTCAGGCATGGCACTGAATGCTCAAGAGGCAGCACCTAATACACTGTAATCCCTGTCTGTAAAATGGTCACAGTCAAATACGAGCAGATAAGTTAGCTACTAGTTGGGACACAATGTAATAAGTGCAGCAATGGAGTTGTTAGGGGATTCCAGAGTAGACTCCCTTAGCCCAGGCTGGGGTATTCAGAAAAGGCTTCCTGGAAGAGGGGGCATGGATGTTGGTCCATAAAGGGAATAATCTGGATTTAGCAACAGGAAAGGGGAAGAAGGATGTTCTGCCAGGGGCATTTGTAATGTCAGCTGGATTGGAAACAGCAGAGCTCTGGCCAGCAATCATTCATTTCAGTTGGGTTAGGGGAAGCACAGGCCAACGGGTGTGGCAAGAGCTATTAACAACGGTGGGTCACATACTAAACGGGTATGAGAGGTGTTGTAACCACTCCATCTAAATAGTTAAATCGGAAGAGCAATTCTATAAAGTGGTCACTAGGAATCTCTTTTAAGATTTAGGAAACAGGTTTACAGAGTTGAAGTGACTTGCAGGGTCACATGGCTACGCAAGTGAGAAAAAGATTTTAAAATTTGGGCCCTAAATTCCGGCCAGAGCCTCTTTTGGTGCAGAAGTTCTGATTGCTCCTCTTTTATCTCATCATCCAGAGAATAACCAACCTGGAACATGTGTAAGTTTCTGTCAGAGAGCTGGTATCATTGCACTGGCCTCCTCCCTTTGCTTCTGGGAAGGGCTTGCCACTGGAGAAAGCATGGGATATTGGCACAGTGGATACCAACATTGCATCAGGAGTGAGAATTCTGAGCACACAGGTTCCTCAACAGCTCAGAGTCCCTGTAATCATTTCCCTACCATAGCAATAGGGTCTCCCCAGAACTTGAAACTCCTAGGCTGTGCCACCCTCTTGTGATGAAGTGAGGAGAAAGAATGTCATTGGCTTGTTTTCAAGAAGCACCTCACATACGTGCAGAAGGAAAAAGTTGGCCAAGGTAAGGCCAAGGGGAGTCTCTGCTTTTCACCCTAGTACAGTGAGTCTTGGGGAAAAGCTCGTCTTGCTGCAGCCATCAGGCGGTAGCAGGGCTCTGCTTGTCTAGAACACCACTTTGTGTAGAGACAGTGTTGAGGCCAGCGTTGAGGTCGAGGGCCCTCTGTTGGCCAATGCTGAGTAAGGGGTTGCGGTCACCATGGCAGGTTGCAGGGTTTCTCAGGCTTGACTTGGAGTTCTAGTCCAGCTAACACCAACTGCATGATTTTGGATGTGCTGATTGCCTCTCATTATCCCCTTCCAAGAGGTGAGAAGTGGGGCTGAGAGGGCAGGTAGGTGACTTGCCCAGGTCATGCGGTCAGCAGGAGGCAGAGCTCAGTTCCAACCAAGGTACTGTCAGGATCATTCTGTGGATCTTGGAAAAAAAAAAATCTCTCTGTGCTTCACTTTCCTCACCTGTAATGAGAAAATTAAGTTATCTTCCTACTTCAGAGAGTAGTGAGAACCACCTGAGTGGAGAACATGAGGTTTTCCAAGATCTCACCGACTCTCACATTCTGTACCCTGTGCCTGGAATATTTGTTCCTCAGTCCTGCTTTCCCCTTTCCCTTTCCCACCTCTCCCACAGCTAATTCATTCCTTTCTATTCTTTGTTTTATTTTTCTATCTATTCTTGAACCCAGATTCAAACATCATTTTTGCAACAAAGCTATCTCTAATCTCCAACTGCCCACATTCAGTGCAAATTCCTTCGTGATATTTGTTGCAGCTTATGATTAGAATGCTCACCTGTGTGCCTATTTGTACCATTAACCCAGCATTGCCCCATGAAGGCAGTCACCATGGCTGACATGTGCTCCCCATTACACTCTTGGGCCAAACAAATATAGAAAAGTCTCAATAAATAGGGTACATTGCCAGTTGCACAGACAACCCTGGCTTTCAGAAAGGCTGCAAAAATGCAGCAGCAGCTGACTTGTTGAATGAATATACATGTTCACTTCTCTCCGTGACTGCCAGTCTCCCTGACTAGGGTTTACCAAATCCCTGGCAGTTTCACCTTATCTACTTGATGGTGTTATCCCACGTGCCTGTTAAAATAAAATGTTGCACTCCTAATGAAATGATTGTATTCTGCATAATGCATCAGTAATTAACCTTGCAAAGTTACTTTTCAAATCACTCACGAATGTTCATTGCTAGGTGTGTGCAGTTACCCCCCGCCCACCTTCTGTTTATATCTGCATAACTGTGTTGGTTGTGCTATTTTAATTCTCCCTGTATATTTTGACTTTATTAATTGATTCCATCTGATTACATTAATCATGAGTAATTGAGATGTAAAATGGTTTTCAGCTGAAGTTTTTCAACAATCCTTACAGTAAAGAGAAGGGGACAAGTCTCTAATGGCCAATTGGTTCTAGAAGCATTCACTGTTTACCTCCTGTTCAATGTAAGTGCGATTCATGGAATTCCAAATTTCTAATGCTTCATTGATTTACAAAAGCATATTTTAATTATAATGGACTGCTAGTGTAAAGCGAATCTTTAGGACTAGTTGTTTGATCTCTAATTTTAAAAAATGTGAATGAGTAAATGTTTAAATACACAATAACACTTGGAAAGGCTGGTTGTGAAATAAAAGGCAAATGATGCATACGCATAAAGAGAAAAAAGCTTCTCTGTGCTATAGGAATCTTCCCTAGGGAGGTAGCCAGTGACCAATCTTGCGTCTTCAGGCGTTTTCTTCCATGTTTTTGTCTCTACATGTATTTTATTTGTTTACATAATAGGAATTCGACTGTCCATTTTGTATCACAACTAACTTTAACCAATAGACTTAGGAAAACTTTTCATGTGAGATCTATGTTTTCTAAGCTGTCTGGTATTCTATATTATATGTATACTGTAATAAATTTAATGAAGTTTATTTAGCTTGGTAGCAATTGTTGACCTGTTCACTGTTACACCTATACCCACAAATTTGCCACAAACGTCTTCGTACATATATCATAATATACGGGATAGATTCCTAAAAATACAATTCCTAGGTACTTTGTCCTGCCTGTGTAATGGACATTTTCATTTATTTTGCCACACAAACAAAAGAAGTTTGTTACAATTATTCAGTTTACTTGGTCTGGTAGTCCCTGGACACTCCACAGCAGTGCTGTGAAAAATTCTCACATGACGCTAGGGGTAGTGGTTTATGCCTGTAAGCCCAGCACTTTGGGAGGCCGAGGTGGGTGGATTGCTTGAACCCAGGAGTTAGAGACCAGTCTGGGCAACATGGAGAAACCCATCTCTACAAAAACTACAAAAATTAGCGGGGTATGGTGGTGCATGCCTGTAGTTCCAGCTAGTCAGGAGGCTGAGAAGGGAGGATCACTTGAGCCCAGGAAGTGGAGGCTGCAGTGAGCTGTGATTGCACCACCGCACTCTAGCCTAGATGAGAGAGCAAGACACTGTCTCAAAAATATATATATATATATTCTCAGATGAGCCCCCCATGGCAATATATAATTTATTTACAAAGTTCACCTATTTTCACCTGTATGCCTCCATTACTAATAACAAACCTTCTTTCTAAACTCTGGTTACCTCTGCTGGCCATGTACATCTTCTTCAAGGAAAAAAATTGGCAATTTCCATTTCATTTTGTTCTGGGTTATATTGGTAGGAATGCTAATTCTTATTCATTTAGAGGGATTTTCCTTCTTTAAAAAAATTGTGAAAGTGAACAGAAGTCAATGTTTCTGCCACATTTTCATGGAAGAATTGCCCTCTGGGCTGTGTAGTGTAGCAGTTATGATCAGGAATTTAGGAGTCCAGTGGGCTGGGCCTCCCTTCCTTAGTGGACCCTGGATGAGCCACTCAGTCTTTGTGCCTCAGTTTTGCCATCTGTAAGGCTGTTGTTTTCTAAGGAGTACATTGGTCACATATGTTGAGCCTGCAGGATAGCAAACATTGTGATTGTTGATATATTTGTAGCTGAGAAATAAAAGATAGAGCTTGAAAGCTTAGTTATGTATTTAGACAGACCTGGAGTCAAAATTCTGCTTGGCAGCTTTTAAAGTAGATGATCTTAGGCACCTTAGTAATCTTCAGCTTCCTGGTCCGTAAGTAGAAAATATAGCAGTACCTATCTTACAAGGTGTCATGAAGGCTGAAGAAAAGGTGCTAAATAGAGTGCCTGGCAGGTAAGCAGTCAGTGAGTGGTAGCTGTTCTTATTCCTGTTATTGAAATATTTAGACAAAAATGTCCTGTTGTTCACTTAAGACGGGAAATTTTCTTGAGGCTCAATGCTCAAATGCATGAACACTCCACAGAAGAAGATACGTCTCATTCTCCACCCCATAAAGGGCCAACTAGGCTGGGTGCTGAAAGCTTATTATTTTCTAGGAGATTTTATACAAAATCTATACGATGCGTTTTCTCTGGAAAAAGAAAGAACTTCCCATTCCTTCTGATTGATGGCAAAATTCATTGAGAGAATAACAAAAGAGAAGATGGCACTGCAGAAGGTGACCCTCTCACCTCTGGGGCGGGTGACTCAGATTGGCTTTGCCACCTCCACGACAAAGACCACAGCTTTGCTGAATTAAAAATAAAGACGTAAGCCAGTAAACCCAAAGTGAATGGAGCAGATTGTTTAACGTGGCTTTCCCTTATCTGCACAACACATGCATAAGATAATGCCGTTGACATTTTTGTCAAGGAAATGAGATGCGGACCCTTAGCATCACTTTAGATGGAAGTCACGGGGAGGAGGCATGGCAGTTGGTGTGCCAGAACCCAAGCATTCGATGATAAGACAGACACAGGGGTGTCTCACATGCTCTCCACACCAAGTGGGTAATTGCACTCATGGCTCTCTTGTTTAACTACTTGGGAGAGAAAGAATGATCCATCCAGCCCTGGAAAAAATAAAACAGAGTCACACATAAGCCACTGAATGTTAGCAGTGCAAAGGAGCTTGAGATTATCTCTTCTTCTTTGTGTGTGTGTGTGTGTGTGTGTGTGTGTCTTTCCTATTACAGGTGGTAAAACTAAGACAAGGGACTAACTTATGATCAAAGAAAGAGGTAGCAAAGAGGTAGCATCAGGGCAGAAGGCTAAGTCAAGTGTCCTCCGGTAAAGAGAAGGTGCTCCTGTTGAAATATCAGGGTATATTTTGCCTAGGAACTCTCTCTTCTTCAGTAAGCTGAGAATATATTTTACTTCTACTTATAAGCCTCCCTTATGCATTGTTATTGCTGCATCTTTAGTTCCCAGTTGCTTGGTTTAAGCTACAAGTGTGCTTTATTTAGGCAAATTCAAAGAGAGTCCTTCACACTGTTAATTTGCTAAAGCATCAAACTAACGGTACGGAGAGAAGAAGATTAAGTTCTAGTAGTTCCCAATCTTGGGCCACAGCATATTAAGTCTGGGGAGGAAAATAAAAATAAAATAAATTCAGACACACATGGTGGAAGTGAAAAATGATAAGGACTAAGTAAGACAATTTCAAAAGCAATCAGTGAGAAAATTCAGATTACTTGTAAAGGATTAACAATTAGGCTGACAACAGACTTCTTGTCTTCGATCCCAGTGTCTGAAAGACGGTAGAATAATATCCTCAAAGCACTGAGTGAATATAAGTCTCAACCCAGTTCCCTATCCAGTTAAATGCTGATTCAAGACTGAAGTAAGGCGTTTCAGGCAAAAAGGACATCTAAGACAGGTTATCACTCAGGGACTTCTGCTGAAAGAACTGTCAGAAGACATTCATGTGGAAAGACACTCAAGCACAAGAAGTGGAGGAATGTAAAAATACAATGCTAGGCAAATAAACTGTCTGACTACACATAGAGATTTATAACAAACAGTAATTATTGTAAGTATGAATTTGAATAAGTCTGAAAACAAGAGAATTCTAAAATATTAGACAACAGTATCATGAAAGAGAGAAGAGGAAATTGAATTCTCTATAGTCTGTGATATTCAAGAGAACAGTCATGTTGACTAGACTTTGCTAAGTCAAATATACATTTTCTCCTTTTATTTTCAGTTGACACATAATCATTTTACATATTTACTGGATACAGAGTAACATTCTGATACATGTATACACTGTGTAATGTTCAAATCAGGGTAATTAGCATATTCACTACCTCAAACATTTATCATTTCTTTGTGTTGGGAACATTCAAAATCTTCTCTTCTAGCTTTTAAAAAATAAATAATAAATTGCTACTAACTATATTTATCCTATAGTGCTGTAGAACACTAGAAATTATTCCTCAAATCTAGCTATAATTTTGTATCCATTAACAAATGTCTCCCTATCCTTTCCTCCCCACTACTCTTCCCATCCTCTGGTAACGAAAATTAACACTTGCTGTTTCTATGAGCACAACATACTTAGCTTTCACGTATGAGTGAGAACATGCCATATTTACCTTTCTGTGCCAACTTATTACACTTAACACAATGTCCTCCAGGCTCATCCACCTTGCAGCAAATGGCAGGATGTCATTCTATTTTTATGGCTGAGTAGTATTCAGCTGTGTATATATACCATATTTTCTTTATCCATTTATATGTTAATAGTCATTTAGGTTGATATCATATTATGGCTATTGTTAATAGTATTGCAATAAACATGGGAGTGCATGTGTCTCTTTGACATCTTGATTTCATTTTCTTTAGTTAAACACCTAGTAGCGGGATTGCTGGATCATATGGTAGTTCTGTTGTTCGATTTTTGAGAAATCTCCATACTGTTTTCAATAATGGCTATACTGGTTTACATTCCCATCAACAGTTTATGAGTTACATTTTCTCTGCATCTTTGCCAGCACTTGTTGATTTTTGTCTTTTTGATAATAGCCATTCTAACTAGAGTGAGATGATATCTCATTATGGTTTTGATTTGCCTTTCCCTAATTAGTGATTGATGTTGAGCATTTTTGTTTTTCATGTACACGTTGGCCATTTGTTTGCCTTTCTTTTTGAGAAATGTCTATTTGATCCTTTGCCCATTTTAAAGATGTATTATTATTATTATTTTGCTGTTGAGTTGTTTTAGTTCTTTGTATATTCTGGATATTAGCTTCTTGTCAGGTGAATAGTTTGCAAAATTTTCTCTCATTCTACTAGTTGGCTCTTCACTCTGTTAATGTTTTTGTTTTTGTTTTTTGTTTTTTTTGGCTGTGCAGGAACTTTTTGGTTCAACATAGTCCCATTTATCTGTTTTCGTTTTATTGCCTGTGCTTTTGAAGTCCTAACTATAAAATCTTTGTTCAGATCAATGTTGTGAAGCATTTCCACTATGTTTTCTTCTAGTAGTTTTACAGTTTGAGTCTTACATTTAAATCTTTGCTCCATTTTGAGTTACTTTTTGTATATGGTGAGAGATAGGGGTCTAGTTTTATTCTTCTGCATGTGGATATTTGTTTTCTTGAGCTATTTATTGAAAATTGTGTCCTTCCCTTTCCCCAATATACGCTCTTGAAGTCTTTGTCAAAAATTAGTTGGGACCAGGCACAGTCACTCATGTCTGTAATCCTATCACTTTGGGAGTCCAAGAAAGGAGGAGCACTTAAGCTTCAGAGTTCAAGACTGGCTTCAGAAAGATGGTGAGACCTTGTGTCTCCAAAAAAGCAAAAAGAAAAAAAAAACTAGTCTGGTGTGTTGGTAGGTGACCAAAGGCCTAGCCACTCAGGAAGCTAAGGTGGAAGAATTGCTTGAGCTGAGGAGGTTGAGGTTGCAGTGAGCCATGCTCACACCACCTCACCCTAGCCTGGGTGACAGAGTGAGACTGTGTCTCAAAAAACAAAATCAATTGGCCATGAATATGTAGATTTATTTCTGGTTTCTCTATTATGTCCCATTGGTGCATGTGCCTGTTATATCAATACCGTACTGTTTTGGTTATTATAGTTTTGTACTATATTTTGAAGTCAGTAGTATGCTGCCTGTAGCTTTGTTATTTTTGTCCAGTATTGCCCTGGCTATTTGAAGTCTTTCATGATTCTACATGAATTTCACAATTTTTTTTATGTTTCTTTGAAGAAGGCCATGAGTATTTTATAGAAATTGCTTTGAAGCTGTAGATTGCTTTGGGCAATATGGTCATTTTACCAACATTAATTCTTCCAATCCATGAACATTTTTTGTGTCCTCTTCAATTTCTTTCATTGATGATTAATAATTTTACTTGTAGAGATATTTCATCTCCTTCGTTCAATTTATTTTAAAATATTTTATTGTTTTTTGTTGCTATTGAAAGCGGAATTTCTTTATTTCTTTTTCAGCTTGTTTGTTGATGGCGTATAAAGACATCACTGATTTTTTTATGTTGATTTTGTATTCTGCCTCTTTACTGAATTTGTTTATCAGGTCTAACAGTTTTCTTGTGAAGTCTTTAGGTTTTCTCTGACACCTTCTTTTCCAATTTGGATTTTTTTTTTTTTTTAATGTTCTATTGCTGATTACTTTAGCTAGGACTTCTAGTACTGTGTTGAACAAGAACAGTAAAAGTGGACATCCCTTTTGTTTTAGTTTTGGAGGAAAAGATTTTAGCTTTTCTCTATTTAGTATTATATTAGCTGTGATTTTTTCATATCTCAGTTTTATTGTGTTGGAGTATATTCCTTCTATATCTAAGGTATTGAGAATATTACCAGGAAAGGATGTTGAACTTTATCAAATGCTTTTTCTGTATCTGTTGAGATGATCTTTTTTTTTCTTCATCCTGTTGATGTGAGGTATCACATTTATTGATTTGAGTATGTTGAACCCTCTTTGCATCTCTTAGATACATTTTATTTGATCATGGTGTATTATATTTTTGATGTGCTGTTAAAATTTAGTTTGCTAGTATTTTGTTGGGGATTTTTGCATCTTTGGGCATAAGGGGTATTTGTCTAGAATTTGTGGTATTCTTGTCTGGTTTTGGGATTAGGGTAAAGGTGGCTTTTTAGAATGAATAAGGAAGAATGACCTCCTCTTTAACTTTTTTGAATAGTTTACAGATAATTGATGTTAATTCTTTAAAAGTTTAGTAGAATTCAGCGGTAAAGCCATCTGCTCCTGGGCTTTTCTTCATTGGAATACTTTTTATTACCAATTTAATCTTGTTATTCATTTTAGTCTTTTTAGATTTTCTATTTATTCTTGGTTCAATCTTAGTATATTATGTGTGTCCAGCAATTTGTTCATTTTCTCTAGAATTTCCAATTAGTTGTCATATGGTTGTTCATAATTGTCTCTAATGATTCTTTATATTTATGTGTTATCAATTAAATGTTCCCTTTTTCCTTTCTGATTTTGTTCATTTGGGTCTTCTCTATATTTTTCGTAGTCAAGTTAAGAGTTAATTTTATTTTTTAGAAAACAACCTTTTGTTTTGTTGATTTTTTGCATTTTTTTCTCCATTTCATTTAGTTCTGTTGTCATCTTTACTATTTCTATCCCTCTACTAATTTTGGTTTGGTTTGTTCTTGATTTTAGAGTTCTTTGAAATGCATTGTTAGGTTGTTTATTTGGAATCTTTGTACTTTTTAGATGTAGGCGTTTTTTGCTATAAACCTCTTTAGTACTACTTTTGTTGTGCCCATAGATTTTGATATGTTGTGTGTCTATTTTCATTTGTTTCAACATAAATTTTAATTTCCTTCTTAATTTTTCAAAGAGCCATTGGTCATTCAAGAGCACATCATTTAATTTACATATATTTGCATGGTTTTCAAAGTTTCTCTTGATATTGATTTCTAATTTTGTTCCTTTGTGGTCTGAAAAGATACTTAATAAGATTTCAATTTTTTGAAAATGTGTTGAGACTTGTTTTGTGGCCCAACATATGGCTTATCTCTGAGAATGTTCCGTGTGTTCATGAGAGAAAATGTGTATTTTGTAGCTGTTGGATAAAATTTTCTGTAAATATCTGATAGGTCCACTGAGTCCATAGTGCAGTTTAAATCTGACATCTATTTGTTGATTTTCTATTTAGATGATATTTTCAATGCTGAAAGTAGGTTTTTGAAGTCCAAAACTATTATTATGCTGAGATATATCTCTTTAGCTCTAATAATATTTGGTTTATATATCTTGGTACTCTGGTGTTGGGTGCATATCTATTTATAATCCTTATATTCTCTTGCAGAATTGATCCCTTTATTATTTCATAATAATCTTCTTTGTCTCTTTTTATGTTTTTCTGATTTAAAGTCCATTTTGTCTGATGTAAGTTTAGCTACTTCTGCATGCTTTTGGTTTTTGTTTGGCTGGACTATCTTTTTTGATCCCCTCACTTTCAGTCTATAGTGTCTTTACAGATGAAGGTGTAGTGAGTTTCTTGTAGGTAGCACACTGTTGGTTCTTCTTGTTTGTTGTTGTTGTTATTGTTTGTTTTGCTTTTAATCTGTTCCCCAACCTGTATCTTTTAATCAGAGAATTTAAACATCTTACATTAAAGGCTGTTATTGATAGATGAGCACATACTTCTGTGATTTTATTTTTATTGTTTTCTGATTGTGTTGTATATACTTTGCTCCATTCTTCCTCTCTTATTGTTTACCTTTGAGTTCTTGGTGGCTTTCTGTACTGATAATGTTTTATTCCTTTCTCATTTGTGTTTCTGCTCTACCAGTGAGTTTTATACTTTTGTGTGTTTTCATGATGTCAGATATTGTTCTTTCATTTCTAGATTGAGGACTTCCTTAAAGCATTTCTTGTAGGTAGGTCTAGAGGTCATAAATTACCTTAGTTTTTAATTGTCTGGGAAATACTTTCTTTCTTTCTTTCTTTCTTTCTTTCTTTCTTTCTTTCTTTCTTTCTTTCTTTCTTTCTTTCGATGGAGTCTCACTCTGTCACCCAGGCTGGAGTGCAATGGCATGCTCTTGGCTCACTGCAAGCTCCAACTCCTGGGTTTACACCATTCTCCTGCCTCAGCCTCCCAAGTAGCTGGGACTACAGGTGCTTGTCACCACACTCAGCTAGTTTTTTGTATTTTTTACCAAAAAATAGAGACAGGGTTTCACCGTGTTAGCCAGGATGGTCTCGATTTCCTGACCTCATGATCTGCCTGCCTCAGCCTCCCAATCTTCTTTATTTTTTGGGGTTAGTTTTGCTGGGTATAATATTCTTGGCTGATAGTTTTTTTTTCTTCTCTCTCTTTTTTTTTCTTTCAGTACTTTGAATATATTATCCCATTCTTTCCTGGCCTGTATGGTTTCTGATGGGAAATCTGCTGTTAGTCTAATAAGGATTCTCTTACATGTGACTTGACACTTTTGCTGGTTTTAGAATTCTTTCTTTGTCTTTGACTTTCAACAGTTTAATTAAAATGTGCCTTAGAGAGGACCATTTTGAGTCAAATCTATTTGAGAATTTTTAAGCTTCTTGTATTTGAATGTCTATATATCTCTCATAATTTGAGAAGTTTTCAGCTATTATTTTATTAAATTTCTTTTCTGTGACTTTCCCCCTCTTTTCTCCTTCTGGAACTCTCAACATGTAAATATTTGTTCACTTACTGGTGTCACATATATCACATGAACTTTAAAAAAAATTCCTTTACTTTTTTTTTTGTCTGACTAAATTATTTCAAAAGACTTATCTTCTAGTTCAGATATTCTTTCCTCTACTTGATCTAATCAATTGTTAAATATTTTATTGTATTTTTTATTCATTGAATTATTCAGTTCTAAGGTTTCTGTTTTTTTAAATTATATCTACCTCTTAATTTCTCATTCAGATTGTGGGTTGTTCTTTTTTTTATTTCTTCACATTTTCTATCTCTGTTATCTTGTATGCTGCTGAGTTTCCTTAAAAATCATCATTTTTAGTTTTTTCAGGGATTTTATATCGTTTTTTCTTTAGGAGCTGTTACAGGAGAGTTATTGTTTTCTTTTGGAGTTACTATGTTTCCTTTTTTTTTTTTTTTCCATGTTTCTTGTGTCCCCACATTAATATCTTCATATCTGGTATAACTATCACTTCTTTCAATTTTATAGAGTAATTTTTATAATGAAAGAATTTTTCCTGTAGATACATTGATAGTGTTGGTTGGGTAGCATGCTTTACCTTTGGTTCTTGGTGGTCACAATAGTGTAGTCTCCATATGCTTTCTTTGGACATAAGAAAAGCAGCACTGTCTGCAAATTCCTCAGTGGCTTAGACTGTGGTTGTTTGTAAAGACTGTGAGGAGGTTTTACTCAGGGTGGGGCTGGTCCTTAGACCCCTGAGGAGCACACATGGCCATGTAGTAATCCCACCACTGGAGGAGACAAGTTTTCTGGCAGTAGCAGCAGCGGGTTCTGGGTAAGCCAATTCTCAAGCCCCTAAATGGTGTACACTGGTACCAGTGGTGATGATGGTGGGCTCTGGGTGGGCAAGTTCATAGGCCCCTATTTTGTGGGGCCCTGGGTGGTGTATACGAGTGCCAGCAATGTCAAATATGTTGTTTGTTTAAATATAATATAAAGGAAAACACAGATAAAAAAGGAGATAAACAAAATAATAAAGACAATTCAATTAACTCAAAAGAAGGGAGATTCTAAGTTAAAAATATCAAAGGAAACATGAAAATAGAAAATAAAATTACTGAAATAAATTTATCATTAGTCACAATTAATGTAAAAAAGTGAAACTTGCTAGTTATAAGAAAGATATTTACAATGAAGTAAAAGCAAAATGGTTTCCAACTATATTCTATTTGCAAGAGGTATGCATAAAACAATGAAACAAAAACGTTGAGACTAAAGAGTTCCATTTATTTTATTATTTTACATTGAGACAGGTTCTTGTTCTGTCACCCAGGCTGGAGTGTAGTAGTGTGATCTTGGCTTACTGCAACCTTGACTTCCTGGACTCATGCGAGGACTCCCACCTTAGCCTCCAAGTAGCCGGGACTATAGGAGTGTACCACCATGCTTAGCAATTATTTTTTATATTGTTTTTGTAAAGACAGGGTTTTGCCATGTTGCACAGGTTGTTCTTGAACTCCCAGGCTCAAGCAATTCACCCCCACTTGGCCTCCCAAAGGGTTAGGATTACAGGTGTGAGCCACTGTGCCTGGCCTAAAGATGTTTTATAAAAGGACAGAAAAAGTAAACAGTTTAAATAGAAAATCCCAAGAAATTTGCAAAATAATCCTGGAAATAATAATTGAGTTCAACAAAATCATAGGATATAAGACAAATATAAAAAAATTAATTACATTTTCATATACTAACAATGAATATATGGGCACTAATATTTAAACATACAATACCACTTATAGGGATTTCAAAGAATAAAAATACTTAAGTATAAAATGGATAAAACATGTGCACAATGTGTATAAATAAATAAAAGAATTCTTAAAAAATTGAAAACATAGGCTTATAAATTGGATGGGTTAACATAGTAGAGATGTCAGCAATCCACATATTGGTAGATAGGCTTAATGTGATTTTTGTAAAAATCCCAGCAAGATTTTTTTGTACATATAGACCAGATTCTTACAAAATTTGTATGGAAAAGCAGGAATAGAAAAACTAAAACAATGTTTAAAAGGAAGAATAAAGTGGGAAGACCCTGTCTACCCAGTTTTAAGATGTTTTTATATAAGTACAGTAATCAAAACTGTGTGGTGTTGGAATAGAAATAGACACACACATCAACGGAAAAGAATTGAGAACCCAGAAACAGAACCACACACATATGCCAAATGATTTTTGACAAAAATGCAAAAATACTTCAAAGGAGGAGGATAACCTTTTCAACAAATGGTGCTGGAGCAACTGGACATCCAGGGGGGGAAAAAAAACTTAAATGATCTCCATCTCACACGTTATACAAAAACTGAGTCCAAAAGAGATGAGGGACTTAAATGTAAAACCATAAATGTTTTAGAGAAAACATAAGAGAACATTTTTAATATCTAGAAATAGGCACAGACTTGACATCAACACAATCCATCAAGAGAAAAATGGATAAGTTAGATTTCATCAAAATTAAAAGCTTTTGAGATGTTAAAGCCACTGTCAAGAAGATGAAAATACAAGCTTCAGAATAAAAGAAAATACTTACAAGCCACACATCTGGTAAAGAACCATTATCCTGACTATATAAAGAATTCTCAAAGCTCAATAATAAATAAAAAGCTCAAACAATCCAATTCGAAAATGGCTAAAAACATAGCAAAACATTTTACTAAAGAGGATAGGATATAGCAAATAGACACATGAAAAGATAGATGTTCAATGTATTAGCCATGAGGGGAATGCAAATTAAAACCCCAACAAGACAAGGCTACATATCTATCAGGATGGCTAAAATAAAAGATAGTGACAATGTCAAATGCTGGTGAGAATACAGAGAAATCAGATCTCTCATACATTGTTGGTGGGAATGGAAGATGGCATACCGCGGAAAACAGTTTGTCAGTTTCTTAAAAATTAAATATGTAATTACCAGATGATCCAGCAATTGCAATGTTTAGTGAGCATTTTATATCAGAGACATGAGCAATTGATGCCACAGAAATGGAGACTTAAGTTTACACAAAAATCTGTACACAAATGCTTACAGCAGTTTTATTTATAGTAGCAAAAAAAAAAAAAAAAAA